>NC_047655.1:11099463-11175701 GCF_902201215.1 Prunus dulcis | reverse complement strand
TCTCTTGAAAGAAAAATATAAATAAAATTTTATAAATCAAACAAAGCCACAATACGAGCAAATATAACACAAAGAAGTACAAAATATAAATAAATACCAAACAATCTCAAAAAAACGTTCTCGTACAAAACTATCCTTATCAACAAATCTTAAAACAATGGTCATCTGCTCTATATTAGATGCATCTTTTGCTTTATCAATAAGATACAATAAGTTGATTCCCCAAAAATACTAGACATTAAAAATAATATATGCTAATTAATAATTCAAGTTGCAAAAATAAAACACATATCAACAATCTCCAACAGTTTTCACTCAAACCCTAAATCATAAAAACTTAACAACAATTAAAATTGGAATTATATATATATATATATATTTTTTTTTTTCAAAAACTTACCAAGATTGAAGAACCCACTCAAGATAGGTTGGTACAATTTTTTAGAGGAGGAGAGCTATTTCCTCTAGGTTCTCAAGGTTCAAATATGGCGTTTTGGGTGGCAAGAAGAAATTTTTTGATGTTTGCTCTATGTGGGCTTAGTCCAATATCAGTACGATTAGAATAGCTCAAGTTGATAGAGCCTTAGCGTGAGTTCTGCTTCTAATCAAATTTATATAGGTTTGGATTGGATTGACGTTTATTATTTCCTACATGCTTCAAGAGTGGGCTTATTTTAAATAGAAGACTGAGCTATTATTAATTTATTAAAAAAAAGAAAAACAATGCATGTGTGGCCTATATTTATTTGGTGCAATGAGCTAATATTTATTTGAATAGGAATAAACCTATAATAATAAGACCATGTTTAATATTTCATAAATGTTCCCCTAGGCTGGAGCCCACCCCAGCCTAGCCTTAGGTCCGCCTTTGCCAATAGTGGGTAGCAAGATTGTAATCCAATCTCTCCTGAATATCACCTTCTATTGGTAATGTGTATAAAAAACCCCCTCTCTCATCTATTAAAAAAATTATGTGAACCGTAAATCTCATTTTTTAAAGAGTGCTGTTATTTCCACCCCTTATCCTATTTCCCCACCCAATGGAACTTAACAACGTGAAATTAACTCCTGCAATCATTATTATTATTCTTCTTTTTTTCTTCTTTCTTTCTCTGCAGTTTCTCCACCCAATTGCATAGGGTTTTTTTTTTTTTTTTTCCCTCCTCTCTCTAAACTTGTTTGGTTTCAATGGTGGTTTGTGAAAATTCGGGGTTGGGACCCCAGAATTGGAGGGTGGTCTCATTGTTGAGTTGGAGGGTTTGTTGGGAGAGGCTGTAGGAAGCAAAGAAAAATGTAGATGGTGTATAAGGAGACATGGCTGAGAAAGAAAGGTCACATTGAATTGAATTTGAACGATTTTGATTATTATGTAGGGATCAATTAAGCCATTACAAAGAGAGTGTACAAATTTTTTTTCTTCTGTTTTGGAGAGGTTGTTTAGGATTTAGGAAGGAAGAAGGAAAAACCAAACTTGTGCAATTGGGTGGAGAAGCTGCAGATATAAGAAGAAGACTGACTAAACTGATTGAGCGAGATACTGACCCGAAAAAAAAAAAAAAAAACCTGATTTGGGGAAGATATGACAGACAAAAATAATAGGAAAGGGGGAGAGGTTGAAGAGAAACGAAATAGAAAAGGAAAAAAAAAGGTAAATGATGGCAGGAGTTAAGGTTCAAATTGTTAAGTTCCTTTAGAGTTTATTTATTTTTTATTAAAAAAAATATCCAATTCATTGATTAAATTTTGATGAGGCGGCATAAGTCCTTAACAGTAATTTTTCAAAGGGATAAATTTGTCTTTAAAATTTTAAAGATAAGGTGAGTAGGACAAAGAATCAGCACTCTTCTTCAAATTAAGAAAACCAATTAATTTAATTTAATTTAATCCAACTGATGGTTAAAAATATGATGTACTAATTGAATATACTAGAAGGATCTCACACACATTAATCTCCTAATCATAGGCAACATCTATTAAAAATAAATAATTTAAAAACAAATCTTAACATTCTAGTCTTATACTTCCGAAGCCAAAGTCGTGCAAGGAATCTTCCTAATAGCAGCTGTTTAGAGAGGGAAATGAAATTTATATTTTAGAGAAGGAAATAAAATTATTAATTAATCAACATTAGATTATAATTTAATTACAGTAAGATTTGCATAAAATTCAACACGGCAGGCACAGCCGGAAGCCCGCCTTTGTAAAACTGACAAAGGCGTTTAGAAAGCATCCAAAGAATCGTATTGACCGGCATGTTTCCCATTTTTGACTTTCCCCACGAATCCATTGTTAAAGGGCCTTCCCCCATGATACGTACTTACCCATCTTATGCATTATATAATTTGATATTTCGCAAATAAAATGTTACTTATTCTTTTTTGGGTAAATTACTCAAATAATCTTCAAACTTGTACGCGATTTACATTTTGATCCCTAAATTAAATTATTAGTCCAAATGGTACATAAACTCTATTTTAATCGCTCATTTGATCCAACCGTTACATTTTCTGTTAAATGTAATCAAATTTTAGGGGTAAATATGATTTTTCATAATTAACAAATAAAATAGGGTTAAAATAAATACAAAATTAGAAAATAATTGAAGAAAAAGAGAGGAAAAAATCATGAGACCCAAACCCCCTCCCTTCGATTTCTTCTCCCCTATTCCAATTACTGAGTTTTTATTTTATTATTTATTTTTTTTATTTTAATGTACGAAATGACCAATTTGCCCTCATATTTAACAGCAATATTGACAGAATGTAACGGTTGGATCAAATGGGCGATTAAAATAGAATTTATGTACCATTTGGACTAATATTTTAATTTAGGAACCAAAATGTAAATCGCGTACAAATTTGAGGACCATTTAAGTAATTTACCCTTCATTTTTTCATTTTCGTCTTCTTCAAAATATATACATATATTTGTATATAAAGATCGGTAGTTGGAAGTGTTGTGAAAAGGATAACGGTACATGTATGATGTAAATTGGACTTTCAGCACTTGTTCAAATTTAAGACACCACAAAGCTTGTTTCATTTATAGCATATGAGATACTGAATATATAAGAACCTGGACTTTTGCTTACTTGGTCAACAAATTATGTGTATCATTTTCAACGGGTTCTACCCTAGTGAAAAATAACTTTCACTTGCAGTTGCAGATTAGTGGTCTTAGATTCAAATCCCCATGACATATTGGTAGTGTGTATGAGAAACCCCCTTCCTCATGTATTAAAAAAAAAAATTATGTGAACTGTGCATCTTATTTTTCAAAATATATACATATATTTGTATATAAAGATCGGTAGTTGGAAGTGTTGTGAAAAGGATAACGGTACATGTATGATGTAAATTGGACTTTCAGCACTTGTTCAAATTTAAGACACCACAAAGCTTGTTTCATTTATAGCATATGAGATACTGAATATATAAGAAACTGGACTTTTGCTTACTTGGTCAACAAATTATGTGTATCATTTTCAACGGGTTCTACCCTAGTGAAAAATAACTTTCACTTGCAGTTGCAGATTAGTGGTCTTAGATTCAAATCCCCATGACATATTGGTAGTGTGTATGAGAAACCCCCTTCCTCATGTATTAAAAAAAAAAATTATGTGAACTGTGCATCTTATTTTTCAAAGAGTGCTGTTATTTTCACCATTTATCCTATTTCCCCACCCAATGGAACTTAACAACGAGAAATTAACTCATGCAATCATTATTATTCTTTTTTTTTTCTTCTTTCTTTCTCTGCAGTTTCTCCACCCAATTGCAGATGTATTTTTTCCCTCTTCGTCCTTTCTATAAGTTTGGTTGGTTTCGGTGGTGGTTTGAGAAAATTCGGGGTTGGGACCCTAGAATTGAAGAGTGGTTGTTGAGTTGGAGGGTTTGTTGGGAGAGGCTGTAGGAAGCAATGACAAATGTAGATGGCATATAAGGAGGTTGAGAAAGAAAGGTTTATATTGAATTGAATTTGAACGATTTTGATTATTATGTAGGGAGCAATTAAGCCATCATGAAGAGAGTGTACAAATTTTTTTTTCTTCTGTTTTGGAGAGTTTGTTTAGGATTTAGAAAGGAAGACGGAAAAACCAAACTTGTGCAATTAGGTGGAGAAGCTGCAGATATAAGAAGAAGACTAACTGATTGAGGGAGATACTGACCCCAAAAAAAAATAAATAATAAAAACACTGATTTGGGGAAGATGTTGCGGACAAAAAAAATAGGAAAGGGGGAGAGGTTGAGGAGATAGGAAATAGAAAAGAAAAAAAAAAGGTAAATGATGGCAGGAGTTATAAGGTTCAAATTGTTAAGTTCCGTTAGAGTTTATTTATTTTTTATTAAGAAAAATATCCAATTGGTTGGATTAAATTTTGATGAGGTGACATAAGTCCTTAGAAGTAATTTTTTAAAGGGATAAATTTGTCTTTAAAATTTTAAAGATAAGATGAGTAGGACAAAGAATTAGCACTCTTCTTCAAATTAAGAAAACCAATTAATTTAATTTAATTTAATCCAACTGATGATTAAAAATATGATGTACTAATCGCATATACTAGAAGGATCTCACACACATTATTGATTTTTTTTTTTAATTTTTTAAAAAACCACATTTAAATTGTGAATTTTTGCCAAAAGATTTAAAATTGTGAATTGAAAGTGAGGTAATAGACCATTACTAGCCTATCATTAATTGGTCCTTAATTTATTTGACATTATTGAGCCCCCAAAAAAAAAAAAAAAAAGAAGATTTGACCCATATATGTAAATAAAGAGATTTTTCTAGCTATTGAATTATTTTAATTTGACTATGTACTTCCCCATGTTCATACTTGTAATTTTTTATGTCAATCGCATTTCTATTTCCTTTATATAGGAATTTGGAATATGATCACTAATGTATCTACAAAAAGGCCAAGATTTTTATTTTTTTTGGAGGACCTTTCCTATTGAAAGGGGCATTAACATATTAAACTCACACACACAACACAGATTCTAGGATTCGAACCCAGAACCTTGCCTGAGGAAATAAATACTCCAAATTACTATACTAGTAAATCATTTGCAAGGCCAAGATTTATAATATAAAAAAGGGAGATTCACTATTATACTCAATATGGGGGCCCAAATTATAAAAATACCCTATATAAAATGGACTTTAGAAACACACCCAAAGCCCATTTACAACATAACAAAAAAGCTTTTAACTTCTTATAAATTACAAAACTACCATCAATTTCTTAAAACAAGCTCCAACCCCAAAATCTCATAAAAATACCCAAAGCACTCAATAGGGCATCAAAGTAATTTAATAATCAATATTAAATTCAATAAGGCTAGCTATCATTTTTTGGATTTTTTTTGGGTTTGTTTATAGGAATTCAATTGTGTAGAGTTTATTTATAATATTAGTGTTAGAAATGGGTATATCACTAAATATCTCTATAAAAAAGGGGCACATCTTTCATTTGATTTGAACCAATCCAATGGTGTATATAGCTACATACATAATCACATATGTTTAAAAAAAATAAAAAGGAAAAAAGGAAAAATGAATAAAATAAATGATTATATCATCAATATCCATTTTGTATATGAAATTTTGTATTTTCGTTTAAAGAATTAAACTGTAATAACTGTAAATCAAACCCAACTGTTTTTGCTTCTGGGTTGATATGATGAATCTCTCTATCTGAAGAAGACGAAGGACCAAAAGGTCAAGAAAATAGTAACCGCAGTGGCAATGCATATCATGTCCAAAGTCTTCTCTCTCCTCTCCTTTCTCTCTCTTCTCTCTCTCTTCATCTCCAAATACTCCTCAAACCTCCCCTTCCCCTTCACCTCCTTCCTCCTCTCCCCTCCCTCGATCGCCCTTTCCAAAATTACCAAACTCTCCTTCCCGTTCAAATGATTCCCCTCCATGCCCTCCACCTGCATGCTCACCTCCCTCACGTGCAGCTCCCCGCCTTCGCTCCAATTGCACGTGACCACCATCCCGCACTGCACGAACTCCCCTCTCTTCTCCCCAGCCAAAATCGTCGCGAACCGCAACTGTATCTCCCCGGTCAACCAGTGCCGCTGCACCTTAACCGCCCTCCGACTCGAAAAATTCGCCGCCCGCTTCCGGGTCGGGTCGATCACGATCCAGCTCAAACTCAAGTTCTCCTCTAATTGCTTCAGCGACGCCTGGTCTTCTCCGACGTGGCGGATTGGTGTCGGGACTGTTTCTTTCGGGTCAAGTAAGTCAACCCGGAAAGGCGAGCAGAGGAACCAACCGGATTCGGTCTCGGACTCTTGAACCTTGGAGAAAATCAGCTGGTCTTTGTAAAAGATATCGACGGCGGAGATTAGCTCCGTGGTGGGAGGTGAAGACGGACGGCTGAGATCGAATCGGGAGGGAAAGTTGTCGAGAAGCGGGAAAGAGTCGGAGAAGAACGAGCGGTGACCGGCTGGGAAAGTGGAAATGAGGTCGTCGACACGTGGATCGGCGACGGAAGGCCACGTGGCGGAGCAGATGTCCCGCCAGAGTTTTCCTTCTGTGGAGAAGGCGTGTAATTGGGAGGATGTGCAGGAGGCGGAGGCCAAGGTCTGGCCGTCGAGGCGGGTGAGGATGTGGGCCATGATTATGTCGGGATGGACGGCGGAGATCGAAGCGCCGTCGCCCTGATCGACGGTGGGTGATGTAGCAGAAAAACCCATGGTATATTTTGTCTTAATTTTGGATGCGAAAGTGGAGGTTTTGAGTGGTGACAAAACAGGGTGTGAGGAGTTGGGTTTTATAGGGAGGGAGGGAGCAAATGAAATGTTTGAGAGTCAACAAACGGCTTTCAAGCCTTTGAATTGAACCTCAGTTTAAAAAATTAAATAATAATTAAACATTGATGCAGTGAAGGTGCAGGCAAATATTAATTTAATTTAATTTATTTTATTTTATTTGGGAGTTGGAACACAAGCGTGTTTCATATCTATATCTTTATTTTATTTTGGTACGTACTAGGATTTATATAATTTGCATATTTTTTTTGATTTATTTCTAGTGGTTGATTGATTATTATTGTATTAATTTTTGGTGGGAGTCGGGAGAGTGTTTGGTTTTTCACGTATTCTTTTTGAGTTCTTTGACAATTATTTGTGTGTTTTTGTAATTTTATTATTATTTGTTTACATAGCTGCTGTTATTGACTCAACCAAAGCACTCAAGCTAGCAATACCAGACTCAATCTTTGGGTATTTTCTAGTTTTGTGTTTGGTTTCGCATACGAAAGTTGTGTGCTCGTACTTTTATTAATCTATCTATTTTTGGGTTTAAGACTACTCTCTGTGTGTGATTCTTTAATTACTATATATCATTCTTGCCTAAAGAAGCAATATATCTACCTAATGTCTATGATGAGTTGTGCTACGGTCAGTAGCTCACTAACAAAATTAGCATGGTGATGAAACTAAAATCTACTATAATTACACAAACTAATTTTTTGTTTGGTAATAATTCTATTGCTAATGTTGAGAAAAGTATAGAATTCTCCACGCACGTTGATCATAAAAGGAAAAAAAGAAAACAAAAACTAAGAAATGAAAATATTTTGAAGTTGTTTTTAAAAAAGCACCTTATTTTAAAAATAAAAAACACAAATTTATTATCAAACACATTTTTAATTTGTAAAAAAATGTAAAAACAAAAATTAAAAACAAAATAGTTATCAAATGGCCCTAAAATATTTAATTCTCAGTTGTTTTGCCAAACATCATTGAAATATTTTAGGCATGGTATAATTAATAAATAATAAATATATTTGATGAGGAAGTAGGATGAGGCCATATATATATATATATATATATATATATATATTGTTTAAAGATTAATTAGACCGTGATCAGAAACTTGATGACTAAGCGATAATCGGGGCTAGCTGATGTGTCTATTTTGGTTGTCATTACTTGACTTGACTCTAAATTAAACAGTCAAACTCAACTATAATGGGAGCATATGCTCTAACTATAATGGCGCATGCGAGTAGATGGCGGTGATCGATGCCTTTCTGACTTTCTGTGAAGCTGCTATGTCAACAAAAACTTTTTTTTTTTTTTTCATAAAATAGGTACTGTAAATCTTACTAATCACATTAGATTAGGGCATGTTTGGTATCCTTCTTAAAGAAAGAAACTTAAAATTTATTATTTTTTTTATAAAAAATAATAAATTTTTAAATACTAATTTTAAGATCTAAAAACTTATTTGATATTAAACTCCAAACTTACTAATCGCATAAGACGTGAGACTCCTATTGAACTTTTAATGTTCGTCCTTTTTTTTTGTTGGATCAGTGACCAAATTTGAAACTGCGATTATTTTATTTTATTTTATTTGCCAAAAAGAAGATGAGAATCCAACTCTCACCATGAATTTGACAATGTTTTTTGTTTTTTGTTTTTCCAACAAAGAAAGCCCTTGAAGAATTAACATAAAATATAGACAATTCTGATAGTTAAAATACATTGATGGGTTGCACTAAGAAAGATGTGTGTACTTTTTTCAGGGATATGCTTATCATATCAAAAGCTGATAAAACAAAAAACTCAAAGGGTTCGCAAAATACGCTTAGTCAAGTTAGGTAAAGTGGATGTGCTCCCCACTCTGTACTCGAGTTTGAACCTTCTTTTCCTGTAGTTTAAATTAAATTAAAATAAAATAAAATATTGTTTGTAAGAAAAAAAAAAAAAAACTTCAATTTGTCGTTTCAATCTGACATATAGGCTATGTCATTCACAAATTTAAACAACCCGGCTTAGGCCGGTAATTAATCCAAATTAGAGACAAGTTAAATGGTTCAGTCCGCTTTTAAGTCCTGAAATTTACTTATAAAAACCTAGTTTATTAAATACATTGGATGGCAGAAAGAGAAAGCTACTTACTCTTCTGTTGTGTCCTACCAGTGACAAGCAGATATGCCAAGTTGAAAGAGTGGAATAGTTTAGAGATAATATTACTGTTTGTCCATAAAAGGGTCACGAGCAAATAAAAATTATTGACATATTTTCCACATGATTACGATATGTATTAATTTGCTGCTAATGACTAATATATGATGCATGTGTGCATGGTTTCCACTTAGTGTTATCTTCAACTTGGTATGTAAATCTTGCATTACACACCAAATGCGATAAGATTGCTTTCTAGTTTGGCTATTCTCCGTTGGAATTGGCATAAAATCAATTTGTACGACTAAATTAAAATAGGTATCAATATAGGAAAAGGAAAGCTGTAGGTTTTTGGGGTAGCTTGGACCCAAGCTAACATTGGCTTAATTTCCTAGTTTAATTAGGATATAGTTTTAGTCTAGAATTTGGCTTCCTATGTATAATAGGATTTGGTTGTAACCTATGTCATCTATTAGTATAAATAGATGAACTTAGGAGAAGTGTAGATATAAGTTTGTGAGGCATCTGTTTGTGTACTTGAGAGTTGTTGGGTTTGTGAGTTATCTTGTATTTCTTTGGTAATTAATAAGAAGTTTCCGTTGGTTATGGAGGTACTCCAATATTGGAGGAACCCTTAAATTGTTTGGTTAGGGAGGTAATCCGTGTTCAACACAAAGAATTGGCAGTGTTATGATCAAGCATCATGATGGTGTAATTCGAGAGCTATATGGAGTGAGGTATGTCCCAAACCTGAAGAAAATTTTGATTTCTTTAGGCACCCTTGAATTACAAGGT
Organism: Prunus dulcis; assembly: GCF_902201215.1. Lineage (NCBI taxonomy): Eukaryota > Viridiplantae > Streptophyta > Magnoliopsida > Rosales > Rosaceae > Prunus > Prunus dulcis. The sequence goes on along the minus strand of NC_047655.1, from coordinate 11,165,982 downwards.
TGCAAATTTTATTCTGAGAATAACATACTTAAGGTAGCTAGAGGGGCATTAGTGATGATGAAATCTCCTAGAAGAGGGCAAGACTATGGAAAAACAGGTGGCTATGGTGGTAGATGATGATCAAATTGACTCATCTTCTTTATGGCATATGAGGTTGGGGCTTGTAGGAAACAAAGCTCTACAAGGATTGATTAAACAAGGAGTTCTAAAGGGTGCCAAGAGTGGTAAAGTAGAATTTTGTGAACATTGCATTCTTGGCAAGCAAACAAAGGTGAAATTTGACACTACAATACATCAAACTGAGGGAATATTGTATTATGTACACTCTGATGTCTGGGGACCTGCAAAGAATGAATTTCTAGGAGAAAAGAGATGGTTTGTTTCCTTCATTGATGATTACTCACGAAGATCATGGGTATATATGATGAAACATAAAAATGAGGTTTTGAATATTTTCTTGGAATGGAAAAATATGATTGAAAAAAAGAAGACTGGCAAGAAGCTGAAAGTTCTAAGAAGTGATAATGGTGGGGAATATACATCTGATCCTTTCTTTGAGATATGAAAAAGAGAGGGTATTACTCGTCACTTTAGTGTTAGAGAAACCCTACAACAAAACGGGATTGCAAAACGGTTGAATCAGACGTTGTTGGAAAAGGTGAGATGCATGTTGTCACAAGCCAAATTGTATAAGAGATTTTGGGCAGAGGCTTTGAATTATGCATGTCATATTTTGAATCGTCTACCTTCAGCACCTTCAAATGGTAAGACTCCAATGGAATTATGGTCAGGGAAGATAGTTCTGACCATAAAAAACTAAGGGTTTTTGGGTGCGATGCTTATTACCATGTGAAAGAGAACAAACTGGATCCAAGAGCAAGGAAAACTATTTTTTTGGGATTCAATAATGGTGTCAAGGGATTCAGGTTGTGGAACACAGAACTCAAGAAAATAATTGTGAGCAGGGATGTGACTTTCAATGAATCTCATATGAAACTCCAAGAAAATCGGGATGTTGTCCATAAGATGGAGCTAGTAACAAAGGAATTTGAAGAATCAAGGACCAAGAGTGATGCCCTGAATGAAGAACAAAATTTTGTTGACCAAGAAAAAAATCATGATGAAGAAGCTGTGAATGATGACGTTCAAACACAAGAGGATTGCATTCCCAATAGAAAAGGAAAAAAAGAAATAGTGCTCCCTGCCAGATTCAAAGACTGCGTTGCATGTATGGGGTGTGCATTACCGGTAATCGAAGTGGATATCCCTACAAATTTTACCAAAGCAGTGAGCAATAGAGAAGAGAAGCAATGGATGACGAGATGCTCTCTCTCAAGAAGAACAAGACTTGGGAATTAGTAAAGTTGCCTAAGGGAAGAAAAGTTATTAGATGCAAATGCGTATATGCAAAGAAGGAGGGAGTCAATGATGCGAGTGTGGTGCGGTTTAAAGCCAGGTTAGTGGCTAAGGGATATGCTCAGAAAGAAGGAATCAATTATAATGAAATATTTTGCCCTGTGGTGAAACACTCCTCCATTCAAATTTTGCTTGCTCTAGTAGCACAGTTTGATCTTGAGTTAGTACAACTAGATGTAAAAACTGCGTTCCTACATGAAAATTTGTCTGAAGAAATTAACATAAGACAACCTAAATGGTATGACGAAAAATGAAAAGAAGGTTTAGTCTGCAAGCTCAACAAGTCACTATATGGTTTGAAACAATCACACATGCAGTGGTACTTGAGATTCGATAAGTTTATGAAAGATCAAGGCTATACAAGGAGTCATTATGATCATTGTGTATACCACAAGAAATTGAGAGGAGGTGCATATATCTATTTATTGATTTATGTAGATGATATGCTCATAGCTTCTAGTGATATCATTGAGATTAACAAGCTGAAAGCTCAGACGCATAAAGATTTTGAAATGAAAGATCTCGACGAGGCAAGGAAGATTTTGGGGATGGAGATCACGAGAAATAGGAAGAGAGGGTTGGTATATTTATCGCAGAAACAGTACCTTGTAAAGTTGCTGCACAAATTTGGAATTAATGAGGAAACCAAACCTATATAAGTACACCACTAGCTCCTCATTTTAAATTGAGTACTCAACAATGCCCTAAAACTGAGGAAGAAAAAGTCAAGATGAAAGATGGTCCTTATTCCAGTTTGGTGGGGTTGTTGAGAGGGGGGGGGGGGGGGGGAGGGGGGAGAGGGTGTTGTTGATGCATGCTATGGTATGCACTTGCCCCGATATTGCTCATGCAGTTGGAATTGTTAGTAGATTTATGCACAATCCTGGAAAGGTGCATTAGGAGGCTGTTAAATGGATACTGAGATATCTTCATGGAACAAGGGAGACATGAATTTGTTTTGAGAAGAATTGTGGAGGAGTTGAAAAGTTCTCAATTAGATACGTGGACTCTGATTTTGCTAGTGATTTAGACAAAAGAAGGTCAGGGTATGTGTTTATTATGGCAAAAGGTCCTATATGTTGGAGATCAATATTACAATCAACTGTTGCATTATCAACCACAGAGGCTGAATATATGGCAATGGCTGAGGCCATTAAGGAAGCAATTTGGATGTTAGGGTTGATAGAAGATTTGGGTGTTAATCAACACAAGTTGGATGTGTATTGTGATAGTCAGAGTGCCATTTACTTGGCAAAGTATCAGGTACATCATGCGAGGACCAAACATATAGATGTGAGAGATATCACTTTGTTCGAGAAGTGATAGTTGAAGATGACATTTGTATCAACAAAATTGCTATGGTAGATAATCCTGCTGATATGTTAACTAAGGTGGTGGGTATATCAAAATTCAAGCATGACTTGAATTTGGTGCATGTGAAGCAAGTTTGATCTTGCAATATAATGGAGCAACGGATGCTGCTATGTGTAATGTCTTAGTATGAATTTCATGCCAATGTGGAGTTTGTTGGAATTGATATAAAATCAATATGTGCCTAAACTAAAATAGGTATCAATGTAGGAAAAGGAAAGCTATTGGTTTTTGGGTTAGCTAGGACGCAAGCTAACATTGGCTTAATTTCCTAATTTGATTAGGATACAGTTTTAGTCTAGGATTTGGTTTCCTATGTATAATAGGATTTGGTTGTAAGCTATGTCATCTATTAGTATAAATAGATGACTTTAGGGGCAGTGTAGATATAAGTTTGTGAGGCATATGTTTATGTACTTGAGAGTTGTTGGGGTTATGAGTTCTCTTGTATTTCTTTGGTAATTAATAAGAAACTTTTGTTGGTTAGGGAGGTACTCCAATATTGGAGGAACCCTTAAATTGTTTGTGTTCCTTGTCCTTTGTTTATCGTTTTAGTTCTTGTTCTGGCTTAAAAGTATAACATTCTCATCACTTGAGTAAGATGTAAACATTTATTTTGATGAATGAAATCTTTATTCATTTGGAAAAGAAAAAACACCAATTGGATTTTTGCGATATTGTTTAGTTTTTAATAAGTATATAAATATATATTTCTTTCATGTCCCTATAAGTGGAGATAGAAAAGCTCAACAAACTGAGTTATACTCTACTAGCAAAGTAATGTTTCTTATATAAGAAAGTCTAAGCTTCTAAAATGGCGTGCTTGATTCTAATATACCGAAAGACAGATATTCAAACTCAAATAAAAAATGAGGAACATATTGCCCTAACTAATTATCATAGCCTCTCATCTGTTTTCAAAGACTATTAGAAGTCTATAAAGGACTCCATCACTGAATGATACATCTATCTTTCTCCAATCGAATCTCACATAAGTGATAAGGATTTCAACCCTATGAGTGTACTTTGAAATTTTTGTGTGATGCCATTGGTCCTCGTCCGCAGACTTGGAATTTCCAACATGGATAAACTGGTTGACAAGTAATGGCGGCTGCTTCCGCCTGCCATTTTGGAAAGTTGACATGTGAAAATACGTGTTTACTATTCCTTTATCTTCATACTCCAAAAAAAAAAAAAAAAAACTTTCACTTCATCTACGTGGACGTATTGCTTATCGTCAAATGCCTTTTTTATGGATATATATGGAGGCAAATATATTAATAAATGTATTGGTATCACATCACTCATAGTCATAACCTAAATTCTAAATACATGATAGTGATGATGAAAGTGATGCAATTTTGTTTTTTGTTTTAAAAAAAGTAAATATCCTCAAAAAAATTAATCTATCAACAACCATGTTGCTTTATCGACAAATATAATGTACGGTTTGTTATTCAAATTAACAACAATTTGCTATTTCCTTTAATTTTCTGATGAAATAATTCATGAGTTATGAGACATCTTTACGACCGCACCAACACTATCTTGCCGTGCAGTAACCATATCAAAAACTTATAATATTATTATTACTGTATGTTTTATTCTTTAAATTCTACCCTCTTGATGCAGATTAGCTAGTCTTGAAGATTCATGGTTTTATTCTTTTAATATTGCCACATTCTGGCGTAGGTCCTCCATTCACTTCTTCTCTTGAATTGGCTTCTCATTTAGTTCCTAATCTCATTAACATTTCCATGATTTGACATAATTGACTAAAAACATTATCACTCCGTTTGGATGAAGAAAAATAACTTTGAATTTAGTTAAAAGTCGGGACTTTAAGAGGATAAATTGACAATTCCCTTATTTGGCAACTTAAGCGCAAAACTTATTAAATGACGCGCGTAAAAAATCGTGAAAATTAGAGCATCAAATTCCCGAGTTTTATTTCCACCAAAATAGACGTCATTTCACAATTTCCTTAGTGCCATTTAAAAAATTCTATTATTCACAAAAATTGTCAGAAATTGAAATGACGGAAATCTAAATTCAGTCATTTTAGAATTCTATGTAATTTTCAATTTCTTCATTCAAATAGAGGGTATATTTGTAATTATTTTATTTAATTAATGTCTCCATTCCACCTAAAGTGAACCAATGTGACATCACTAACCAACCCAAAATTTAGACCAAAAAAGTGATCATGCTAAAAGCGAGACAATAGAAAATTTTGCAAAACCTAATAAAGAAAAGAAAAAAAAAGAAGGGTTGGCATGGTACCATCCAAAGTATAAGAATCCAATACTTTATTTCTTTGATTCTTGGGTTGGGCTATAAGCATTCTATATTCGTTTAAAATAAGAAATTAACGATCCAAGAAAGTGATGCTAAAGCTAATCAAATTAAAAATAATAATAATAAAACGCCTAACACGTTTTTAAAGTAGAGTCTGTCTTGACTTTCTCTGGGTTGGCTTGAGTGGACTTCAATGTGTGAACTTGCTTGTTTCCACACACCAGCTCCATGTGAATGGCCATAGCTAATCTCATTCATCACCTAATTGCTACTAGCCAGGCATTTTATTTATTTATTTTTAAACATAGAAGAAGATCAATAGAAAGATTGCATACTTGGGTTTAAGGGCAATGATAGATTTGCCAGTCCACCAGATTGCATGTAGTTGACTTAGGAGATTGAAAAAATAATAATGCTACGAGTACTAACTTAACGATACCAATTAACGTGACAATCAACATGGCAATTCATCTCATTTTCCATGTCATAATTTAATTACCCAAGTTTTAACATTTAACAGAAAGTTTCAAACCTAACTTTCAGATCTAGCAATAGTCAAAATAACACACCTCCGTACCACCCAACCTTCAACTTTGGGACAGCTGTTGCAGCCACTCACAGTCACTCCGGCCGGACCATCATCATATTGAGAACTCTAAGTAAACAAGGCCTACTCTAATTAGTGTGCAACCTTCCCCCATGATTGACTTTGACTCCACATCCATAAAAATATGCAGACTTTCAAAGGAAACAAAAGGTCTCATGGAATACTGCCAAGAAAAGCTTTAAATTCTCCTCTAATATCCACAAAACTAAGGGCCAATTTCTTAAGGATTGTTTCATTTATATTGTCGATTTGCCCAATTGAATTACTTTTGGGTTTTAGCATTTATATTTCCAATTCATTTGGCTTCATCTAGAACTTGCAATTGCGTTGGGGCTGAAGAATCGATTTTCTAATGGGTGATGTTGGGTCTCTAAATCAGAATCCAACACCTCGTGGCTTCATTGGGATTGCTAGGAAGTGGGCAACCATCAAAACAGAAAAGCCAGGACAGTTGTATAGTCCTGTGACGATGACGCTACATCGGAGGTTCCGATACTACAGCGGTGGGATTTTGCGTCTGTAAACGGGTGTGGCAATGGAGGGTTTGGTTGTTGAATTACTTAATCAAATATATTGAAAACCCTAAAATAAAATAAAACTAATTAAATTAAAATGGATGATGTGGCACATGACATAGATTGACATGTCGTATGCCACATTAGTTGGTATCACTAAGTTGATATATAAGTTGATGTCCGTAGCATTACTGTTGAAAAAATTGTTAACACCCCTGAGGCAATAATTTTATTAATTAATCAGTCAATCAAACAACTAATCAGCAAGTCATTTTCTTTTGCTTGGCGATTAGAATATAAAAGACAAGATACAGGCTTAATCTTTTAACGTTAGTATGTTCCTAGAAAGTTAGACCATGTTTTTCGTTCATGAATTAATCAGTCAATTAAACAAAATGTCATTCATCCCTTGATGGGATAATCGGATGTCTTGCCCACAACATTTTGGGTTTCCCACAATTATCGAGTGTGAAATTCTAATTATAAGCTACACATGTGGTAGCTACTGACTAAAATTGTCAATTACATTTTTAATTCTCATAGTTTGATTATTTTTTATTTTGGTCCTCGTGATTTTAGTTTTGACAGTTTGAAGGTTCGTTTGATAATCATTTCAATTTTTAATTTTTGTTTTTTATAAAAGAGTGATAGTATTTTATTGATAAGATAAACAAAAACAAGTACAAAGTAACTAAGGTGTCGGATATGGATACAAGTTCTCAAGTGACCAAATGCAACAACAAGTTGAATTGATCTAGAGAGAATACGCACAACCCAAAAAATGATTAAAATTCCCGAATCAGCAACCATAAGCACATGTGCTCAAATTTGCAATAAATATTTGCCATGTAATGGCAGAAACGGCAAACCCGTATTGAAAGGCAAAAGCCAAAAGGAAATAAAATATCCTTTAAAAAAAAAAATCACATCAAACTCCTAAAGAGTTCATGGGAGTTCTTAGACTAAAACAAACCAAGAAACAACATCACCGCTCCACACTCTCGGGCAACCCGAAGAGAGTCATAACGTCATACTGGCTAAACACATAGTGCCATACCTGCTAAATCCGAACCCGATACAACCCGGCATCATCCTCGCTTCATAACTCTAAATCTATATCGAAGGCTTACAAATGGAGTCAAATCCTTGCATGCATTAGCCAAAAGACGACAACTATGTCGTGGCGACGGCAACGTTTCATGATGAATGCTTCTACATCACAAAACAAAACAAAAAACAAACAAAAAAGAATCCAGAGGGAAAAGCAAGGGAAGGAGAGGAAAGGGGGTGAGGGGAGAAGATGATGGATTTTTTCTTTAAGGTTTTCTACTGCATTTATTATTTTTTGAGCTAGAATATAGAGGAAAATGATGGTGGGAATGAGAGAGAGATGAGAGGGGAGGATAAGAGGAAAGAGTAACAAAACAGAAAACAATTTCAAATATATTTCAGTTTTTAGTTTTTGTTTTCACTTTTGTTACTCCTCCTTCCCATTCTCCCCTCTCATCTTCCCTCTCAGTCTTCACTCACATTCTTACTTCCATTCTCACTCTTTTTCCTCTATACTCTAGCATAAAAAATGAAAATTAAAAACTAAAGTGAAAATAGTTATAAAATAGGGAGACTTTGGAAAAGGACAAAGGAGAAAGAATTTTTTTAAAAGAAGCCAAAATGGACAAAATTGCCCTTATTTATTTTTGGATTTTCTAAGGAATCCTTTACATTTGCTTGCATTTGGTTTGAAAGTTGAGAGGTTTTTCTGCCATTTTTGAAAAAGTTTTGGCTTTTTCCAAAAGTGAAAGTTTTTTTGAGACTAAAATCTAAATTTACTTCTAAAATAGACCCTTAGTCTTTTATTAGGCAACAATCTAGTCTTATAAGTCCAAAATTAGAAAGAAAAATGAACATAAAAATTACGTTATGAGTTAATTACATATAATTTTGAAGAGACAAAAGTGGCTTCACATGTGGTAGTTTCATTTTAGCACATAGAATTTCATCGATTAATTTGATAAAGCTTACAATTTGGCCTTGATTACAAGCTATACTAAACTACATAACCAAATTGAAATGACGGGAGATAGTGAAAAATGGATCAAACCAAATGGACTAAAAATAGAATTTTGTGTCTCAATATAATAGTAAGTTTACTAACACATAAAGAAGGAAAAAATATGTGAGTTCCACCATAAAATAAGTATTCACATACCTTCAAAATCAAGCATCAGATCAACAATCGGGGGTCATTGATTTGATTCCTATTCTTATTTTCCCTTATTACCTTCCAAAAATACCCTTACAACTTTAATGTAACCCCAAAATACTCTAAACCCTAGAAAAGTACAAATTAATGCCAAATTGCTCCAAGACAATTTTGTTTTGTTTTGTTTTTTTTCACGTTGCAATGCTTAGGCTCCAAGAACAACACTCCACTGCCAGGCTCCAATTTACTCCATATTATTAGTAGGTACTAGTTGTTTATGAGATTTACTCTATATTATACACACTCTCTCTCCATCTCTTTCTCTTATAATTTCTGAATTCTCTCTTATAGTTAATCAAGAGCTTCAGTTCCTGGTTCGCGAGAAGACTATTGCTTGAGCCGTATTGCTTCGAAGCTGAATTCTCAGTGACATTCCAAAGGTGCGATTCTCCAAAGCCCTAACCCCTAATGCTTGATTATGAATTATCTTATAGTTTAGAATCATGTTCCCTACTGCATTCATGTGGTTAGAGGCCTCATTGTCTTTAATTCTTGATTTATACCACTTCGCACATTATTTTCGTTTCAATTCAGAAAAATCGATATGAATAACTATTTTTCTCGATTTATATAAATATTCATTTTTTCAAGCTCGATCTCTGTATGTCTTCATTTCGTGTTCAGATTACAATTTTCTTTTCGTATTTTTAAATTTCTGTTTTATTTGCTCTATTTTTCTTTAAAAAAAACTCCATAAATATATGAGTACCTCTTCGTTTAAGTAATTCAGTTTGATTTCTTGGTGAGATCGAACTAGTTTTCCCCGATTCTGTAGACGTAAGTTTTGAGCGCATTTTGCTTCAAAATTGAGGAATCGAATTTCTAATAGTAACACTTGGGTTTTGTGTAGTGATTGCTTAGAGCTATTCCAACGGGCAGGCCGAGCCCGAGGCGAGGGGGGGGGAAAAAAAATTTCGTTCCACCGCCTAGCCCAAGCCCGGGGGGCTTGTGGGACCCACCAACTAGGGCCAGCCCGAGGGCCAGACGAGCCCGAGCTTCAGCCCGCGACGCTTGCTTCATGCTGACGTCAGCGAGCGCGTTCTGGCGTCAGCGCGACGCCAGCTCCAACAGGAAGTTGCCACGTGTCGCGCCCCCAGCCCTCCGATCAGCATATCCGAATCCAATCCTACGGCTGAGGCTTTTTTGGGTAAAAAAAATATGAAAAAAAATCGGAATTTTTTTTTAAAAATTCTAAAAAATTCAGATTTTTTTTTTCTATAAATAGCTATCAATACCCTTCACTTTCAACACCAATCCTCATACATTTCATTATACTTCTACTATTATTCACTCTTTACTCAACATTTTCCTCTTTTTCATCTTATATTTTGATTTCATATTTTTATGGCTTCTTCTATCGAAACCGAAGGGGCTTGGAGCACCATGGAAGATGTTTCCTTGTGTGAGGCTTGGCTCCAAATTTGTCATTGTCCCGTGTCCGGCAATGAGATGAAATTTTTTCATATGTGGAAAAAAATTCACGCCGAATTTTGTGAAAAAATTCCGGGTTCTACTCGTACGGAGATGACATTATCCAATAGGTGGATAATTCTCAATAAAGAGTTGGGAAAATGAAGAGCTGCCCTAGCAAAAGCGATGGACAACTATAGAAGCGGGGGAAATCGTACTAACGAGGTAAGTATTTTATAATTTTTGTTTTATTAAGTTTAATCTCTTAATATATATATATTTTGTTAATATTGCTTGCATTTTCAATATTTTGTTAATATTTCTTGCATTTTAAATATTTTGTTCATATTTCTTGCAATATCAATATGTTGTTAATATTTCTTGCATTTTAAATATTTTGTTCATATTTCTTGCATTATCAATATTTTGTTAATATTTCTTGCATTTTAAATATTTTGTTCATTTTTCTTGTATTTTCAATATTTTGTTAATATTTCTTGCATTTTCAATATGTTGTTAATATTTCTTGCATTTCCACTTGTTTCTTAATTTTCTTGCACTTCTAATTTATTTGTAAGGTTAATTGCATTTCCATTATTATTTTTTTTGTTACTTGCATATCCAATATATTTTAAATATTTATTGCATTTCCATTTTTTTTGTTAAATAGATGATTCAAGCACAAATGTGGTTCGGTGCAACCGGGGGTGGCAAAAAAAGTTTCAACCATCATGAATGTTGGGAGGTGGTGAAATATTGCAAACGCTTCATAATTATTCCGACGGGTCCCGCCGTTGTGTTAAACGAGACGCCACTCCGTGATTCAATGACATCGGATTCACCTCTCGATTCTCCTATGAGTCAAGACTCACCCATCGAAAAGGAGCCAAGGCCTATTGGCCGAAAGGCCGCGAAGGCAAAGAAAGCGGGTAATTCAATCAATAATAATTCAAAATTTTTGGAGGACATTGCAAAGCAAAACGGCATAAGAATAGAAATGGAGCAAAAACGCCAAGATAACGAGTTGGCCCTTCAAGCTGAGTATGCACGAGAAAGGGAGTATTTAGGCAAAAAAGATATGGACAAGACGGATCGGGAAACCATGGCGATGGATACAAGTCATATGTCCCCTGAAACAAAACAATTTTGGAAGCTAGAACGAAGGGATGTTATGAGAAGAAGACTTTTCCGGGATGATGGGCCTAGCAACACGGATTGGTTAAATGATGGAAACCATTAAATTAGTTAGCATACCTTTTATGTATTTGTATTTTTCATGTTTTCTATTAAAGTTGTTGTAATTCATGTATTTTATTTTAGTAGTAGTAATTCGTAATGACTTGTATTACATTTCGTTATTTAATAAACAAAGCATTCAATAAATTACCTTTTTATTCAACATATTCCATACTTCAAACAAAACATAATAAAAATAAAAAAAAAGTACAAACAAGGCACAATAATAATAACCAACCACAACCAAACCATAATAAATAAAAATACAACACAACCTAACCATAACTAAATAAAACATAACCAAAGCATCTATGCTCCATCATTCATCTTCATTGCCTTTCACCGCCCATAGATGCTCCATCAAGTGAACTTGACGCATTTCATGAATATACGAAGATTGCATCTCTGTATATCGATCTATCATTCGGGTCATCAAATGACCATCCCTCACCAACGGTTCCGGCTCAAACGGTTCTCCACTTGGCCCCATGGGCCTTTCATAAATCCGTGTCAAGGCCGTGTTCATTGGATCCGGTTCGTAGACCTCTAAAGCATCATAATCGTACTCATCCTCCACAATCATATTATGGAGGATGATGCAAGTCATCATAATGCTTCTGAGGATCTCCTCATCAAACATACGGGCCGCACCTCGAATAATCAACCACCGAGCTTGAAGGATGCCAAAACACCTTTCGACATCTTTCCTGTATCCCTCTTGATAGGTAGCAAATAATTTTTGCTTCTGGGATCGGGGATTCGGAATGGATTTGACAAAAGTGGTCCACCTCGGGTAGATGCCGTCAGCTAGATAATACCCCGTCTGGTACACTGTATTGTTGACTTGATAGGTGATATTGGGGCCCTGGCCTCTCAATACATCGTTGAAGACCGGGGATTGACCCAGCACGTTGAGGTCATTTTGGGATCCTGCAACTCCAAAGAAGGCATGCCAAACCCATGTGTCGAAGCCAGCAACGGCTTCAAGGATGATACTTTTTTGGCCTTTTCTATTTCCGTAATCACCTTGCCAGGCAGTTGGGCAATTCTTCCATTGCCAGTGCATGCAGTCGATGCTACCAATCATTCCTGAAATCCTCGAGCTTCGGCTTTTTGTAGAAGCCGTTGGAGGTCCCTGGGAGTAGGTCTACGCAGGTAGTCCCTAGTGTACAGAGTTTCAACTGCTTGACAAAATCTTACCAAAGCCTCCAACGTAGTGGACTTCCCCATCCGGGCAATCTCATCCACCTGATCAGCAGATGCTCCATACGCCAACATTCGTATAACAGCTGTAAGCTTTTGCTCCGGAAGAAGCCCCAAAACCCCAGTAGCATCACACTTTTGAACAAAGTATGCATCATAATTGCAAATATCATGCATGACTTTATTGAACAAATGAGGTTGCATTCTAAATCGCCTTCAAAAATCAACATCAGAGTACAAAGAAGTTGGGATAAAATAATCTTCCAAAAGATTCTTACCCCGAGAATGCCTATGTCTTTCCACATTCCGGCGGCGGCCGACTTGTGAACCACGGCGGCGACCTTGGTTCTCTTCATCTTGCAAAGCCACTGCTATGAGAACTTGTTTATCGACTTGTCTCTGCAACTCATTGATTTCATCTGCTCTACGGTTTCTCTCATTTGTTTCTCGCTCTTGCCTCTCCAAGCATCTCCTAAAATCTTCCATTGAGAATGAATGAAGTATGAATTCTAAACTTTGAGAAATGAAAATATAGAAAGATGTGGTGTGAGATGTATGAGCTGAGTCTTTGGTTTTATAGAAAATTTTGGCAAGATAGACATGCCACGTGGCTTGATTTTATTGGATGAAAATCTTATCTGAAATTTGAAATTCATCGAAAATTTGAACCCTAATTTGTATGAAATTTGAATTTTGAAATTCATCCGAAATTTGAACCCAAATTTATCTGAAATTTGAAATTTGAACCCAAAAATTTATCTGAAATTTGAATCCAAAAATCTTATCCGGAAATTTTATCCGATTATGAATAGTCTTGACACGTAGGAATCCAGAAATCTTATCTGAAAATATTATCCAAATTAATTATTTTCATTAAAAAATAGGGGGAAAAAACAAAAAAATGAATAGTAATTGCCCTTAGCCATGGTAATGGGTGGAAACACAAAATACTATTTGCGAGGGCAACTACTATTCACATGAATAGTGGCTGCCCTAGCTCCCACCTTGCCATGGCTAAGGGCAAATGGGTGGAGTTGCTCTTAGGGAATCAATGCCGGAGATATTTTGATGATGCATACGAAGAAGGTAAAACGAATTTAAACTCTAATTTTTTTACACTGAGCATGTTAAGGTCCGATTCCTGACTCTGATTTCTGTTTGACAGAACTTGACTGGAATCAAAGGTTTATCTGAGGCTAAAGTTGATAAGATATGCGAAGCTGCTGAAAACCATTTCAGCTCAGAGATATTATATCTCATCTGTGTTCTTTGGTTGTAAGCATTTATGTTGCTGAAATGTTCAGAGACAAATACTTCAGAGACAAATTCAACTTGTTATTCAGAGTTTGAGAGAGGTAAAATCCTGCTCAAATGTTCCAATTCATATAAGAATCAAAAAGTTATGTACTTTATATTAGGAACTTGCAGTTTCCTGTTTAACTTCAGAAATTTTTTTGTTTATGATGCTCTAGATGGCGCTGACAAGTTCCAGAATACCCATCAAATGCAACAATTTCAATCTGCAAAATTTAGTATAGATCAGGTAACTTTCATGTGGCATTTTTTTCTTTCATACTTCTTTTGGATGATATGGCAGTAGAGGAAACATTAGAGGTAAAATCTATCAGTCATGTATCTGGTTCTTGCACGTTTGATGCTTCATCTGTCTTTTCAGGATATAAATTGTTCCAGTGAAAAGTGATTGTTTTTGTGTAAATAACAAAGTGAAGAACAACAAGTTATGCCTCTGTCCATTTTTGTTGTGTTGATGAAAAGGTATATACAAACGATTTTCTGGATATACAGGAGACATATTTTTTTCACCATTTTCCTTTATAATGCACACTTCAATCATAACATCCTGTCTTCTAATATTCTTGTTTTGTTTTGTTTTTATTCTTTCCTTTGGCAAATTCTTTCTTTAATGATGCACACTTCAATCATAACATTCAGGCTTAGTTTTGCCCTTCTATTATGAGGTTTTTCCTCTGGCAAATTACAACGGTTAAGTTGCTAAAATGAGTTTTCAAACAAAATGCAGGTGGCAGATCAAGTGTGAGTTTGATTCTTGTAAGATGATGTCTACTGCCAGTGCTATCATGAGGTTTTTGCATAGGTTACATTGTAGGTTTGGCAGCACTATTATGAGTGAATGAGTTGGAGGCTATGTACAAGTTATTGTAAATTTGGCAGCACTATTATGTGTTTCCTCAATACTTTATAGAGTTTGTATTTAGAATTGATTATGATTGGTATAGTTTTCAATGAAATGGTTCTTTCTTTCAAGTTTGGTTGCAATATTACTTTTCGTTTTGTGAAATTTTGTATCCAGGGTAGTAACAGATGATATAAGTATATTGTTTGAGGACCTTTCCTATTGAAAGGGGCGATAGTATATTAAAATCACACACACAATACAGATACTAGGACTCGAACCCAGGGCCTTGCTTGAGAGAGTAAATACTCCAAACCACTATACTAGTGGGTCCTTTGCATATAAGTATATTGTAAATATGAAACAAGAGCGCACGGAATTAATAATTTTTTAAAAAAAATTTAAAGTTAAACATGGCGTGCACTAAACGTCTTAAATGAGAATTAATTACTCTTTTATGGCGTGCATTCTATGCCATAATTAGTCATTTAAGAAGGCGTGCGGAACACGCCGTAATTATTCTTTTAAGGCGCACAAAGCGTGTCGTAATTGCTTCAACTGAATTACGTCTCACAGGAAACGTCGTCTTAAGTTTTTATAACGACGTTCATGCACGCCGTGATTGAGGAACACTATTTACGACGAGGGCTTTTACTGCTTGCGTGTTTCGCGTCATAAATGATAATTCATGATGTGCTTTGTGCGCAGTGATAGATGTGTTCTGGTGTGGTGACTAGTTATAAAATAAGGTATTGTAAATTAATTTTTTCAGTAGCTAAGTTGGTGAAGAAAATATATAATTTATATGTGCAAGACATTTAGTAATTAAATTAGTTCAGATTCTGATTCATCTCCAGTCATATGCTAATTTCATATGGTTAGTAAATATTTTAATGGAAATGATTCTTCCTAGCTCCTCCATTCCTAAAATTCCCCAATTTATTCTCTATTTCTGATAAGTAAACATACCATAAATATGGATACGATTATTATTTTCATTGGGGTAGCCTAGTTTTAACAGCCCAACAATTCATCGTACAATATAGTTTGTAATTAACGATACCCATAGCCAATCTAAACTACACCTATTTGCACTTGCATATCTACACACAAGCCGGTTGTAATTTATAACTAAATAAAAATATGCTTACTAGCTTTTGAATTAAGATCACACCATAATGGTAAAGTACAGCCTCACTAAGAGCACTTCCAGCACTAAGAGTTGCCTAGGCAAAAGGCCCTTGGCTTTTAAAACCCATCCTAGCGTTGCAAAATTTACAGGACTAGCTTCGCATTCTCTCTCGGAATCCTTGACGAATCCTGCTTTCCGTCTGACATCTAACCTATGCCGGATCCACTTTATTAAAAAGTCCTTTAACCCCAATTTAAACTGATAGACAATTCAACTTCTACCGAAATTTTGGCAAAATCTCCCCTATAACTGGAACATTTTCTAATTTGCAGTACCTACAAACGAGCATCATAACAAGCCCAACTTCCAGCATGCACAAAGTGAAGGCACACACAACAACTAAGACTACTCAAATGGGCTTCACACCCTCTACCCAAACTCAAAACGAGAAAGTAGAGCAACTACAGATTTAGTTTACAACACAGGGAAAAGTAAAAGGTAGAGAAAGACAAAGGATGAATTCCTACGGTGCGGACAGCGGCGATGCCTTGACGTGGTGGTCGCGACCTAGAATATCTAGAACTTGGGGGGTGCAAAACAGAAAATGTGAGTGGAAAAAAGAAAGTTTGAACATGATTATAAATGAACATACTAACCCCACCGTTTTATGAAAACGATGTAAAACCATGCAATGAAATCCATTATTATAGTATACTTGAATTTGAAATCATTGTAAACCAGATATAGCATATGATACAATAATCAAACTGGATCTTTTTCCCTTTAACCAACCCGTTTCCTAGACATATGCTTGTAAAAACACAATATGCAAGGAAAGATCCTTATAAATATATAAGTGTATATATATATATATGTGTGTGTATATATATATATATATATATGTATATATATACGCATACATACTCACAAAACCATTATTAAGTACCGGGGAAACAATCCAACTGGGGGATTGTTTGACTAGATCATGGAGCAGCATCACATTACCCGGTGACTAAGGTTGAGCCGTCCAACAGGGGGACTATTGCTCCGCAGCACACATGCTGGCAACACATCGCACGTGCGGCTGTAACAAATCCTACGCTCACAGACTACCCGTCAAGGGCCTATAGCACATCCCGCCCAGTGTGCCCGGGTTTCGACATATCCAGACATCCACCATATCCAAGTATCAGTATCCAAGGAGAGGTACATATCATAGTGCAATCCAAACTCCAATATACCATATTCAATTTCTCAACTCCATTACTATAAACATATCCGAATTTCAAATATTCAAATGCACCAAAACCCATATACATAGATATCCGGACAATAATAGCGTCCATAACTCAATACCCAAATATTTATTCATAGTATAGATATCAAACTTTGAAAAGTATATATTCCATAACTCAAAATATTCATAAACTTCAAATATCAATATAACATCCGATAACCGTAAGATATATTATAACCCATAATTAAAACAACAATATAACTTCATAATCTCAATAGTCAAAATAATCAAATTTATATATATGCATGACAACCCACTCTTCGAAAATAATGATCATTGAAAACAAAGTCCACTCACAGATAATTTAAAGCTGCTAGACCCTACGAGGGTCCAGCCTGTTGAGTATGTGGAGCCTGGGTACCTATTTAGAAGGACATGAGGACTTCATCAATAAAGTATCCAACCAAGAGCCTTAACCCAAAATCCTAATTCACTGGACTCAAAGTGTGTGCATGACTTTCAGGGAGTTCCTAGGGCCAATCTAGTACCTTTTGAAGGATGAGATGACCTTAGAAGACTCGCGGTCAACCGAGTGGTCAAACTCTCCATATTGGTTAACCGGGCCAGCGGGGTCCACAACCTCCGATTTCCTACTTAAAAGTTCCTATAGGTCCAACAACGTCTACCAAACAAGTCCCGAAGGTTTGGTTTCGATCAAGCGGTCAGATCTAAGCCAATTATACTATCGGACGACGATCGGTCCACCTAACCCTAAATAATTCACTCGGAGTATCCGGGACTCCGATTCTTGATCAACGAGTTCCTACAGGATCCTAGATGTATGAGCAATAACATAATTGAAAATGGAACCGATCGAACAGTTCAAACCTATCAAACCCAGATATCTCATAATAGGCTCAATATCCGTTTGATAATCAAACGGTAACCAAATGCTAATCCGAGCAGACCGTCGTGCTCGGGATGACGTGGGGAGTATTTTAGAACTCAACGGGCCTCCACAAAGTGGCCCACATGTTTGATCCGAACATTCCTATAGGTTCACAATTCTTCTTAACTTTGGAACAATTCAACAATCCACAAAACCTCAAGAATTTAACTTCTAAAGAAGATTTCCAGAAATAAAGCATCTTAAATATTTACCTCACTCCTCTGAATTGGTCTGAAATCCTCAATTCACCTCCCAAGGAGAACAACCGCCAAAACAACACTTGGAAAGAAAGAAGCTTGTTTCCGTTTTTACCACTTAAATAGGTCTAAACTTGCTGGATGACTACGAATTTTGGACATATTGTAGACTACAGAATTCGCAACAAATTTCGTTAAGGAACCTTTTTCATCTGAGTAAGGAAAATTGGCATGCAAGATAGAATCCGAGCCTAAATTAACAGATCAGACAAGGATGAACATGTTGCACTTAGACACGTCTTGAGATGGCTATACTTCTTGAATGAAGCTCCAATTTTGATAAATTATAGCCACGACATAGATAAACAACTTTTATGAAAGGAACGAAGCCATTAGATAAGAGGAAAGCCACATGCAAGAGTGAATAAAGGCACACTAGAGTGAAACCAATAAAGAGAACAAAAGTGAAGACTAGTCTCACCTTGAACACGATTTGAGGTAGATAGACATCTCCAATTTCCTTTACTTTGGGATATGTCATAGCTCTTGAATAGAGGAACAAGTTTAATGAAGACTACTTCACCAAACGAACAGTAGAAAATAGACATGCAAGGCCAAACCCGAGCCTTACTCAGAGAATTAAGTTGTGGTGAACAGCTTGTACTCCAATTGCGGTTGAGGTAACTAAACTTCTTAGATTGGTCTCAATTTTTGATGTTCTAGTAGACAGGCAGATGAACAAGTCTGAAGAAGGAAATATTTCGTTTTGAGCTGAGGTGTTATGGGTTTCGAAGCAGTCAACAAGACTGACGTGAAGAAGGAGAGCTGGAGCTCTCAGCTTTGAAGAGAATGATGGTGAAACTTGTGTTGTGTGAGAGTTATATGGTCAGACTTGGGAAGAGGAGGGAATAAGAACATTGTGGAAGTAACAATCTAACCATGCATGGGAAATGTAATAAACAGGCGTGGGTCTGACTTTGGGGTTTTTAAAATTTTGACTTCTCCAAATTTACGATTGTGCTACTGCACTTTCATAGATCACAACTTTCTTATTAAAATTCCGATTTGAGCCCACTATATGTCTACGAACTCGTGAGAGTGAGCTCTATGCAATGGTGTAACTCATAGCCCCCACCCCCAAGGGCAAAAACTAATTCCATACAAAAAGTGACTAAAGTAGCCCTTACCCCCGAGGACAAAAATGTAACTTCAAAAAATAAAATAATTAGTCGGGACAGGGTGTTACAAAAACTGTCCGGGAGAATGTGGGCCATACCCAAGCCTAAGCAAGACTTGCCTGGGTTGCTGCCTGGGCAAGTTGACCTCACGCTGACGTCATTGTGACATTAGCAGTCAATTTAAATAAATATAAATAAAGAATCAAAAAACAAAAATTCTAGAAATTTTTTTCTATAAATACCTAGTCATATTCTTCAATTCCCATACCAAAACTCCACACAATTTCCTCTCTTTATATCATATGTAAATAGTAGTTGACCTTGTGTTTCCATGGCAATGGGTGGAAATGCATCAAAAAAATTGCTAAAACAGTCATTATTCACATAAAAAGTAACTTTCCTTATCTCTCTTTACTTTTTACCATAGCAAATAAATGGAAGTGCTGTAACAAGTTTTGAGACCCTACTCTCTTTTTCTTTTCGTTAGTATTTGTCCTTACAAGGCTGCCGTCAACCAAATCGTGAGCTATTGATATAAGCATACAGCCATGGGCGGCGCTAGGGGTGTGAACAGGTCCCCAATTTTAAGAGGTCCACCAAATTATTATTTTATTCTATATTCTATATTCGTTTTAATTTAACAAATTCACCTCCAAACAAAAAAAAAATGTACCACGAAACATTTATATTAATATGTTAATAGCATGTAGTTAATATTATTAATAATACTAAAATCCAAAAAAGATTTAGGGGACGGATAGGCGGAGTGCGCCAGCCCGACTTGCTTGCCCTTCCTTCTTTTGAAGTACCATTCGGCTCCTGTAGGGGAGCTTCACTTCTGAACCCGATTATTGAAATTGCTCAGGATACCCTTTTTTAACTTTTAGAATCTATTTCTTTTTTTGTATTTGACTTCAATCTAACATTTAAACTTAAAAATAAAATGAGTTCAAAACTGAAAAAAAAACTTGTTTGGTAGGCTCATTTTTGAAAACTGAAACTCAAAAATACCCCAATTTTTAAGACTATGTTTTTTCAGTTTTTTTATTTTTCTCCAACGCCCAACGTGCCTCTCTCCTTCCTCTCTCCTCCTCCTCTCCCTCTCTCTCCGTCTCATAGATTTTAAATCGGATTGGCTTCGATTTTTCCTTTTCTTTTGTTAATTTCAATTTAGGAATCTAGGGTTTTTTTTTTCTTTAGATCTTAAAAATAGTTTGGAGTTCAATACTAAACAAGTTTTTATATCTTAAAATAAGTATTTAAAAACTCATATTTTAAAAATGAATCATGATATTTCAGTTCACTTTATTTGAATGGGATACCAAACAGACCTTTAGTATTTATAAGGTTTTGTTTTGTAAATCTTAGGCCCTAGTTCACTCCCTACTGTATATGACCCAATTCCTTTTATAGTATTTTTGTTTGAAAGCTTTGTCATAGAAGGCCTTATTACTGTAAATCTTAGGCCCTAGTTCGTTCTCTATTGTATAGGACCCAATTCCTTTTATAATATTTTCGTTTGAAAGCTTTGTTTACTACAAAGGGCTTATAGCTCCAATGATTAAGAGCATTTATTTTTGCACCCCGCACTCAATTTCCTAAGTTCGATTCCCCCCTCCATCAATATTACTTATATATAAACAAATAAATAAAACAAAGGCCTTATTGCTCATTTTGCACAAATCCTCTAAAATTTCAAAGAAGTCCTTGTATAAACTTTGTTCCATGCGTGTAAGAGATAAATCACAATACGACACATGCAAAAGTAACCCATTAAAATAACAAAAGAAAATTTTATACACGCTTGTAAAACTGTGGTTTGAGTGCAAGGAGAAATGATTCCTAAGAGTAAAGTATTTTCCTTAACAAAAAAGCAAAGACTAATTTATGCATGGTTGCAACATGCGGTTGAAGCCTACATAAGAAATTGTCTCTTTTTTCGAAAACTGAAATACATTAAAATTTAGATCCTCTTAGAATCTTAGTACCATACAAGTCAAAATAAACTCTAGTCAGGACATCCAAAAGGAAATGATTGACTAAACCAAATACATGAGTTGTTATAACGATGCCCTTTTTTGCCAACTGATCTGCAACCCTGTTAGCCTCTCTGTAGCTATTAGTCACTTGATTAAACTTTCCAAGAAGCTGCCAGATGTCTTCTGCAATTGATCGTAAATTCCATGGTAGATTGGCTCATTTTGTAATTGATAGTAAGAAATTGTCTCAACGTATTTGGTTGCTACCTCGCCGATTTGGTCAAGCATTCTTTGGATATTTAAGGTATTTATTTTCTGCATTATTTAGTAATGTCAACGAGCTTCTAAAAGGCCAAGCCATAGTTGTAATAGTTGACCTAATTAGCAAATTGATTCTCCAACTTTTATAAGCTAATTACGCTTACACCACATGCACAACATAGGCTATAAAACACACCATCACCCCTCCCAAAATTTCACCCACAAAATTTAAGATCCAAATACAATGGCAAAGCTTACAGCCTCACTAACAAGCTTCAAAACCCTAGTTATTTTTTTCATTTTTCTCATTATAAGTATTTGTCCTTACGAGGCTGCCATGACCACAATTGGTTTTGATGGTGGATTTCCATTTGCAGCAAATCCACCAGTGTGAGATATTTTTCCCGGTGCTATGCGACAATTTGAGGTCTTGTGTGATAGTATATGGAGAATGTTGCTAAGAGTTGTCGGTTATCCCAGAACAATGTCCTTGTGTGGTGTTGGAGAAACTCTTCCACAAGTATCAATATATACCAGACCCTGGTAGATTGCAAATGGTAAAGTTGGCAAACATACTTGCTCCCCACTAAAACCAATTTGCTCATAATTTTATATAGCTTGTTTTAAAGTGCTTTTGGAGGCAATGCAATGATTTACTTTGATAACCAATTCCTGTTTGGTAACACTTTCATTTAAGGACTTGCAACTCAAGCGCATAAAGAACATTCACCCGTGCATGCAAGTCATATTAAATTGAGCCTGAATTGAACGATTCAAGTAAATTTCCATTATGCACTTGATGGGATAATATCATAATAGTATTTCTTGGTTGGTTTTACCACAATTGTTGAGCATGAAGTTCAACATACCTCTGCAAGTCCAAAACCCTCCTTGATCACAATGAGTACTAAACATTTAAACCATGAATCCCCAACCACGAAGCCAAAATATAGCAGCCAAGCCAATATTTCATTTTCGGCCATTTTGTTTGCATCTTTAAAGTGGGAAAAATCATACTTCACAAAAAGGAATTCAAGTACATAGTCAAAATTTCCATTAGAAAAAGATAAGTAAAAAAGTCAACCAAAACGTTTCTTTACTGCTTTGATTCAAGTGTCCTGACCCAAATTTTTAGACATAGCAAGTACATCTACAACTAGCGTTGCACGATTTTAGCCAAACTTGAAGACTAGAAGAGGAGGTATAATCTGAAAGCTACCTCAATACAATTTCATCGGCTCAAAACATCTGCCTTCACAACGTTAGTCATCACCCCATGTTGATGGTCCGCCTGTTCCAATTTCATCCAAAGGCAATGGCTGTAGTGTAGTACCAGTGCCGCGGTTTTTAGCTTTTTTCCTCTTAGAAGGGAAGGTTACTAAGCCACCCAACAAATTCGCCTCTTCACTGACCTTGTCATTAACTTTGTTTTCACCACCAACCTCAGCATCTCCCATGTTAAAAGAAAAAAGCTCCAAAAACGGTGTGTCTGCATCATCAATAACATCAAGTTCACCTTCTTGTTTCACCTTTGCTTTCTCTAGTTTTTTCCCAACCTTGGTATTATCTTCGGTATGGAGTGGATTCTTTTTCTGCTTCTTTTTCTGTGATTCCTTCTCCAAATCCCCAGCTTTTTGAAGATTACTAGGATCATTTTCATTTAACACCTGATGTTTGTAGCTCTTTTTCTTGACATGATCACTTTTTTCATCCCCCTGG
Organism: Prunus dulcis; assembly: GCF_902201215.1. NCBI lineage: Eukaryota > Viridiplantae > Streptophyta > Magnoliopsida > Rosales > Rosaceae > Prunus > Prunus dulcis. The sequence continues at coordinate 11,142,856 of NC_047655.1, read as the reverse complement.
ACCAAAACTTCGTGGTTTGAGACATTGTCATCTGGTTTCTGCTTTTTCAGTTTCAATTTCTTCGTATCAGAATCACTAGAGTTTTCAAGCTTACCAATACCACCCTTAGTTTCAGCCATCATAAGACGTTTGAAGTCTCTATCTTTTCGTTTTTCTGTTTGACTTTCTTGCTTGTTAGCAGCATTAAGTGAAGAATCATCAACTTCATCAACTCCAGCACCCTTTTCATTCTTGGTGTATTTATCTATTGGTCTTGCATTGAATACGTGCAGGTTCGGCAATATTCTTTTAATCTACAGTAACATTGTTTCTATAAGAATTTTTAACAAGGGTAAAACTGGAGTCAAGATAGAGATCCAACAGGAAAAAGGCTAGGACAGTAACCAATACCTTCTTTGCTAATTTATCTTTTTCAACAACAGGGTTCCCTTGCAGATTGAGATTTTTCAGATTGACCAATGAATTGAGTACCTATTTCAGAATGTAACCAAGATTCAAGGAACATTTTTTCACAAAGAAAGAAAAATAGAGAGACAAAAGTTTCTGCTCCTTGCATCTTACCTTCAGATCGGACCATCTTGTGATCACATTATTCCCCAAGTCCAGATTCTGGAGTTTCTTATTAAGAGCCAACTCGGCTGGGAGACCCTGAGCATGCACACAGATAGTGGATGAGTGAGTGAGATAGAGAGAGCAACCTAATGAGCAAACCCTGACAACACACACATAACAAAACTACCTATTTGATGAACAAAATTTATTTTCAACATTAAAGGGACGAAATAAACATGAGATGACTGCATAACTTGAAAAGAACAGTTACTATAACTGAGCAGGGAAAAAAAGATAATTGCAATAAAACAGTTTCTTAAAAAGTTTACATAGAGAAAGCATACTTTCCAAAAGGTTTTTTAAACCAATCAACAGAAAACAAACCTTAATATCGTTATGAGCAAGACGGAGCTCTTTCAGTTCAATACAGGACTTGAGTGAAGACTGTATAGTTTGGAGTTGGCAGTGGGAGAGAGAAAGCTGGAACCAAGAAACATATTCCAAGGGCTTTAGCTGAATGTAAATGATATTACCACCAAGGACAATCAACAACCAGAAAACTGCTTACCTTTGTGATAGATTTCACCTTCATCAGAGAATCACCAATGTCACGGATCGGATTTCTAGAAAGAACTACAGAAAATTTTCAAAAGTAAGAGAGCACAATTCGTGTTCCTCAAGTCAGAACTCTATTGTTTTGTATCAGTCATGAAAAATGATTTTTTTTTTTCATTTTTCCTTGATAATATGAATCATGAACTAGAACTCATACCAAGAGTGTTCAAGTCTCTCAGAGGTTCAAGTCTGCAAACTGAAGCAATCTCATTATCTACACAACCCAGAAGATAATATGAGAAACAGTAGAGATAGAGAGAACGAGGGAGAGAGAGAATCTCTTTTGGGTTCGCAAAAATATGAGCAATAAATAAATATTAGCCCCCTAAAGTAAGGCAAAGTTTCTAAACCTTGCTTGTCAAGTTGAGCACAAACATTCTTTATTTTTTGGGATCAGTAGGTGCTTTAACCCAAATGGGAAACATGTTTTTTTATAATGGTTGGTATGTTTTGGAATTATGAATTTCATTCTACAAACCAACTTTGGGCCAAAAGAGACATTTATCCGTGATATCAGCATAGATATAGTACCGAAATTCAAAGTATGATGAAATTCAAAATTTCAGATAAATTAGCACTATGCAACTAGAACTTTTTCTTTATTCACAAAGTAGGAACACTTGGAGGAATTAATTACAGGAAATGAACGACTAATTGTGTTAGAACAAATACTGCAGCCTCGAGAATGTGAACACCTCATAACATTTTCTAGAATCAAGGATAAGTGACCTACTTTTGGAATCTCTTCATACATACCCACAGTGGAGAATTCCCATGATCCGCAACGAACAGTTGGCACAATTACTACCTATATTAAAATACCATACTGGGTGTGGCAAATACTTATCCGCCCATAAAACTATTCACTATAGGATATCATGATTTTGGCTATTTCCTTTCTTACATCATAAAGGTTTCTAGGATTTGAAGCCATTGCTTTCTTGCTCTCATAATTGCTAGAAAATGTGCTTACAGTCCTATAATATGTCCTACCACCATAATATGACAAAGTGTGCTACTAAAAGAACATTCTATTATGGTGTCAGTAATACTACTAGTCTCATTTTTTTCGGTGTCCATTTTAGTTTGCTTGGTTACCCATTTGTCTAGGTCTTTTCATTTTGATCTTGTTTTCACAAACAACAAAAAACAAGAATAAAAAGACGGTATTTGAAGAAGAGCTTAAATGATATTCTCATAATATTTAAAACAAAAAAAGACAAAAAAAACTCACCGTTCAATATCACTGCACGTAAGCTAACAATAGACATGACCTCATCCATTACCTTGAGCTTATTCTTGCCTGCATTTAACACCTGATTACAAAGATTGAACAAAGTGACTCTAGAACCCAAATTGGATTTATTGAGTATAGAATTATCTTGACTTGGCCTATCTATAGCAAATTAATTAAACAGAATGAACTTAAATAAACAAATGTCTAAAAATAAACTATCAGCACTCTTGGTTGTAAGCTGTCTAAAAAATTGTTTCTAGGAAGTGGAGAAACAAGAAAGCAAAAAGCAGCAATTTCTCTTAGGGCATACCTTTTACTTCTCTCAAAGGTGGAATATTTGGAGAAGCTGAGAGTTTGTCCCTAGAGAAGAAATAAGCAGGGGAAAACTAGAGATTTATTCCTCGACTTTTCTCCTATTATTCCTCCTCTCGTAAGTCCTAACAATGATTTCAAAACACACCGTCAGGTTAGTTTCAATACTTCCAACTGATATAAATGTTTTTCTTTTACCTTGTTCAATCTAGTCCCAAATTTCTTTGTTTAGTATAATTATTTCATATTTATTCACTCTCTGTTTAAGGTTTCGTTTGTTAACTCAATTACTCATCTGGAAATGACCCTCCTACTTATGGAGAAAAGTAGCTGACAGGCAGGCCTAGGATTTATGAAACTTTTGGCGACCACCACATTAAAAGGGAACTAAGTCCTAGCACAATTCCTTTCAGGACAAATTTGAAAGGAATTTTCATCATGCCAACAAGGATAGCAGGGAGAATACAATTCAGGTGGAACACATTGGAAAGAAATTCCACTAAAGATTATGTTTTCAATATATTTGTAAAACACAGAGTGAAGATAGGTCTCAAAATCATCTAATCTGAAGAAAACGGAATATGTAGTTGTATTCCCCAATTATGATTAATCGTTCTTAAGGAAATACAAAATCTAAATATTTAATATAATTGTAAATTTTCAATAGTCACAGCCACAAGGATTGTAGTGTCCATAGTTCTTACTATTTTTTGAAGCAAAGGCAAAAACACAGAAGTGGATAATGCATCCACAAGCCAACCAAACAACACAAAAACAAAAAGAAACAGCACCAACGCCTCCCAAACTAACAGGGAAAAACAAACCCCATAGTTCTTACTATTTGAAAATTTCACTTCACTCTCAACTAGAATCTTTATATATATATCAATCCCCTTCCATTGAGGGACGCCCATTAGGGTACCCTACAAATTTTTTTCCAACGATCCAAACCATCCATTTTTAAGTCTACATTCATAGATCATCCTTGCAAAAATTTAGACAAATCAGAAACTGTTTCAACATCCAATTGAATCCTACAAAATCAATGAACGCGGTGCTTTAAGAAAGTACTAAAATTTCAATAACACAATTTAGTGGTCAAATGATATCGAATTCAAGTGATTTTTTGTAGAGATGATCTTTGAATGATTATCTAAAACATAGACGGTTTGAATTAGTGAAATACAATACGGAGTGAGCCGTACAAAGGTGTCCCTCAAATAAGCTACTTTGAGGGATCCCTCAATAGAAGCTCTGTGTGTATATATATATATATTAAAAATATTCACTTGATCCACTGATTTCCTGCATATTAATTTGTCAACTTAAACCAATCAAAGCCACAAAATATGGCTTCTTGGGATAGAGTTTGACGTATTATTCTATATTATATATTTTTCATATCATCTTTGATATATAACCATAATATTATACAATTTTCCTAATGTCAACATTTTTCTTCTTAAAAGATTTCCATGGTCGGAGCACACATGGGCCTTCCATTCAAAAACATATCAAGCATGATAACAATTATACCAACCACTACCAGATATAATTTTGAATGAAAAACCCATGTGAGCTAGGACTCTGGGTATAAGCTCTTACTCTTATACATGCAAAATGGCATGTAATTTAAATAAGAACTTAATATATCTGAATTAATTGTTCTGGGAAAATCCATCACTGGCTCACTCAGTAGCCATGATTTCTTGCTCTCTGTTGTTTAGAGAACAAGTTGTCAGAAAGCATAACCAGGTGCATCAGGAGGAAGCTAATTATGTTAGAAATCCTAACTGCAACAGAAAAATTGAACACCATGAACCATTGGTTATCAAATTTACGGTATAACAAGAGTACTGTAGCATAAAAAATAACAACTGACCAAGAATTCAAAATTCAAAATTACCACTAAATGAGCTTTAGAAACAAGTCCAGACTACATGATGCACTACCCTACACAAACTTCCACATCCAAATGCTGTTCATATCCAAAAATGCAAGTAGCTAAAAGGGTATCTTCAAAATATGAACAGCTTCAAACACCGATATAAAAAGCAACAAAAGAAAATTGTGGGAAATGGTTGGTACTTACAGTGAGCTTAGAAAGTCCTTCAATACCTTTGAGGCTTTGCAGTTTATTGTTTGCAACTGACAGCCATTTTAAATTGACACATGACTTTAACCCCTGATTTTTAAGCACACAAATTTAGCTCCACAAAAATCACAGCACACAAATGAAAGATGACAACTTGACAAGTACCTCAAGAGAAGTGAGATTGTTGAAGCTGAGGTCGAGCCTCTCTAAGTTCTTGAACTCGCTCAAGCACGACACCTACACATTTACACACACATCAATATTATCTATAAAGGAAGTTGTATAATAAACCAAAAAACAGAAAAAAGGATAGGGGGAGAGCAGAAAAACGACGTCGTACATCCGAAAGAGCCTTGTGATTGAGCTTGAGACTTGAAATGGAGTTGGGGTCGCGAGTGTTGTTGTCCTTGAGCACCTGCTCCAAACTCAGACGGTTCATGATTCTGCCTTGTGCTGTGCTTTCGCTGAAACTCTAGCTTTGCTTTTGCTTTTGCAATGCAAGCAACTTCATGCTGCAGAATACATTTCGGTTTCGAGCTCAACGAGGATCGCTTGCGTTAGCTGTGTTTAGGGTTTTGGAATACTGGGGTGATGATGACTTTTGTCCTTGCAATTTTGTTCTGGGCTTTCGACCGCTCTCTCCTTGGGCCCTCTATTGTCTCTGTCTTCTTTTTATTATTATTTATTATTTATTTATTGCTTTGGAAACATTTGCAAGGATGAAGTTATGACTTAGCAAAATGCCAATTTCTTACAGAGCCTCAAACTTGCTTTCTACCCTATGCTCTAGCCTGAAGTCCACATTTGGAGTCAAGGATTGAATTAAATAGCTACAAGATTCGAAGTATGTTGAAGTAAAAAATGGAGATAGAGTTGATTTTTTTTCATTTAATGGGGATTAGAAGGAAAAAGTTCGGAGTGGGCATCAATCCGACCTAACCAATGAAATTGGCGGTTTAATTTTGACCAAGAAAAAATCAAACGGTTTAAAAACCGAACCCTAAAAATTAGTGTTTCATATCTACCATTTTGTGGGGTTGAAAGAGAAAATTCCTTCGCTATGAATCCATCTTCTATCTTCATTTTGGATAAATTTTGTAGGTTGGCATGTGCTTCTTCTTTTAATACTTCTGGAGAACCTGTGACGGTTAATGAGATGAAGACGCTTTTCAGCTTTTTAAAAAACAGATCGTTCACAATTTTTACCCGGAAGTCCAACTAATTACACCAGTTGAGCTACAAGGCAGGCATTGTTTGACCATTATTTTGTATAAATATGACTACTTTACTCAACAACCAAGGGAAACAAATTTCTTAGGGTACCACCTGCCGTTCTGCGTTTGTTAGGTGTCAAACAAAGCTGAAGAAAATTCTGTGTCAAGATAGAAGCACAAGCAGCCCCTAGACAAGACGAGACATCAGGTTCGGAGATGGGATCCCCTTAGAGCAAGTCCAGCCATAGAGCCCAGCCCGAGGCTAGGGCAGGCCAGACAAAAAAACGAGCTCCAGCGTTGCGCTCAGGCCCGGGTTTGGTGTGGGACCCACCAACTCGGGCCAGCCCGAAGGCGAAACGAGCCCCAGGTCCAAAACGCGGGTGCTGACGTCAGCCCTTCTCAGTTCAAATTTTTTTACCGTTGGCGCGTGCAATGCACGCGCCAACGGTAAAAAAATTTTAACTAGCGCGCTGACGTCAGCGCGACGCCAGCGCCAACGGTAGGCTGCCACGTGTCGCGCTCGCTGCCTTCCGATTTGTTTCTCCTTTCTAATCCAACGGCTGAGGCTTTTTTGGGTGAAAAAAATATGAAAAAAAATCGTAAAAAATTCTAAAAAATTCTAAAAAATCTAAAAATTCTGGAATTTTTTTCTATAAATACCTATCAATACCCTTCACTTTCAACATCAATACTCTTACATTTCATTATACTTCTACTATAATTCACTCTTTTTACACAACATTTTCCTCTTTTTCATCTATCATTTTGATTTCATATTTTTATGGCTTCTTCTATCGAAACCGGAGGGGCTTGGAGCACCATGGAAGATGTTTCCTTGTGTGAGGTTTGGCTCCAAATTTGTCATTGTCCCGTGTCCGGCAATGAGATGAAATTTTTTCATATGTGGAAAAAAAATTCATGCCGAATTTTGTGAAAAAATTCCGGGGTCTACTCGTACGGAGATGGCATTATCCAGTATGTGGAAAATTCTCAATAAAGAGTTGGGAAAATGGAGAAATGCCCTAGCAAAAGCGATGGACAACTATAGAAGTGGGCAAAATCGTACTAACGAGGTAAGTATTTTATAATTTTTTTTTTATTAAGTTTAATCTCCTAATATATATATTTTGTTAATATTGCTTGCATTTTCAATATTTTGTAAATATTGCTTGCATTTTCAATATGTTGTTAATATTTTTTGCATTTTCAATATTTTGTTAATATATTGCATTTGCATTTTCAATATGTTGTTAATATTTTTTGCATTTTCAATATTTTGTTAATATTGCTTGCATTTTCAATATTTTGTTCATATTGCTTGCATTTTCAATATGTTGTTAATATTTTTTGCATTTTTAATATTTTGTTAATATTGCTTGCATTTTTCAATATGTTGTTAATATCCAATATATTTTAAATATTGATTGCATTTCCATTTTTTTTGTTAAATAGATGATTCAAGCACAAATGTGGTTCGGTGCAACCGGGGGTGGCAAAAAAAGTTTCACCCATCATGAATGTTGGGAGGTGGTGAAATATTGCAAACGCTTCATAATTATTCCAACGGGTCCCGCCGTTGTGTTAAACGAGACGCCACTCCGTGATTCAATGACATCGGATTCACCTCTCGATTCTCCTATGAGTCAAGACTCACCCATCGAAAAGGAGCCGAGGCCCATTGGCCGAAAGGCAGCGAAGGCAAAGAAGAAGGGTAATTCAAGCAATCAAAATTCACAATTTTTGGAGGAAATTGCAAGGCAAAACGGCATAAGAATAGAAATGGAGCAAAAACGCCAAGATCATGAGTTGGCCCTTGAAGCTGAGTATGCACGAGAAAGGGAGTATTTGCGCAAAAAAGATATGGACAAGACAGATCGGGAAACCATGGCGATGGATACAAGTCATATGTCCCCTGAAACAAAACAATTTTGGAAGCTAGAACGAAGGGATGTTATGAGAAGAAGACTTTTCCGGGATGATGGGCCTAGCAACACGGATTGGTTAAATGATGGAAACCATTAAATTAGTTAGCATATCTTTTATGTATTTGTATTTTAGTTGTTTTCTATTAAAGTTGTTGTAATTCATGTATTTTATTTTAGTAGTAATTCATAATGACTTGTATTACATTTCATTATTTAATAAACAAAGCATTCAATAAATTACCTTTTTATTCAACATATTCCATACTTCAAACAAAACATAATAAAAATAAAATAAAAGTACAAACAAGGCACAATAATAAAAATAAAAGTACAAACAAGGCACAATAAAAATAAAAACACAACCAAACCATACTAAATAAAACATAAGCAAAGCATCTATTCTCCATCATTAATCTTCATTGCCTTTCACCGCCCATAGATGCTCCATCAAGTGAAATTGACGCATTTCATGAATATACGAAGATTGCATCTCCTCATATCGATCTATCATTCGGGTCATCAAATGACCATCCCTCACCAACGGTTCCGGCTCAAACGGTTCTCCATTTGGCCCCATGGGCCTTTCATAAATCCGTGTCAAAGCCGTGTTCATTGGATCCGGTTCGTAGACCTCTAAAGCATCATAATCGTACTCATCCTCCACAATCATATTATGGAGGATGATGCAAGTCATCATAATGCTTCTGAGGATCTCCTCATCAAACATGCGGGCCGCACCTCGAATAATCAACCACCTGGCTTGAAGGATGCCAAAACACCTTTCGACATCTTTCCTGTATCCCTCTTGATATGTAGCAAATAATTTTTGCTTCTGGGATCGGGGATTTGGAATGGATTTGACAAAAGTCGTCCACCTCGGGTAGATTCCATCAGCTAGGTAGTATCCCGTCTGGTATACTGTATTGTTGACTTCATAGGTGACATTGGGGCCCTGGCCTCTCAATACATCGTTGAAGACGGGGGATTGACCCAGCACGTTGAGGTCATTTTGTGATCCCGCAACTCCGAAGAAGGCATGCCAAACCCATGTGTCGAAACCAGCAACCGCTTCAAGGATGATACTTTTTTGGCCTTTTCGATTTCCATAATCACCTTGCCAGGCAGTTGGGCAATTCTTCCATTGCCAATGCATGCAGTCGATGCTACCAATCATTCCAGGGAATCCTCGAGCTTCGGCTTTTTGTAGAAGCCGTTGGAGGTCCCTGGGAGTAGGTCTACGCAGGTAGTCCCTAGTGTACAGAGTTTCAACAGCTTGACAAAATCTTACCAAAGCCTCCAACGTAGTGGACTTCCCCATCCGGGCAATCTCATCCACCTGATCAGCAGATGCTCCATACGCCAACATTCGTATAACAGCTGTAAGCTTTTGCTCCGGAAGAAGCCCCAAAACCCCAGTAGCATCACACTTTTGAACAAAGTATGCATCATAATTGCAAATATCATGCATGACTTTATTGAACAAATGAGGTTGCATTCTAAATCGCCTTCGAAAATCAACATCAGAGTACAAAGAAGTTGGGATAAAATAATCTTCCAAAAGATTCTTACCCCTAGAATGCCTATGTCTTTCCACATTCCGGCGGCGGCCGGCTTGTGAACTATGGCGGCGACCTTGGTTCTCTTCTTCTTCCAAAGCCACTGCTATGAGAACTTGCTCATCGACTTGTCTCTGCAACTCATTGACTTCATCTGCTCTACGGTTTCTCTCTCTTCTTTCTCTCTCTTGTCTCTCCAAGCATCTCCTAAATTCTTCCATTCAGAATGAATGAAGTATGAATTATAAACTCTCAGAAATGAAAATATAGAAAGATGTGGTGTGAGAGGGATGAGCTGAGACTCTGGTTTTATAGAAAAATTTGGCAAGATAGACATGCCACGTGGCTTGATTTTATTGGATGAAAATCTTATCTGAAATTTGAAATTCATCCCAAATTTGAACCCTAATTTGTATGAAATTTGAATTTTGAAATTCATCCGAAATTTGAACCCAAATTTATCTGAAATTTGAACCCAAATTTATCTGAATTTTGAATTTTGAAATTCATCCGAAATTTGAACCCAAATTTATCTGAAATTTGAACCCAAATTTATCTGAAATTTGAATTTTGAAATTCATTCGAAATTTGAACCCAAAAATTTATCTGAAATTTGAACTTTGAAATTAATCCGAAATTTGAATCCAAATATCTTATCCGAAAATTTTATCTGATTATGAATAGTCTTGACACGTAGGAATCTGAAAATCTTATCTGAAAATATTACCCAAATTAATTATTTTCATTAAAAAATAGGAGGAATGAATGTAATTGCTGGCTAAGGGCTGGAACACAATTTACTATTTGGAAGCAAAAGTGAGCACCCTTGCCATGGCTAAGGGCAAACGGGTGGAGTTGCTCTTATGGAAAGAAAGGCAGCACACATAATAGTAAAATCCTAATAAACCTACTAGACCGGGGTAAAAGAATTCTCATTCACCTTCAGTGGAATATGAAAGTGTAAATGAGGAAAAGTTCATGCAGTTGTATATTTCACGAAATGATTGGCACACCTAATTGCGTCCAAGAACAGCTGGAAAAATACAGATTACCCAGAGCTCAGGAAACTTGAAGCCATTTACTTAATCGATGTGTCCCACTCATACAAAAGCCATGGACAGTGAAAATAATACAGAATTAAATGCTACTCCCAAAACTAAACTTCCAGAGAAATTCTCAGTTCTCATGAAATGTATTTTTCCTGCTGCTCTTGAAGAACCTTTGCTGAAGACTTAGCATCCAGATATAGGGTATCCACTTCCTCTAGGTCAGCCTACAAATTATACAGATAATAGCACACTTATTTTGTTAGTGAAAAGGGTTGAACAATTACTTCAAGCACATATAACATTGTCAAATTTGTAACTACCTTGCAGATTTTGTCTCTGCCATTCATTTTTGCCACAATGCTTGCAGGCGATAAGAGTTGAACAGCATGCCTGAGGAAATAATGAAGTAAGCAATAAGCATCATTCAGAGTGAATCAGTGTTAACAAATCAAAAATTTATGCCACCTTAAAGATGTTCGTTGTCCTATCTCTCCAAGGTAAGCCAAACTGTCGTCATCTATAGCCAATTCCTCCACCTGTGCACGAATCACTAAGATCTGGTTCAAGCATCAACCAATAGAATAATCAGTAGTTTGATACATAAAAAAAGTCAGTAGTTTGGTACTTGAGAAGATGATCGGGCATAAAAAGAGAAATTTCATAGACAACAAGCAAATGAAATTGATATAGACCTTTATCATCTCTTCAAGATCATAAGTCTGTGTTCGGATAATTACCAACCGGTCCAACAAGTCAACAGGTATTCCATGAGGACTAGCCATATCAGTCCCTCTGCACAGTAACATATCCATGTTCAGAAAGCAAGACACTATAGTGAGCACACTGATGATTCTAGGAAATTCCTTTACAATTAACATGGAAAGATAGGCATGGCTAGTTATGCTTTTATGCTAACTGCGAGCATACTAAAGGGCATGGACTAGTTGTTGTGCAAATGCCTGTCTGATTACAAATTTCATACCTTACATTGCAAATTCCTCTATTGGTGGCAAATATTACTATTGGAGATAACGAGCTCTCCAAAGCACGATTCAAGTACGAAAAACACTCCATATCCAGCATATGTACCTATTGGTCAAGATTCAAAAGTATAAGTGATTATGACAGACAAAATGGTTCTAAAGGACTTGAAAGAGAAAAGAACCTCGTCAATGAACAAAACTCCAGGTACAAGTTCCGCTACACCTTCATCAATGTACCGATTAACAACCTGTCATCAATCATAAAGTAAATTAAACACTTTCTGTCACCTTTATTTTATAGCTAATGAAAATATTATTGAAGGGAAAGAAACTGCTAAGGAGGTGCGAGAAATGGGTTTAGGATTTAGTCAGAAAGAGAATAATTTATTTAAACTTATTAATTAAAATTATTTATTTGCAAGACGAGTACACAACAGTATAAGAAATGCCCCACCCAAAGATTTGAGAAGAAAAAAAGTTAAAACCAGAAATTAAAAGATGAAGTTCTAAAATCAGTATATTTTCAAAAGCAGCCTAGATATGCAACAAGAAACTACATTTATCTGGAGCATGATAATATATGGATAAAAAAAGTGAGAAAGGACATATTTGTCACAGCGGTATGACTGTCACAGGCTATGTTTGTGTTGCAAGGGCAAAACAGAATCAATGTAATCAAGCCCAATTAGATGGAATTTAAAGCTGACGTTGATCTGATCTGAAGCATGTCAATGTCTTGGAAACTCTTTATTGGTTGACCTCTCAGAACCATTAGTAATTTGTCAACAGGCTTTTACAAATTTACCGAAGAAATAAGGAACCGTTTCACCAGGAAACCATATCTTAGGTTCCTACGACAGAAAATACATAGAGTTGGATCAACATTTCCTACACATTCATAAGATTGTACCTTATTTATTTCTTGTCGCAACTTGTCAGTAATTTCAGTTTTCCTTGGCTTCATCATCTGACCCATTAGAGATAATATGTCTTGCCCACCTTGAGGTCGCGCATTTGCAGCATCGAGATCATGTAGTGTTACATCCTGTTAAAGAGTTACATAAGAAAACAGAAACTGAACATCAACAGAAAAGCAGATTATATGCAAAGCATAAAAGTTGGAATCTGTTAACAAAAATTGAACACAATAATAACTTAAAGAAAACATGAAGAAAAATTGGTCAGAAACACCAGTGTTAAGGATTTAGTAAGATATGCCTATATATGGTAGTTCAGATGGTATTCCAAGAAAATGTTAAGTTTCCATTTCTACTAGTACCAAGTTATAAGGCCAAAAATCCTTAATAATCGTTTCATGGGTGGACTGCAGTGCTCAAGTCCAACTACTTAATTGCAGGCAACTAAACTTTTCAGCAGTTTGGAGAATCCAGTTTCCTATATTAATCAAACAAACAGAAGTAGGAATGCACTTTTTGGGAAATATCTGGACCATGCGGGGATGATACACATTCCTTTAAAAAAGTAGTACCCAGAGCCAGCAATAACTTTCCACCGATCAACTTGAGTAATTACTAATAAGGCTACTAGCCAATAGAAAAAACCCATCCAAGACTAAGTATGATAAAATGGGTGCTACCATCATCACAGAGAACATTTACAAAGAAACACACAGTTCACATAGAACAAACCTGCACAATCTCCTTCTTTTTGTGAACCTCTCCTTTTGGAAGTGGAACATACTCTTCTGCTTCCAGATCAAATTCTGTAGCAAAAGCATCACTTCTACCTACTCTTTTTACTGCTCCACTATTTGCTTCAATGTATATAACATCACCAACAGCTACCTGCATGTTGTATCAGGAAAGTGGTATCAAAAGAACAAATGGGCCAAAAATAAAGTGTACTTCAACACGAAAACGTTAAATAATCAACTAGGCGAAACAAATAGTTTTTTTATTCTTCATGCATACACAAAAAATAAATAATAATAGGAGGACCTTACCTTTTCCTTAATCAATGCATCATAAATGGTGGGATCCAACTTCAGTTGCTTGGTTCCTTTAACAGTTTTTAATCCAATGATGACGTGGCTGATGCTTTTACCATAACCACCTGTAACACTCTCTGTTTCTTCTGGTGTGAGTTCTGTCACCTAAAATGAAACTATCAAAACATCATCAACTGAAACCAACCAACTCAAATATAAAAGTAACATTACCACACCAAATTATTTACAAAATATTTGATATCATTAGAAACTTGCCTCTCCTTCATAGACCTCTTTATTTTCCTTGATACGCAGACCAATAGCCCGTCTAAAATTTTCCATTAAAACCTCAGTTTTCTTTACTTCTGATGAATATACTTCTGATCCAACCATTGGGCAGAATGGAACCTGCAAACAAGAACCATTAACCATTAAGAAAAAAAACACTATCCCTAATGGAATATGAACCAAGAAATCTCATGAAACATCAGATTATTAATTAACATTACATTTCAGATAACAGACGAAAAACGTGAGGAATACCTTACTCCCAAGCTCCTGGGATATTCCAAGAGCCAGCGCTGTCTTTCCAGTACCAGGAGGTCCAGCCAGTAAAAGTGCCCGACCAGCCATCTTCTTCTGTCGTATCATATCAACAACAAGACCAGCAGCTTCTCTCGCTTCCCCCTGACCCACAAAGCCAGCGGCCCAAGGTATTGCTCTTCCATTGGCCTGGAATAGAATGACACCCAAAAACCCAAATTATATTGTCATTCAGATGGAGATCACTCCAGAAAACAAAATGAAAAACGAAAACCATGGTTATACACAATTGGAGTTAAGCTGACATTAATCTCCTGATTTTGAAATTTAAAGAATAGATTTATGAACCATTTTTATGCCTCCAGATGGCAGAAAAATTGACGTTTTAAACTTCTCCATTTCATTAGTTGGTTTCTTTGCTGCAGAAGTATATTTACTTACTACACTACCATGAATACAGCATCATCTGAAGATAAAGCATCGAACTCTAATTTCTAACACAACCACATGGAGTGTGAGTGTTATAACAGACAGCAATTTTTTTTTTTTTTTTTGGCAAGAGTAAAACATGAAGCATTAGCAACAAACCGTTTAACTCTGATACGCATGCCCATTCAGTGTACTAAATAACCTAACATTTCAGCAAATAAAAGAGGAATGCCAGTAAAATGTAGTGCACCTAACAAACCCTAAAACCCTAAACCTTAAAATCGAAAAAGGCAAACTACTTTACAACAGGAAAAAGGAAGAACCTTCAAGATAGCTTTGAAATATACTACAAGACGGCATATGTTTACGGGTAACCAGTATTTAGAACAAAAATAAATAAATAGAGAGAGAGAGAGAGAGAGAGAGAGAGAGAGAGAGAGAGAGACCTCAAGACCAAGGCCTTTGATGTGGGTATGAGTGGCTATGCGGTTCTTCTTGGTAGTGGACTGAACCTCTTCTATCCTCACCTTGTCCATAAGTTGCAGTGGAGCTGTGAGGCCACTCTCTCTCAACTTTCTTCGATGAAGCTGCTTTTGGTTTCTCCAAAAAGAAGCGATCAGGCAAAAGGGTTATGTCGCTGTGCATCAGGGCAAAAGGCCATTGTACTGTTCATTAGTCAATATAATTAAGAGGGCCAACGGTTAAGTAGGGGCACAAACGTCATTTCCCTATTCCTACTGAACAGTCCTGAACAGTAAAACTATCCGAAGAGCTCAGAAGCAAAACTGAACTGCAGAAAAGCATTTTACGATTTCCGTGTCCAACTATATTCGAGAAAAACTAACTGGAGGAAAAACCACAGTAAATTACGCATAGAATACTCGCCAAATAGATGGAAGTCTAAAACGTTAAAACCAATTCAGGAAAAAGAAAACAAATCAAATAAATAAAACCCAAATACAATCCCCAATCTGAAAAACCATATCTACGGGGATTATTTAACTAAATAAGTAAAGAAAGAGAGAGTGAGAGAGTGAGAGAACCGAACCTAACACCGCCTGTGCAATTGAGGTAATGCTGATCCAGTAGAGAACTGAAGTGTGCAAACCCTTAATCGTTTTGCCCTGTTTATTTATTTGTTCTGTTTCTGATGAAAAACCCTAGCCAACGCCTAAAAGATGCGCGCGCCTCTTCCTCTCGCCTCCTCGTCTGATGTGAGAGCTATATTTCCTCTTTTTAAATTTTTGGGCAAAATTGTAAAGACCTCCATTTTAAAGATGATTGCCATTTTCCCTTTTTCTTTATGGATATTATTTATTGATATAATACCTCCGATGAGAGGAACTTATATGTAACTATGTTTGTTATGAAGCGTTACCCTCTTCGCACGCGCTTTTGAATCTGTTAGAGGTTTTTTTAAAAAAAATTAAAATTTATTTTAGAATTAAAAAAGATAATTGGTAGTTGTGTTCCATCAAAATAGGATTTGTTATTTGATTTTTTTTTTAATATGAAAAAGTGTAAATTTATTATATTATCCTCATTTAATTAATAATTTTAATTCTTAATGTTTTGATTAACCAAGGAGATTTTTGGTATTTTGAATATTTCACAATTCTCTGCTTTTTGCTATATATAATTTGGGAATGATTTTGAAATGACTAAAATCATTTATGAGGAGAAGCATCTCACACACGCTTATAAAGAGACTCCCTTGTATGAGGACAAGATTCTGAATATCATACATAACTTTCACAGCAATTGAAAAAGGTAAATTACATAACCAAAGACAAGGATTTAAATGATGTCTAGCATTTCCTAAAGTATCGACTAACATTAGCTCCCGGTAAATATGCTAATGTATGGTTTCGATACCATCTTGTGTTTTTAAATCAAGTAATTGCTTTTGAGCGGACTAATTTCATGTATTTAGCTCACTTGCCCATAAGTAATGCTTCTGTTCGGGGTCTTGGACAATTCACGTGGTTAATTTCTGAGTAATGAGGCAGAAGGCAAAACCAACAAATCAAATAAATTAAAGGCAAGTGCTTCTGGTTACAAGAAAATAATTGTTTTAGGAAATAATGGTATTTATGCTTACTGGTCTTCTTTTTAGACCAAGAGGCGCACAACATTTACATACAGCCTGTGTAGGAAGAATTGGGAAGAAACCATCTCTCTCTCTTTTCAACAGAAAAATGAAAGTTTAAGAAAGCATAGCTTGACTTCTGATCACAAGAAAACGATTATCCTAGGAAATAATCATCTTATATTTAGTAAGACTTGGCCTCTCTCTCTCTCTCATCGACCAAAAAAAATGAAAGAAAGCATAGTTTTGTACCCAGCCCCTGGTTCTCACCAAATCATCTCCATGGTAGAATTAGCAAAGCTAATCTCCCAACACCATCCCAACTTGCCCATAACAATTCTACTCACAACTTCCACACCTTTTGAAACCTCCACCACATCCTCCTCTTACATCAACCTCATCTCATCTGATCAAAACCAAACCAACCCCAATCTCCCAATCTCCTTCTTCACCCTCCCCTCCCTCCATCTTCGCCAATCCCACATCGAAAACCCTGTAGAATCCGCAATCGAATTCATGCGTCTCAACATCCCCAATGTCCTCCAAGCCCTCGAAACCATTTCACAAAGTTCAAAAGTCTTAGCCTTTATCACCTCCTCCGTCCACCACCCATATGACCCTCAAATCCCAACCTACTTCTACTTCACCTCCTGCGCCTCTGTTCTTGCTCTCTTTCTCTACCTACCCACCATCCACAACCAAACACCCAAGAGCTTCAGAGACCTAAACGACGCCGTCCTCCACTTCCCCGGATTGCCACCTCTCCGAGCCTCCCAAATGCCCCTGCCTCTTCTCGACCTCAGCGGCCCTGCATACGAGTACTTTCTCAACTTCGCTGCTTGTCTTCCAAAATCACAGGGAATTATAACAAACACCTTCCAAGCACTCGAGCCATCTGCAATCAAAGCCATAAGCGCAGGTTCTTGCGTTCCAAATCATCAAGCCCCGCCAATATTCCACATCGGGCCGTTGAATTTCGATGCTAAAAATCGGGCTTCAAGTGCCTGCGAAGACAGGTCAACTTCAACCAAGTGTTTGATGTGGTTGGATGAGCAGCCGAGCCAGAGCGTCGTCTTCTTGTGCTTCGGGAGCAGAGGTGCGTTCTCCGTAGCACAATTAAGCGAGATTGCCATGGGTTTGGAGAGAAGCAAACAGAGATTCTTGTGGGTCGTGAGAAGCCCTCCGGGTTCGAGCTCGGTTGAGCCGGATCTGGAGATTCTGCTAACCAAAGAGTTCTTGGAGAGGACCAAAAACAGAGGCCTGGTAGTGAAGTCGTGGGCTCCACAGGCTGCTATTTTGCGCCATGGATGTGTAGGTGGGTTTGTGACTCATTGTGGGTGGAATTCAGTGCTTGAAGCAGTGACCTACGGGGTGCCAATGGCGGCGTGGCCTTTGTATGCAGAGCAGGCGGTAAATGGTGTTGTTTTGGTGGAGGAGATGAAGCTGGGGATACCAGTTGAGTCAAAAGAAGGGTTTGTGAGTGCAGAGGAAGTGGAGAAGAAGGTGTCGCTGTTGATGGATGGGAAAAGTCTGAGAGAACGAAGTCAAGCTATGAAAGCAATGGCTTTGGCTGCTTGGGACAATGGTGGGTCTTCGTTCACTAGTTTTTCCGAGATGGTAACTTCTTGGAAGCAATAGTAGTGCCACGTTCTGTTTGATTGAATGACTATAGCACTTGTGCAATTTTCTGGTTTTATGTTAAACTTATCAATAACTTTTCTTAAAGAACGTGCGGGTTAGGGAAGTTGGTAAGTGCCGTGTGCGGTCTCATTGCACTCAAGTTTCATTCTCTCTTCTTGTAAATTAAGTAATTTAGCTATAACTTGTTTTTTATATTTTATTTTAAATATTCTTCAAAAAGTACCCAAATTTTAGGAGTAGTTTCAAAATTAGTACCAAACTTTTATGAGATATTTAGTGATATACCCATTTCTAGCACTAATATTATAAATAAACCCTACACAATTGAATTCCTATAAACAAACCCAAAAAAAACTCAAAAAATGATAGCTAGCTTTATTGAATTTAATATTGATTATTAAATTACTTTGATGCCCTATTGAGTGCTTTGGGTATTTTTATGAGATTTTGGGGTTGGGCTTGTTTTAAGAAATTGATGGTAGTTTTGTAATTTATAAGAAGTTAAAAGCTTTTTTGTTATGTTGTAAATGGGTTTTGGGTGTGTTTCTAAAGTCCATTTTATATAGGGTATTTTTATAATTTGGGCCCCCATATTGGGTATAATAGTGAATCCCCCAACTTTTAAATGACTATGTGGCCAACGTAGGCCAATCTTTATGTTGATGTGGACTTAAAAAGTTAATAAAAACCAAATTACATTTTGGAATAATTAAAAAAAACTAGAAGTACAATTTATAAATATTATAAAATTAAAACAAAAAAAGAAAAATGTAAATAATGAAAAACACAGCCCACTGTGCCTCCAACATGACCCCCATCCCCATCTCAGCCTCAATCCTAGCCACCTCGACCCATCCTTTATCGTTAGCCCAACTCATCCACACGCAGCCATGATAAAGGGAAATGGCAAGTAAGGACGGTTACTGTTTACATGAATAGTATCTGTCCTAATAATTTTTATTTTGCTTTTCCACCCATTGTCATGTCAACCCAAAGGCAATTATTATTCACATGGGATTAATTTTATTTATACGTATGAGATTAATAAATACAAAATTGCTAGGTATTTATAATTAAAAAATTATGAATGTTTTCCAATTTTTTTCTTTGCTGAGATCAGCGCCATCAGGCAATAGCTCGGGTTAATCTTGCCTTCAAACCTGCCTAATCTTGATGGAGCCCACCTCCTGTCCGAGCTAAATTTGCTTGGTGGAGTGGATTTTTGTAGCTCAAGGGGCCTTTTGTCGTGGCAAAACAAACTGCTAGAAGTGCTTTTGAATTGCACCTTTTTGAGTTTATAAAGTCTTGTATTTCTAACGTTATTCATAAGAAATGAAAATTTCAGTCATGGTTATGCTTTATGTACTATTTATTCCTGATAGCACTTAAATATTGCAATGATCTAACAATTTTAATATAATATTTTATTTATTTTATGATTAAAATAATATTTAGGTGTGAAAGTTAGAAAACATATTGAACACAAGAATTATATAAGTGAAAGTGAAAATGAAATTACTTTTCTTTTTACCAAACACTTGAATAGAAAAATTATTTCAACATATGCCATTTTTAGTCATTAGACACAACTCACTGCACTTTTACACAAAATTTACCAAACACTCATAAACTGATTATTGTATCAACAACACTTTTAACAAAAAATTTACCAAACACCAAACTGTTTTCTCTCACAGCTAATTTCTCTCATCGCAAATCTGACCGTGATTATTTTCACAGCACAACAATGCCAAACTGGCCTTTAATGTAGCAATTCAATTCTACCGTTGATACCATTGGGAGATGTACATGCACCTTGCTTTATAGTAGAAACCTCTTGAAATTTTCATACTTATCCGTAATCAGATGATGAGGAATTGAATTGAGGATGAATTGAACTGAAGAGGAGTTAGAATCCAAATTCCATTGAACTTGTTTACTAAACTATTTGGATTCGGGGTTGGAATTGTAATGATTCCATATAAGTTGTTTACTAAATTCCCATGAATTTGAATTGAAACCAATTTAATGACTGATCTACCCTTGTTCTAAATAAATTATTTTATATACAATTTTTAAATTTAAAAAAAGAAAAAAAATGTAAAAGTATTTTTTAATATATTCTTGTTGGTTACAACCTTTGGAATTATTTTTTTTTTTTTTAAAATTTGGAATTTTGAAAAGTGTGTATGGATATAATGCGTGAAAAAAATAAATTCTTGATGGGTTGGTTCTCTAACATCCAAAATACAACGTCTCACTCAAGAGTCAAATTCCTCCAAAACAAGAGTTGAATTCTTAATTTTGTATGGGCCCCACTTCTTATTTGAGTGACATAAATGCAGGAATAATTCGTAAGTGGAATTCAATTAGTAAACACACCATTAATGCTCTTTATTCATTTGAGCATATCAACCACCCAAAGTACATTAATGTGGAATATTATTAATTACCCAATTTTATCTTCAATGCACCAGCCACGCATTTCTCCAAGTTAAATGCGTTTGCTAATAACTCTTGGGAGTTTGGAGCTACTCCATCATGGGCTGGACTCATGGTCCACTTCGTATTGTATTTCACTAATTTAAACCGTGTATTTTGTAGATATTTATTTAAAAATCATCTCTACAAAAAAAAAAAAAAAAAAAACTTGAATTCTATGTCATTTGACCACTCAATTGAATTTTTGAAAATTTAATATTTTCTTGAAGTACAGTGTTCATTGATTTTGTATGACACAATTGGATATCGAAACGGTTTCCGATTTGTCTAATTTTTTGAAAGGAAGATCTATGAATATTGACTTAAAAAATAGATAGTTTGTATCGTTGAAAAAAAATTTGTACGAAACCCTAAAGGGTGTCACTCAAATAATCCATCAATAGAAGGGAACTATATATATAAGCAAATAAATGTCTAATTAGACTTAATTTAATTTTGAAAAGACAAAAACCCAAAATTTAGTAATAAAAATATATTAAAAGAATTAAAATAACTTGCATGTCGCTGGACCCACAAGGTTTCATCACTAGTCAATTTTTACTATTCATATTAGCCTCTCCGCACGCGTTTCCGTGTCTGCGAGAGGTTTTTTTTATAAAAAAATTTAAATTTATTTTAGAATTATAAAAATAATGCGTAGTTGTGTTCTATAAAAATAGGATCCATTATTTGATTTTTCTTTTAATTTTAATTTTTTAAATATGAAAAGTGTGAATTTACTATATTATCCTCATTTAATTAAGAATTTCAATTCTTAATGTTTGCATTAACCAAGAGAATTTTATGATATTTTAAATGTTTCACCATTTTCTACTTTTTACTTTATATATATAGATGCATGCATTATTATTTTTTGGTTAATAGTTATGCCTCTTTCTTGCGCGAAATAGCCAAGTTACAATAGCAACTAACAAATGATATTATCGAAAATAGCCAAGTTACAATCATATTACAAATTGCAAAACCAAACACATAGAAGCATTCCATCAAACCACAATATTCAGTTTTGGCTTTTCCTCTTTTCTAAATTATATTCAATTTAAAATTATAAATTCTTCTATATATAACAAAAACAATGACTTTTCTCACACGAATAGAGATAACATGTACTAAAGAATTTACAAATTAACATATAGTTTATACGGCCATAAGTGAATTATAATAATAATCATTAAAATAAAATGATAATAATTATAATTATAATTGTGGGAGCAAATATTTTTGTCTCCAATTATAGCACGCCACGTGGAAAAGAAGAATATCCCTTAAATTAATTAATTGAACCAATTTATTTGGCCAATTAATTAATAGGGATAATATCTTAATTATAGGGTATTATCTCTATTTAATAAGATAATATAATTAACTTAGATATTATCCCAATAAGGAGATATAATCATCATCAAATTAGGAGATTTGGATCCCAATCAAATCCCTAATAGACTCAATCTCTACAATTTAGGGAAAGAATAAACTCTTTCCCAATAAGAGTTTTATTCTCTATGAAACCCAAGCCTTCGAGACTCCTATAAATAGATGGCTTCATTCATCATTCAAGGGACACCTAAACCTACTTGGAAAACCCGAGAAAAATACCTAAAGCTCTCTCTCCCTCTCTATCTATAACCAATGGCAACACCCTTGCCGCCAATCTCTCCACTCTCCACTTTCCATGTTTTCTCCACAAGGCTTCGGCCACCAAACACGGCTCCGGCCGCTCGGTTCACACCATACATACATCTCCGTACCCTTTTGTTAGCTATTGTTTTCCTACAAACACTTGAACTAACTTAGGCATTGGAGGGCCTTTGGCCAACACCCCATGGGTGTGATCTATTTACTCCAGTCTTTTTTTACAAGAATCGAGGAAGAGAGATAAGGAAGATCAAAGGGCGAAGGATCTAGAAGCGAATATTCTTCCGTGAAGATTTTTGCACAAATATTTGGTGCTTTCATTGGAAGCACGAGTTATACTCAACACGTGCTCAAAGAATCCGTTCCTCCTATTTTCCAATCCATCGAAGCTTCAAAACAACCATGGTTGGAAGCAAGTGCACTAGGAGCAAGACCGTCGCGATGGCTCAATCCGCAATGGCCCAAAGCCACTCCTCCCACGATCCCGCGATAGACATGGTGGCACCACCACCTCTCGCCGCCATGAAACTATAGCAAACCATTGCTGCCGCACCACAGCAGCCACCCCGTGTGATTGGAACCACCATGCCAACTACCGAACCTGCAACCGGAACCATTGCAGAGATTTATTGGATAAAGATGGAACAAGTAAAGTATTAGACAGTGAGAGAGAGGATGCGAGTGCAACAGTGCCAGCCTTGTCACAAGATAAGTAACTTCATTGGCGTTAGTAATACAAGTTCGTCAGGATTGTGTAGTATTAAGAAAATTATCTAGATCAAACGTTATATGATCAGTTGCACCAGAATCAATTATCTAACTCCTACAATCAATCTTATCCAAAGTATGGAATCCATAACCAGTACCATTACTGGTCGTATAGTGTTGTGTTCGATCTTTGAGAGTAGCCAACCATTCGGGTTAGCCATGCAATTTAAAACAAGTCTCATTAGTATGTCTCGGATCACCACAATATGCACAATCTCGTCCATGTGTCAGGGTCGTAAGCCGAGAAGTCATAATCTGTGCAGCAGAAGATGAATAGGATACATGTTTAGCAGGGATTCCGATCAGGATATGAGTCTGAGTCGGGGCCAGAGTCGGAGTCGAAGTCGGGATCTAGGTCTGAATCAAAGACAAATTTAGGGTCAGGGTCATCATCGAAGTCGGGTTTGGGGTCATCATTGGAGTCGTGGTCGGGGTCATCGTCCTCGTAGGCGATGTCGGGGTCGGGGTCGTCAGAATAGGATATGGATTTAGGATCAGGTTCAGGGTCATCAAAACAGGATCCTGATTTAGGATCGGATTTGGGGTCAAAGTCTGCATCTGTAGAAGCTAAGCCATCTGGGCACTCAACTCGACTATGGTTGGTTGAGAATGAGAGAATGAGTCGATGGTGCTACCTCCATGAGGGTTGAAAAAATCATCAACCCCTAGAGCGGCAGGTGGGGGTTTGAAACTAGAGTCAGAAATTCCAAGATCGCTGCTCTGATACCATGCTAAAATATGAAACCGAATATGAGAATATTTGTTTGTTGGAATTTCTTCTCCTTATAGCAGGTCATATTTATAAAAATATGGAACTTTAATAGGCAAGTAAATAATAAATTCATATTTCTATTTATAGTAGGAAATTAGGAATTAAAGTAAATCAAATATGATTATAATGGGAATCCTTGGTGTGTAAGGAAAGAAAACCATAGAGGACAAAATGAGGTCCTTATCCATTTCCAGCTGGGACAGTTGTACTGCTGTAAACGTGGTTCCTCATCTTCTGTTTCTTATATTGGATTTTAGTTTGTATTTTTAGTTTACAGTCGTTCACCTGTTTTATGTTTGTTTCTATGATGGTAGGGTAAAATTCCCCATTGCCTTGAGAACCATTGACTGGTCAACAAGTCAACTTTCTTTAGTGTGCGAGCATGTCACTGTTAGCAATGAAAATCCTAACAGACTTTTAAAAATAGATAACTTGCTCCTCAAGTTACTGACTTCTAAGTAAGCGATTGTGAATTTAGGTGAGGAATATCTCCCAAGTAAGTTCTTTTCTTGCCTCAGATTGGTGAGGACTTCACAATTTTTCATAGTATAAAACTGGTAGTTTTGGCCAGAACAAATGATGGGAAAACGAACTGTTTTTAGGTAGAACTGCCTTTTACAAAACTCGAAAGGGAAAAACCAACTCTAGAAAGACAAAAAGAAGGCCAGATTTCCATTTATGCCTAGATAGATGCTTCTGATCCGGGCTAGACTGGGTATGCCTGCGCTGGATTGGACTGTCAATGTAATGACCCAAACCTAAAATTCATATTTAATTAGTAATTTATTATGAGGAATGACAATTTTGCTCTTGGAATAATTTATTAACGGAAAGTTGACTTTTTGACCGAAAAGGAATTTGACAATTCCACATACACCGTTGCGTAGAGCACGACGAAACGAGTTCGCAGACACGAAGTGGACTCGAATATGGAGCTTTAACGAAAAAAATACGGTTAAAATATTACGAGGGGCAAAATGGTAAATTGGAAAAAACTCAGATTTTCAAACCTCATCTCTCTCTCTTCCCTCAGTTCTCTCTCTCTCTCTCTCTCTCTCTCTCTCTCTCTCCTTCTCCCGCTGTCCTCCTTCCCGTCGCCCTCCAAACTCCCATACCTCACGCCACCGGCCACGCCGAGCCCCAAGACTGGAGCCAAAACGACCGGCGTCACGCCGCCACCACACCCCGCCTAGCCAGCTGCCAGCCGTCGTTATTTTTGTAGAAAAAAGTCCAAAATCACGCCGACTTTGTCAAAACTTCAAATCGTTCGTTCTCCCTCAATTCTTCTCCAAATTTGTCAAGTAAGGTATGGATATCTACCTGTTTTCCATGCTCTAGCTGATGGTTGGGTAGGTTTGCGTCGATTTTGACCGTAACTAGCTCGGTTTTCAAATTAGAATTCGGCCAATTTTCTGCCTCCATGATCAGCCACTTCCGGTCAGTTTTTGGGATAGGAGTTTGGAGCCTCGGTTTTAAGATTTTTCGGCGATGCGTAATCGCTTTGGACACCCTACGCTACCAGCGCATGGGTGAGGGTAGTGAAGTGGCACTGTTTCTTGATGCGATCCTTAGGTTTTCACGAGTGCGTAGGAATTTGCGGATCTCAATTTGGATACCGTTTGAGCCTCGAACGGATTTTCCATATTGTACGATTTTCGGGTTCAATACTGTTGAGCTGTTGGATCGTAATCAATTTCAGATATGTTACTCTAGACAATTTCAGAATCGTGTAGGATTCGACGGGTTGTAAATCGGAGTCCCGGATACTCCGAAATCGTGAACCCTAGGGCTGAGGTTTAGAAATTATGCGATTACACGATCATGATCAATACGACTGTCCGATCGACACCAATACCCTCTGGACATGTGTCCTAGACATATTGGACCTTCTAGCGGCTTCCGGATCATATTGTGAGGTCATGGACCCGTGGGGTCCCGGGTTGATTTTTTGGGACTTTAACAACTGGAAGAAAAGCTTTTATGGGCATAGGAAAGCTTTTCGGGTTGATTTTTTCCATCTTCCGCGCCTTTCCTTTGATGTAGGATTTTTGTTTTGTAAAAGGATTAACTCCTTTGTAAATTCTTAGTAGTTGCTCTAATGTTTTGCCCTAGACTTAGAATTGAACTGTTGAAATGTATATTTACGTATGCTGGCAGTTGGTTGTACATATATATACTTGTTTTGGCATGTGTAAATGATTTGGTATTGAGCCAGTTACAAAGGAAACTCTGCCGGTTTTTCGGTAGAAGTCAACCTTGTTATTTTATCGTGTTTTGTATAGAAGGGCAAATAGGTCATTTGTGCCCGACATTCGCCAGGTGTCGGACACGTACAGGGTCCGGCTCAGATTCCAAAGTGGAATTTGGATCGCTCATTTTTCACATACACCGAAAAGGAATTTGACCGAAAAGGAATTTGACAATTCCACATACACCGTTGCGTAGAGCACGATGAAACGAGTTCGTAGACACGAAGTGGACTCGAATAAGAGCTTTAACAAAGAAAATACGGTTAAAATATCACGAGGGGCAAAGTGGTAAATTGGAAAAAACTCAGATTTTTAAACCTCATCTCTCTCTCTTCCCTCAGTTTTCCTTTCTCTCTCTCTCTCTCTCTCTCTCGCTGTCCTCCTTCCCGTCGCCCTCTAAACTCCCATACCTCACGCCACTGGCCACCTCAAGCCGCAAGACAGGAGCCAAAACGACCGGCGTCACGCTGCCACCACACCTCGCCCAGCCCACTGCCAGCCGTCGCTATTTTCGCCGGAAAACGTCCAAAATCAAGCCGGTTTTATCAAAACTTCAAACCGTTCGTTCTCCCTCAATTCTTCTCCAAATTTGTCGAGTAAGCTATGGATTTCTACCTGTTTTCCATGCTCTAACTGATGGTTGGGTAGGTTTGCATCGATTTTGACCGTAACTAGCCCGGTTTTCAAATTGAAACTCGGTCAGTTTTCGGCCTCGGTGTTCAGCCACTTCCTGTCAGTTTTTGGGGTAGGTTCAAGAACAAAAGTGGTTCCAAATATGATGTTATACCTAGGGTAGGAGTTTGAAGCCGCGGTTTTAAGATTTTCTGGCGATGCGTAATCTCTTTGGGCACCCTACGCTGCCGGCGTGTGCGGCGGCCCGTGGGTGAGGGTAGTAAAGTGGCACTATGTCTTGATGTGATCCTTAGGTTGTCACGAGCGCGTAGGAATTTGCGGATCTCAATTTGGATACCGTTTGAGCCTCGAACGGATTTTCCATATTTTGCGATTTTCAGGTTCAATACTGTTGAGCCGTTGAATCGTAATCATTTTCAAATATGTTACTCTAGACAATTTCATAATTGTGTAGCATTCGACGGATTCTGAATCGGAGTCCCGGATACTCCGAAATCGCGAACCCTGGGACTGGGGTTTAGAAATTATGCGATTACACGATCGTGATCAATCCGACCGTCCGATCGACACCAATACCCTCTGGACATGTGTCCTAGACATATTGGACCTTCTAGCGGCTTCCGGATCATATTGTGAGGTCATGGACCCGTGGGGTCCCGGGTTGATTTTTTGGGACTTTAACAACTAGAAGGAAAGCTTTTATGGGCATATGGATAACTTTAATTTGATGCACATACTTTTAGGAGCCGGGGGTCAGGGTTTTTAAATAATACTATATCGTATTAATAGAATATTATGGTCATTGAATCAGGCACCTGGGCACCAGTTGACCCGCATGAGGGACCTTCAAGAGGTCCAGCGAGCTCGGACTACCAGTGAGTGGACTCTTTGTTTTTATAAATGAATTTAAGCAGTTCAGTTTCAGTTTCAGTATTTGATCTGGAATACATTTTATTCAAAGATTAATGTTTATAAGCTGTTTTATGCTTTTGAATATTTTATTTTGCATGCTGCCGAGTAGAATATCCTTTTAAGGATATAGGAAAAGAAATTCTAGTTAATTATCAGATAAATGGCAGCAGAATTTGAAAGGTTACATAAACTTTATATTTTCTTAAACCACCTTGTACCCAGATCTTAAATGTTGCCTTCGGATTATATTGGTTGCCTTCGGTTTAGTCAGCATGCTTGATAGTTGCCCCACGAGTTCCTTGGTACTCGAACTCGTGTGGAGCGAGTAATGCGGATAAAGGTGGACTACGGTCCCCTGAATCCTGCGAGTTGCGGCTTGGACTGACCTCGTGTCACTAAGACCTGCGAGTACGTGTCACCCATGGTGATGCAAGGAATTAACGGAAATAAGGGTACACCTACGTGATAGTTTTAAACTGTTTTCAAAAGTAATGTTGACCATGAATATGATTGGTTTATATACATGTATAATTATATACGTGCATTGATTCAGAAATGAAGAGAATATTCATATGCTATTTTCTAAACTGCTAAGTTTTAGCTGTAAATTTGTTTTGGGTTTGTATAACTGTTTTTACAGTAGGGTTAGTATATTCATATGCTATTTTCTGAACTTTGTTTTGGGTCCACTCACCCTTTTTCATGTTTTGCGCCCCCAGGTAGTAGACGTGCACAGGAATCCACCACCGGGCCGTTTTCAATCTTCCGTGCCTTTCCTTTGATGTAGGATTTTTGTTTTGTAAAAAGATTAACTCCTTTGTAAATTCTTAGTAGTTGCTCTGATGTTTTTCCCTAGACTGAGAATTGAACTGTTGAAATGTATATATACGTATGCTAGCAGTTGGTTGTACATATATATACTTGTTTTGGCAGGTGTAAATGATTTGGTATTGAGCCAGTTACAAAGGAAACTCTGTCGGTTTTTCGGTAGAAGTCAATCTGGTTATTTTATCGTGTTTTGTATAGAAGGGCAAATAGGTCATTTGTGCCCGACATTCACCAGGTGTCGGACACGCACAGGGTCCGGCTCGGATTCCAAAGTGAAATTTGGATCGGGTCCTATCAGTCAGCAATTTCAACTGCTAAGTTTTAGCTGTGAATTGATACCAACGTTTGAGTTTGGCAGAGCTTTGATCTATTTCAAGCCCTAGAAGTCTTTTTGAACTGGCAGAATTGTGGGCTCTTCAGTCTGAAATGGGCAAAAATGGTTGGACTTAAGATTCCTGAGCTGGAACTGCACTATGGTACCTGTTCTGCTTGATCAGGGTTTTCCATAAATTTGTTGAGGTTTTCATATTTGTAAAAACCAAGACTCTACTTGATTTGGCTTTTGCTGAACCAAATTTGTAAGGAGAGAAATCTCGTTTTGAATGACTTATTTCTCTAACTCTGAAAACTGGAAATTTTGATTTGTAGCTGGCTTCTCTCTTGTGGCTCAATGAGCTTTTGGTTGCTTCAGTTTGTTTGAAGGTTCTTTGAGATCAAGTGATTATTTTGAGTTTTTGTCTTTGATTGATTTTTTGGTTGTCCTTTGATCTGTTCACCTCATCTCATATTTATAGAAAATGCTGGAGTGGGGCTTTCTAATCTTTTAATAATGGGCGGCAAATTTTCCAAAAGCAAGATCTTTTATTTTAAATGTAAAGAAAAAGGGAAGTCATCTATTCTGGCAGAGAAGAACCGTCAATGATAAGTTTTCATGAAGGTCTTTTCCTTGCTTTTTTTGAAAGAAAAATCAACTCTTCTTTGTCCCCTGTTGCTCTTCGTAGAGAGAAAGAAAACAATCTGCCATGATGGTTAGTTTGCTTTTCTTGTTTGAACAACTCCCTCTACTTATCTGTTGAATTCGTACTCTGCTTATCTCTTGAATTCGTATTCTGCTTTGTCCCCAATGACTCCAACCCTGCTGGATATGGCTCAAATATTTGGGTTTAGGCCCCATGGAAGACCTGTAGATGTAGTGGATGATTACCATAGGAGGAAGAACCAAGAGAAATTGGCTAAACCATTCACCATCTCTCCTGCAACAATCAACCAGAACTGCTCATTCTCCAACTATTTGAGGAAGTTTAGTGCTGAGAAGGACAAGGATCAGCAGCACATGTTGTTCCTTCTATACTGGCTAAACCGGTTTGTTTTTTCAAACCGTTTCTCAGCAGTTCTGCTTGAATACAGGCACTTGGCAGAAGCACTGCACAATCATACTAATGTGGGGCAGGGGCCTACAGTTTGGCCCATATATTCAAGAACCTGCACACTGCCACCCTAGAAAATCCCCTGAACCTGTATGCTCCAGGCGCCTTTTAGATGGTACAGATCTGATTGTAGGTCTATTTCCCCGAACTGAGGTTTCCAGACATAGTTTTGCTTGAAGATTAGGTTTTGGCTCTTCCTCTTATGTCAGCCGAGGTGCCTAAGAGTTCAATTGAGGAGTACATGATGTTTTTTGGCACTGCACCAAGAGGTCTACTGCTAAATGGCAGGTGGTGCTCAAAAGGACTTATCCTTGGTTTCAGCTTGGGTACCGACTATTGGCGAATGAGCTAGAAGAAGAATCTACTAGAACAGATCTCAGGAAGAAATTCCTGAGTGTTACCCTGCCGAGAGATCTGCCCATGGAGGTGGAAAGCCTCCAAATTATCATTTGGGGGCAGAAGTTTACCATCCCAACTTCTGCGCACGATAGCTTGGCTGTCCTCAGTTCATTCTACTCAAATCCTTTAGAAGCTGCAATCGGGCCACTTCCTGGAGGGATTCAGATGATCGGGAAGTGCACAAGAATGCTAGATGTGTAGTGAACAAGATAAATAACAGTACAGATGCTCTTTATCCATCCTAGGAGCCTAATTCCTGCAGTTCTGCCGAGTTTGACACTTGGTGGAAAGCTAGGTGATAGGATTTTTAGTACCTGTGCAAACAGGGTTAAAATCACATAAAAGACTTGCAAGAATACAAGGCTATTGTAGTATAGATGCTCATGCAAGGTCGTTTTCCTCAAGGACTAATTAGCAATTTAAGTAAAAACAAATTCCAAATGACTACTTAAAATAAAAGGTCAAGAAAGATGATTATGAATTTGGTTGATTCTAAAAACAAATATTAAATAAGAACAAATATGATTGAAGGAAAGATTTTTTTGAATATCAATTTATAAAAGCACTAGGGTTTCACCATCACCTAGCAATCCTATGAACTTTTACCAATTACTTATGATTTGCACATGCCACTTTGAAGGTTAGGTTTTCCTAATGTATATTCTACTTGGAACCTCCAACACAGAACATATATCCAACATGCAACCCGTCCGGACGTTCGGATCAAATCTGAACATGAAAGACTCATTAAGTTTTATGAAAACCCTTTGAAAAACCATGCAACCCTTAAGACGTGGTGTTCATCTTAAGTGAAATTACAATTATTAATCACGAGAAGCTAGCATCAATTTCAGGGAACCTTCCGACCAAAATTGCATCCAATTACTTTTCTAAAGATCCTAATGGTGATCAGGCATTAAGGCAATTAGATAGTTTAAAACAGTGATTAACAATTCAAGTAGGCATGCACTCATCATAAGCAATTAAATAAAAATCACATATTCATGCTAAGGTTCAAGGCTTCACCCTAGCAAAAGAAATTTAGTTACGCATACTCATAATTGAAATCCAAGAAAATATCATTAAGAAGAAAAGAACGAAAACACCTGAAAGTTGTGAAAACCCAAAACCCTAGCAATTTCTCTCCACAATGCAAAGTTCAAAAGTGAAAAAGAAGTCCCCTAATTCCTTGTGAGAAAGAGCTTAAATACCCCTTAAAACCTAGCTGCCAATGTACAGCTTTTCCATCCCCACAAGGAAACTAAATAAAATAAAATAAAACTAGGAAATAAAGTCCAAATTGGAATAGGAGAATCTGCCCAAAATCTGCCCAGCCACGTTTTTGCCACAAATCTCCTCCAAATCTGGCCCAAGATAGCTTGTTTTAAAGATAAAAATGTTCTGAACACTTCTCTAGAAGGCCACGAACCCATCCGAGGTCATCTTGTGCTCCAAAAACGCAATAAAAGCCCAACACGTCACTATTCCAGCACCGCGCACTGCTCCTTTATTTTATTGCCAGAAAATAACCGCTTGGAAGAAAACTCTGAAATTTTGATACGATCAAGCTAAGTGACTCAAGAACGTCCTCCAACTGGAATTACTCCAAAATTCCTCCATTTGATTATGTTTTGCTCCAAAGAGAGTCGAAAGTCCTATATTGGAAATATAATTCAAAGTATCAAAATTCTTCCAAAATATTAACCAAAATATACTAAGAATGAGGTTAAATATATAATATAAAATATGTCCATCACTAGGTTTCAAGGTCTGTCTGCCTCCAGCACTGCACTCAAAGTGCTCTTCGATGGCTGGGACGCTTGGACTGTTCACGCAGGAGAGGAGACTCATAAATTCATGGTGCAGACCATTAAAGACATCAATCCTCAAGTTATGGAATGCAGACTCTCAATTCTGTCTATATTTTACTAGTTCTACCTTTGTGATGATGCCTAATAATTCTGTTATGTCTGCATCAGACCCCTCCCTGACAAAGAACATAGGTGGACAGTCTATCCAGGTTGGAAAGGTGATTGGTATGTTCTCCATCATTTTGTTCCTTTTATTATTTTCCTGCTAGATTGACTTCTGACTTGTTCGTTTCCTGCTCAGTCACTTCTGTCATTGTTGCTGAAGACTTGGAGCTTCCCTCTGGAGATGAAGGGGATGAAACTCTGGCAGAACAACCACCTGTTGAGGTCACTCCTTCTGCTTGAAGAAAAAGAAAAGAAACTGCTCCTGCTCAGGACAATGCTGCCCAACCTGAAGTTTCTGGTAAGATTCTGACATTTCGAACTATTTTCTAGACTCTGTTCTGCTCTGCCCATTCTTCTAACCCTCATTTTTGTTCTGTGCAGCTGAAAGTCCTCATCGTCCTCCTGCTAGGTCAAAAAGACTTATAAAGAGGACTGGAGTTGAATCTGATGAGATAGAAAAATCTGCAGCTGTTCCAACTGAGACTTCAGGAACTGATGATGAGCTGCGAGAGGCTTTTGAAGCTGTTGAGCAGGAGAAAAAACAAGAAAAAGAAGAAGGTGTTCCCACAAAAGAAAAAGAAAAGGAAAAGAGTTTGAAGAAGAGGTGAGACTTCATTCTGGCCGTATGATTATTTTGCATTTGCTCTCCTTTTTTTTAACTTCGAACTTCTGACTTCTGTTCATCTGTTAGGAGGAGATTCCTGCTGAGGTAATAGCACAAAGCATTGCCTTGGCCAAACAACAAGAAGAAGCTCAGAGGGCAGAACCCACAAGCTCATAATTGGCCTTTTTTGATGATATGAAGGCAGAACATTCTGCTATTGCCCTAGAGCTTGAAGTGGAAGCAGAATACTCTGCTGCTGCTGCTCTTGTCCCTGAGGTATTTTCAGTCTTTTCAGTCTTGTCTTCTTAGTTCTGTTTGTCTTGAGATTCTCTAATTTGTTATTTTGTCTTTTCAGGTAGCAGAGAACAAGACTGCTAGGGTCCTAGTTGTGGTGACGTCCTTTCAAGCCTCCCATTATGGCTGTGAGTATTTTTGTGCCCTCCTTTCTTTTCCTGTTCTGACTTTATCTAAAAATTGACTTGAGTTTGTTTTGCAGATGCCCATCTATTCCCTCCCAGGTTCATCTACCACGGCCTCCTTTGCTGATCCAGAATTGGCAGAGTTTGAAGCTATGGACCTGGATGCCCAGCTAGACAAATTGGAGAAGCTTAGCTCCACTCCTGGCAAGGCAAAATCCAAGACTGTGGGTGAGGCAGTGGACAGAGTGAAGATTTGGCAATCCATTGAGCTGGATTTAGATGAAAACCATGAAGTTGTTGACCAATTGATGAAGGACCTGTACCTTCTGCATAGGGAAAACATGGCTCCTAGGCCCATTCTTGAAATTATCCTAGGCTTGGCAAAAGATGTGCTCAATCTCCACAATTGCTATGAAGATCTCAAGCCCTTCTTCAAAGCTTCTGAATTATGCAAAGCTACTCATGAAGCCAACCTAGTTGACTACTAGAAACAGAAGGCAGAATTGGATATGATGGTTGCTGATTACAAGGAAACCAAGACTGCTGCTGATAAACTAGAAAAGCATATTGAAGAACTTCAGAAGCAGCTAGCTAGCTTGAGGGGTAAGCAGAACAGGCTTAGGGCTAGACTGGGCAGTAAGACCAAGACGACCTTTCTTGTGCAGAATATGGTGTCAGCTTCTAGGCCTGCCCTAGAGATTGTAGAAGCCTCCATTCATCAAGAAATGCTCCTTCAGAAAGAGATCTCCACCAAGAAAACCGGATTACAAGAGACTCTAAAGAAACTAGGACTTTGAATTTAAATTCTGAAAATGCAATAAACTTAGTCATGAAAAATGACTATATTTAATAAAGTTATTTTTTGCGGAACTCTTTTTGTACTTGCAATTTCTTTTGTCAAAATAAAAGAAAGCAGAAAAAATAAAAGAAAAATAAACTTAATAAATTGCAACAAAAACAAACTCTGAACATAAATTTAAACAACAGTTTCATTTTGTTCCTTTTCTATTCCATGATCTGTTTGTACAGCCTGTGAATCCCACATAGTTGGATAGAATTTCTTCAACCATTTGCCATTGATTGGCTCAGCATGAACATCTCAATTTCGATCCTGTAATCTGTATGCCCCCAGTCCAAGGATTTGCTTAATTATGAAAGGACCTTCCCATGTAGGTGACCATTCCCATAGCCAGCTATATGTGTTCCAAGGGGCAGAACTGCCCTCCAGACTATTTCTCCTTCTTCAAAACTCTTGCTTTTGACTCTTTTGTTGTAGGCCCTTGATACAGCTTGTTTTCCTGCTAAGAGTTTGTTGAGGGTATCAATTCTACTTGCATCCAATCCTTCCAGTTCTAGTAGCATAACTTGAGAGTAGTCCTCTCCAGTCAAACTATGTTGATGAGTAATTCTGAGAGATTGGACTGCTATCTTCATAGGCAGAATTGCAGCATGACCATAAGTTAGAGCATATGGGGTCATGCCAGTTGCCTCTCTCTTTGAAGTCCTATATGCCCACAGAGTTTGTGATAACTTCTCATGCCATTGCTTCGGATTTTTCTCAAGCATCTTTCTAATAATGTTGATGATCACCTTGTTACTTGATTATGCCTGTCCATTAGCTTGATCATAGTACGGAGTGGATTGAAGTAGCTTAAATTTGAATGCTTCTGCCATATCTAGCATCTCTCCAGATATGAAAGAAGATCCTCTGTCAGTTGTTATTGATTCTGGAATGCCAAACCTTTGTATAATCTGCTCTTCTATGAAGGTGATGATTTCTTGAGATGTAGTAGATTTAACATGTTTGGCTTCCACCCATTTGGTGAAATAATCTGTAGCTACAATGATAAAACAATGTTGTTTGCTGCTGGCTGGATAGATCTTGCCAATGAGATCCATTGCCCATCCTCTGAATGGCCATGGCTAGGCCTCATCATTTGGCTCGCGGGCTCATGGCTAGGCCTCATCATTTGGGTATTTGAAGCCCGGCCTTGCCCATAGGCCCAGCCCAATTAAGCCCAAGAAAACCCGGCCCGTTAGGCCAGCATATATATATAATTATGTATAAATAAGAGTTTAGGTTTAGGATTATATCACTTAAGTCACATATATAATTTGTTTCATTTCATTTACTTTTATTTACTCATT
The DNA here is from genome assembly GCF_902201215.1 of Prunus dulcis. Lineage (NCBI taxonomy): Eukaryota > Viridiplantae > Streptophyta > Magnoliopsida > Rosales > Rosaceae > Prunus > Prunus dulcis. The sequence goes on along the minus strand of NC_047655.1, from coordinate 11,107,396 downwards.
CATAGTTTATAATTGGATGATTAGCACATTAATTTGTGTCAGTTATTAATTCAACAATTATAAATAAGATGAACAACGTATCACATCACCAAATATAATCATATCACGAAACATAATCGTACCACCATATATGCATATTTATTCATACCATCCTTTTAAAAAAATATTTTTTTGATACTTATTATTTTTTAAATTATTTCTTAAAACGTATTACGATCTAATTATGTAATAACCTAAAAAATAATACTTGATTTTATTATTTTTGTGAAAAATCTTATAAGTTGTATGACTTTATTGGGTGGTTTATGAATTTGGTTTGATGTGAAAATATTGGAATTAAGTGAGTTTAATCTCAAATTTGGACTAAAATGCCCTTATGATTAAGTTTACGATTTTTTAATGAAGTAGGGCCCGTTTAGGCCCTGCCCTGCCCGATAGGCTTTCTCCAGCCTGGCTCATGGGTCGGGCTTGGGCTTTGAATTTTCTGAAAAATCCGGCCCGGCTCGGCCCATTGACGAGCCCTAGCCATGGCTTGACTACCGGGTTCATAAGAACTGAAGGAGCTTGATGGATTGGGCTATGCCTTTGACAAGCCTCACATCCCTTGGAATAGTCAATGCAATCCTTCATCATGGTTGGCCAGAAGTAGCCATACCTTCTAATTAACCAGCACATTTTTCTTCCGCCTTGATGAGCTCCACAGATTCCTTCATAGGTTTCTCCCATTACCTTCATGTATTCTTTCTTTCCCAGGCACCTCAAAAGTACCTCATCTTTGCTTTTTCGGACCAAATCTCCATTCCACATAAGGTAATTTAAAGCCATGATTCTGATTCTTTTTTGAGAAGGCATGGTCAGATACTGCAAGTAATTTATGATGGGAGTCCTCCAATCATCTTAAGTGATTATGGCAGAATTGACATCTATCTCCATTCCTCTGGCCAGAACAGATGGTATACTTTTCTTTCCTACCTTGATAAATCCTTTGCACACAGTCTTCAGGCATTTGTATCCCTGTTGCTATCTGAGCCATTTCATTGGTTGCGAAGTTCTCCTCTCTTGGGATATGTTCCCAAGTAGCTTCCCTGAATTCTGTCAGAAGATTTCTGGCTGCCACTAGATAGATAGCTAGAGAAGGATTTAGACACTTGTATTCTCCAGCAATCTGCTTCAACACAAGCATAGGATCTCCCAAGATTTCCACATATCGGATTCCTAATTTCACCAACATTTCAAGGCCAATGATTAAAGCTTCATATACAGCCCTATTGTTGGTGCATTGGAAATCTAATTGGAAAGAATAACAGTGTCTGATCCCCATGGCTCCTTCAAAACAATCCCTACCCCAGAGGCTACATCAGTTTTTGATCCGTCAAAGTACATTTCCAAGGTGTGAGGTGAACTGATTAGATGGGATTGTTAAGAAAAGTATGAGCTCTAGTCAACATATCTGCATTTGCTATATCCAAAGAATCCATGTTTTCAATCTCTTCCCCTAGATGATCTGTTAGGAAATCTGCTACAACTTGTCATTTGACAGCTTTCTAAGGAACATATCTGAAAGCAACTTCTGTCAAAAGCAGAGTCCATTTTCCAATTCTGCCTCTCAACATTGGCCTTGTTAACATGTATTTGATTAGGTCTGTCTTGGCAATGATGTAGATGGTGAATGGCAGCATGTAGTGTCTGAGTTTCACAGCGGTGAAGTATAAGGCTAGACAAAGTCTTTCAATTGCAGAATATTTCCTTTCTACTTCTGTCAAAGTTCTGCTCAGATAGTAGACGACCTGTTCTTTTCCTTCCTTGTTATCTTGAACTAGCAGACTTCCAATGGATACTTCTGATGCAGAAACATAGAGTTTGAGCGGTTTGCCTCTCTTTGGTGGGGACAGAACTGGAGGATTTGAGAGGTAGTGCTTGATTTCCTCAAAAGCTTGCTGGTGATGTTCTTCCCATTTGAACGTATGTTCCTGCTTCAACCTTAGCAAGGAGGAGAAAGGCTGGATTTTTCTTGCAGAATTGAAAATGAATCTCCTTAGAAAATTAATTTTTCAAGCCCTAGAAGGCTTTTTGAACGAGCAGAATTGAGGCCTCTTCAGTTTGAAAGGGGCAGAAATGGCTGGACTTGAGGATTACTGAGCTGGAACTGCACTGTGGTACCTGTTCTGCTTGATCAGGGCTTTCCATAAATTTGTTGAGGTTTTCATATTTGTAAAAACCCAGACTCTGCTTGATTTGGCTTTTGCTGAACCAAATTTGTAACTAGAGAAATCTCTTTTGAATGACTTATTTTTCTAAGTCTAAAAACTTGAAATTTTGATTTGTAGCTGGCTTCTCTCTTGTGGCTCATTGGGCTTTTGGTTGCTTCAGTTTGTTTGATGGTTCTTTGAGATCAAGTGATCATTTTGAGTTTTTATCTTTGATTGATTTTTTGGTTGTCCCTTGATCTGTTCATCTCCTCTCATATTTATAGAAAATGCTGGAGTAGGGCTTTCTAATCTTTTAATAACGGGCGGCAAATTTTCCAAAAGCAAGATCTTTTATTTTAAATGTAAAGAAAAAGGGAAGTCATCTGTTCTGGCAGAGAAGAACCATCAATGATCAGTTTTCATGAAGGTCTTTTCCTTGCTTTTTCTGAAAGAAAAACCAACTCTTCTTTGTCCCCTGTTGCTCTTCGTATAGAGAAAGAAAACAATCTGCCATGATGGTTAGTTTGCTTTTCTTGTTTGAACAACTCCCTCTACTTATCTCTTGAATTCGTAATCTGCTTATCTCTTGGGAAGACCACCTATTCTGATGCAGATTTATATAGAAATGGATTATGATCTTTTAGCTGCAGAGTCTCATAAAAGTCTTTCTAAAATCCTATCTTCCTTAATTCCCAATCAACTTCTCCTGTGACTAGTTGAAATTGTTAACCTCTCAAAGTCAGATAGTCACGTGGGTCTCTCTGTGATTCAGGGCTGAGTGCGTCACTTCTTGCTTAAAGTGGTGTTTTGGCCCCTTTTTTCAACTTGGGTAGAGAGCTGGCAGTTTTGATAAAATTGCTTTGGGTTTCTTCAATTTTGGGCTGTTCTCTATTTCATTCAACCATGTTAAGCCCAATTTTGAATTTTGGGGCTGTTGGCTGAGTAAAGTTGAGCAATTCGTATGTACTGGGCTTCCTCCAGTTTTTGGGTTCTGGTAAAAAAATCTGACTTGGGTTTGGGCCTTTTGACTTTGGGCCATCGATTCTAATTCTAGTCCAAATTGCCTGGGTCCTGAGTTTTGTCATCTTGGGCTCCTATTGTTGGGCTGGGCTCGTAATTTGTTGGCCCAAACAACAATGAATTCCACAAAAAATGTAGCCAAGAGTAAATTTAGGGTTAATTGTTTTATTAGTCCCTAAACTTAGACCCAATTTGCATTTGAGTCCCTCACTTTTCAAAATTGTTCCCGTGGTCCTTCAACTTCAGTTTCGTTATGACAAATAGTACTGCCGTCAATTTTGTTAACTTTTCTGTTAAATGCAAGGGTAAAATGGTATTTTTATATTAAAGATTAGACCCGTAAATTTATCTAAATTCAATTTTTCACCTACGTTTTATATATATGCAGTTGCAACATGCCACAATATAGAGTTTTTTTTTTTGGCCCAATCCAAGTCGTTTCCTAGTTCACTAGACCATGTAACAGAGTTGCTATAGATGAATGTGTCATGAGAGTTCAAACTTGAGATCATAGATCTGCAAATAGAGGCCATTTTTCATTGGGGTAGAACTTGTTCACTATTATGGTTTGTACTTTGATTTCTCTCGCATGTTGTACATAGATGATGTAGAAATTTTAAATCTTAATCATTAATTTTCCTAGTTACATTTGTTTTTTAACATGTGTCTGAATTTTTTTCTTTTCCTATATTCCATTTTTAGCTCTAATTTAAAAAAAAAAAAAAATACAAGTCATAGTCTAAACTATAAAGAGGAAGGAGATTTCTGATACACACTACTAAAATAGCATAAACGTTCGAACTTAAGATCACTGATCTACAAGTCAAAACAGCTATAATTAGAATGAGTCACCCATAAATTAAAAAATCAAATGAAGAAATTGTGTAAGACGCAAAAAACTATTAAATATTTAATCACGTGAGTATTTCAGAAATAAAAGTTGGCTAAGACATAAAGGAAAACAAATGAGTTTCATTATCATGCTAATGTACACACAAAGTCAAAGGACTAACAATAAATGTTCAATATATTAACCTAGGGTTGAATTGAAATTTAATCCTATCCAAGTACTGAAATTTAATTTCCTCCTATTTTAATTCATAGTTTACAATTGAATTTCTATACAAATTTGGAATCTCTAGCATTATTATGCGTACATACTAAAGAAAATACAACACTAAAAAGAAGGATATGATTTGAATTTTTTCATTACTTCAGGAAACTTTTAAACCAGAGTACCGAAAATTTTGGTTGCCTTTTCATCCCATCGTTGTAATCCACATATATGATACCAAACCGAACATTATATCCAGAATTCCATTCAAAATTGTCTGGGAATGACCACAGAAAGTATTCATTCATTTTGACACCATTCCTAAAAAGAAAAAGGAAAAAGTTAAATGTATTGTTGTTAGTCACATGAATCAATAACTCAAATATAAGAATGCTAGACTATATATATCCTTAATTAATTTGTTAACAATCACTTACTCAGTTGCACTTTGAACATAATAGAGGTGGTGATTGAACTCATCCACAAGTGATAATTTGGGATCATTGAACTCATCCCACTTACAATAAAATCCATTGTGATGCAGTTTTAAATTTAGACTTTGTAGTAGTAATGTGTGTTTTGTAATTGGTACTTAGGTGAGGGGGGTAAATTAAACACTAATTTAAAGACTTAACAACTACACAAAGCTTAACTTAACATGAGAGCAATATGACTAGTCAACTGTTAGTCATAAACTAGAAACAATCACACACACAGGGAAACAACCAATACCTACAAGCCTAGAAGATCACTAGTGACAACCTAGGCACTCGAAAGGAACCGCAAATCTAGGCCTCTCCTGTGCTAGTGTGAGAAGTTTGTGTGAATACATCAAGATCAAAAAAACAACAAACATTCTGATGACTAGTCAACAACAAGAACACAATACCAAAAAAACATGAACAACGAACCCATAAAATTGTTCACCCAGAAACCCACCATTGGGAAAAACTGGGATTCATCATCCGACCAAGCAATCCACTAAGCAAAGAAGATTCTTACAGAGAAATCACAAGTAAGCTTAAGGAAACCTAGATCTATTCAAGAAACGAGCTATACCTCCTTCATGCAATCTTCTTTTCCAAACTTACAAAGCTTGCAGCTAGTTCTTCAAGGCAATGGCAGCTACCTTCTCAGCTCGTTCATCCCATGGCACCAACTTACACAACTCAACTCCAAATAAGAATAAGAAATTTGGATTCAAAAAATGAAATTATCAATTTCTTCAAGAAACCATACTCTTGAAGAAATTAATCTAGAATATGACATATATCTATATGAGTATGTATTTGATTTAGCTAGCTGCATATATCATTTTCAAAGCAGTTTTCAAAAATAATTTGAAAGACTCATTTATGAAAAGATGGAAAAATCACTCCAAAGGAAAGGAGAGCAAAAGAGGAAAAGCTCACACTATGCCAAAAGGGCTTTAGCAACGGATATATATATATATATATATATACAATTACATACATATTAGTTAGAATAAAACATAACAAGCTTAAAAGAAAAGAAGTTTACCACTTTATCATCAAAGACAATAAGATCTTGAGGCCAAGCTACTTGCGACCCAATGGCATCCCCAACCGTTTCTAACACTCCTTTCATAGGGATTGGTAGTGGAGAATCTCCCTTTAGTGCACAATTCACAGCTACTCTTATGTTCCCCCTCTCCCAAAGGAACATTATGAACCAGCTGGTTTGGCACATTAATCTCAACTATTGTGCCACTTGCAACAATGTTTGCCTTTTTGCCGAAAGCCATTTTGCATTCTTTCCCCTAATATGCATATAAAAGACAAGTCACAAATATAATACAAGCTAAACATATCAATTTCAGCAAGCATTTATATCAATTAAGTAGAAGATGAGTCAAAGAAAGAGATCGTAGAGGCCTAGGAAAAAACCAGAGGCCTAGGAAGCTTCACAGTTAATATTCACGAGCTTGGATTACAAATTAATTAAGTAAGAGATTATAGGTGGTCTATTTAATTGTAGAATCTAATGTCATTGCCTTATTGGGTAAATGAGAACGAAGAATATAAACCTTTTTCCTACTTAATAACAATATCTTGGGCAAATGGGAATTCAGCTTTTAAAGTGCTAAGTAATTCCCTGAATGCACATGCTTTCTAACATTAGACAGGGAAAAAATTTATAATTAGTCAAACACTCAGTGTTAGCAAGCAATTCATAACATTAAGATAACGAACAAACAAATAAATGAAAAAGGAGAGCAATGATGAATCATTACACCAATCATGATATTTATTCCTATATAAAATTCAATCATTGTAGCATGCATGTATCTCACTACTACAAAAAGTGAAAAAGACGACCAGAAAACAACGACGGTCTAAGTGAAAACCGTCGTGGTTTTTAAAAAGACGATGGTTCTAAAAACACCGTCGTGTAATACCACCTTAGACAACTAAAAAATGGGGATTCAAATGGCTGTTCAAAAACAACGACGTACCTAATTAAACAACCGACGTCTATTTGAAACAGATTTCCGCAGTGTAAAATCAAAGCCAACAAAGAATGGCAGAAGTTATGAATCGACCGACGTAGAAAGTAAAGACGACGATTTCAATAAAAGCCGCCGTTTTTACTCATAAAATAACACGACGAGGTTTTCGTATAAGATGCCGTATAATTACAAACAAATCCACGGCTTTAAAATACTAAATATCGCCGTATTAAATTAATGTACAACGACGGAAAATATAAATATATTGACGTCATTCTCGTATAGTTCTACGACGTTATCTTTAAATCGTACTATAAAATTTAACGTCGTATTTATTCATTTTATACGTCGTACCTTTAATTTAATTAATGACAAGAATTGAAATAACCACGACGGTTTATATAGAAAACCGCCGACATAATCAGATTTTTCTGAGATCCCAAGGGTTACGAAATCTTACCAGATGGAACTCTGTTCCACATCATAATCTTAACAGATGACACAGATTTGCAATCAGAGAGACAATTTTTTGGAAGTTGATGATGTGTGTGCTTTTGTGTATCTACAAATATTATACCTAACGTCGTTGCAAATTTGCAATCAGAGAGACAATTTTCAACGACGGTTATATTATACCTAACGACGTTTAAAAAACAAATCAGCGTCGCTCAACAAATATATTACGTCGTCTTAGTCTTACTTAAGACGACGAAAAACGACGACAGTAATACAAAAACAGTCGTTTTTTTTATATTCTTATTTTATTTAAGTCTGTCATCCAAAAAAGAAACTTTACATATTCCAGAACATTAATTTCCTTCATTTTAAATTTCCTCCGGAAAAAAAACTCTATTTATAACGCATTGTAATTGAAAAATAAACTGAAAGGTCACGGAAAAAAAAATTCTATTCATAATTTAAAAATTCAAATCCACGTCGGTTATATTAAACCTAACGACGTTAAATGAAAAGATTCCACGTCACAAAACAAATATTGCGTCGTGTTAGTTAAAAATGACGGCATAACAAAAAACCGTCGTTGTTTCAAACTGAATTAATTTAAAATTTCTTCGGGAAAGCAAAATCTATTTATAATTTCAGTTTCTTTAACAATTTGGTCCTTTATCTTTCTGCAGGACTTGTATAGTTCAAAGCATTGACAATGTCTTCATCATATCTCCCAGCAACTACTGATTCGAT
>NC_047655.1:11000914-11099363 GCF_902201215.1 Prunus dulcis | reverse complement strand
TCACAAGATCCCTATTAAGCAGACGACTAGTCAACCACAATCAGCATGAGCATATGTTGACTAGTGAACTCAAGCAATATCATAACAAGCAGCAATTTTAGTATTGACCCTGAAGAAGACATGATTTTGGTTTTAAAAACACAAACATGAACTAGCAAATATATCAAGTGATCAACGATGTATTAGCTACTATAGCCTAGTCCAAGTCTTCAAGCACAGTAAGTAAGAGAGAGAGAGAAGATAACCACATGTGCAAACAAAACAATTGCAACTAACTCTGATAGATAGAATATGAATTAGATTTCATGCTCAGAGATAAGGCAAGATGGACAGAGGAGGTTCAGAGCCAAAAGAAAAACACAAGAGATGAAGATAGAATATGAATTAGATTTCATGCTCAGAGATAAGGCAAGATGGACAGAGGAGGTTCAGAGCCAAAAGAAAAACACAAGAGATGAAGAAATATCACTCTTGGAGAGACAAGTATATAATGAACCTTCAAGACAAACTCAAAGCATAGACTCAACCTATTTGATTTTCATCACTCAATCTGGCCATTTATTATGTTTGTTATTTGCACATCCCAGACTTAAGTGCATGAGTGGCCCAATTTTGCTGCTCTTGCTCTAGATTCTTCAATCATATCACCTTATACCTTCCTAGAGTCGTGACTACATTGGTCACACTTCCCTTTTTCTTTTTTTTCTTTTTTTTTTCTTAAAATTTATAAACAAATTGCCTAAGAGAGTGAGATAAGATAGGAGATTATAACAATGATTGTCCACAATGGATCACAACACTTGTCTCACCAAGAGGACATAAAAACACCAAAAAATTTCATCTAATGGCTCCAAACTAGAAGGGGGGAATTATGCACAAATCAGGCAAAGCATAAAATGATTCAAACTTCACACCATCAGAGATCAGAAGAAACAGATGTTTTTTTTGACATTTGCACACCAAGTAAACAAAAATTTATATTTGACTAGTCAACTAAAACGAAGATGACTAGTCAACAGTTCTGCAATGTGCTGAAGATAAGGAACAAACAAGCTAATCAATCAATTGAGCAAAGGCCAATGGACTACCTAAGTGTGACATGTTTCTGAAAGTCCAAGGCCTTGGTGAGTATATCTGCTAGCTGTTTCTTAGAGGGAACAAATTCCAAAGATAGAATTTTGTCTTCCACAAGATCTCTAATAAAATGGTGCCTAATGTATATATGCTTAGTCCTAGAGTGTTGAACAGGATTTTAGAAATATCTATACCACTCATGTTGTCACAATAGATTAGAAAGCATGATTGAGCAAAACCATAGTCTTCCAACATTTGTCTCATCCAAAGGAGTTGAGTGCAGCAACTCCCAGCTGCAACATACTCTGCTTCAGCAATGGATAAAGAGATAGATTTCTGTTTTTTTTTTTTTGCTATGCCAAGCAACTAGGTTGTTGCTTACATAAAAGACCCTCCCGGAAGTGCTTTTCCTACCGTCACTACAACCTGCCCAATCAGCATCACTATACCCAACAAGATTGACACAAGTGTCATAAGTATACAACAACCCAAACTCAAAAGTTCTACTCACATATTTTATGATTCTTTTGACAACAAACAAATGAGACTCTTTGGGATCACTTTGGAACCTAGCACAAAACTCCTACATTATAGGAAATTTCAAGTCTACTTGCAGTCAAGTAGAGAAGGCTTCCTATCTTGCTTCTATAGAGAGTTTTCAACATGGATAGATGAGCTCAGATTCTGAAGTTGATTATGACAAGTTGACAGGTCAACTGGAACAGAATTGTCAAGAGTTGACTGGTCAACCAATTTGCTAAAGGTTGACAGGTCAACAACTAGATCCAGACCTGGAGATTCTCCCTCAAGAATAGAAGATAAAAGCCCATCCTCATCTAATGCCATCTCAGTAGAGGCAGCAAAGTCATCAATATTGACATGATGGTTCCGGTCCTATAATTATATACTCTATAGGCTCGGCTTGAAGTGGAATACCCAAGAAAAATTCCTTTGTCACTTTTAGAGTCAAACTTAGCAAGGTGTTCCCAATCTCTTAAGATAAAACATGTGCTACCAAAGACTCTAAAATAAGACACATTGGGTTTCTTACCTTTCCAAAGCACATAGGGAGTTTGTTTGGCACCATACCTCAAAAACTCCCTGTTTGAGATGTAAACCCAAAAAATGTTTAGCAAAATTTTTGCTATTGAGCATCACCCTAGCCATCTCAACAAGAACTCTATTTTTTTTTTCTCTCCACAACACCATTTTGCTGAGGTGTAATAGGTGCAAAGAACTCATGCTTAATTCTCATCACCTCACAAAATTTCAGAAGCTGAGAATTCTCAAACTCATAACCATGATTTGTTCTAATTCTAACAAGAGGCAGATGACTAGTCATCTTAACTTTTTGTAAAAGATGGTAGACAGATTTAAACCTTTGAAAGGTTTTTGATTTTTCAAGCAAGAGTGAGACCTAAATAAACCCAAAGAAGTCATCTACAATGGATAGGATGTATTCCTTGCCACCAAGGGAAAATGTTTGGACAAGACCAACAAGATAAATGTGAACAAGTTCAAAAGAACATGAAATTTTGTTGATCACCCAAGATTCAAAGCACTGTGAGAGAGATGATTGAAAGATATGCATGCAATGACCAAATTTAAAAATAATAAAACAAAAGTACAAGGTGCAAATGCATGACAATGTATCTAGACTCCATGAAGCACACACAAATAAGAGAATGGTCTAGATACATAAAATAAAGAAACTAGTCACCAACATGAGGAAGAACATGGTCTTCCTTCTTGATCCAAACTTGCTTCACTTTTGAGACTTTATGAGGCAAAGAGATCACCTTAGGAATTTTGACAACTTTATAAAGAAGATCATTCACTTGAGTTTGAAGTGAGTCATTATTTACTTTCTTGAAATGAACAAAAGGCTTTTGCTCAAAATTCCTAAAATCAAAACACTTTGGTCTAATGTGTCCTAATGTGCCACAATGATGGCATATAGGAATGAACCTTTTTGTTTGTAGGAAACCAAATTTTGCAAGTGAAGAATGTTTATCTCTTGTACAAACCACAGACTTTACAGTCGCATACCCCTTAAAAGATGACACATGAGTCTTAAACTCACTTTCTTTGGAAACTTGAGACTCAATCCTAAGGATATGACACCTAGGTCGAATGTGTCCTTTCACACCACAATGGTGGCAGGTAGGCACAAATTTGGATTGTGGAAGAGACAGCTTTTCCTTAGAAACAATATTCATGGAATCAAAACCCAAGTTGAGACCATGAACAAATTTTGGAGCTTCTTGAGTTGACACATCTTTGACAAAGATTGTCTCAAATGATGAAGTGTAGAAGACTCATTTATATATCCTAAACCTCTTTTATCACCGAACAATTTTCCAAAATTGAGCATTTTATCAATCTTTCCAGCACCAATGGTTAAACCTTGAATCTTTTCTTTTTCCAACTTAAGTTCATGTTCCAATCTTATATTTTCAAATTGTAAAGCATCAAAAGATTCAGATTGTTTAACCATGTTGATTTCAAGTGATTTTATCATCTCAAACAAGTTTTGAACCTCAATGTCTTTCTCAAGTAACATGCATTGCAAATCAGAATTTTCAACCACAAACTCATCATGCACGACTACATTTTCATGCTCAACTAATGACTTTTCAAACTCAAATAAAATCAGTCTATGAAGAAACAAGGATTTGTCATTTTCAAGTACATTCAACTTCTTAATCAAATCAGAATTTTCTTTTTCAAGAGTGCTAACTTTATGATACAATTCATACATGTCAACTTCATTCTCATACAAGCTATCACTCAACTTCTTTTTGGCCATTTTGAGAGTTTCATTCAGTTCATCAAGTTCCTTGACCTTTTCTTCCATCATGAGATTATGTTCTTTGAAATTACAGGTTTCATTGAAAAGCATATCATACTTTTCACATAGTTCCCTGTATGACTGGTCATCTTGTTCCTTGTATGACTGGTCATCTTGTTCTCTATATGACTGGTCATCTTGCATATCATCTCTAGACACAGATTCTTCCTTAACTACATGAACTCTAGCAAGGCTAGAGTTATGGACAGAACCAACAAGGGCAAAATTATTTGCCTCTTCATAAGATGAAGTGATATAGTTATTGGAATCATCACTACCATTATCACTCCATTGTGCACTAATTGACTCTTCTCTCCCATTAAACTTTATCTTGTGGTTATTTGCACATTCCACATCAATGTGACCAGCACCACCACATAGATAGCACTTTACAAGACCTTTCAAACTTTTGTCCTCCCTAAAGCCATAAGAGTCCAAAACATTCATCTCCTTAAAAACATTGTCTTGAGACACACATGTAGACGAACTAGGAAGATTCTGACAATTCCTAGTGACTTTGGTTTTATCTTTGACAACCCTTCTATAATTCTTAACAAACAAGGCAAGCTCATCATGAATGCAAGGAGCAATTTGATCCATTTTTATGTTTGCACACCTAATACCAACTAGCACCCAAAGGATCTCTCTATTTATGTTTAGAGTTGGTGCTCTGATACCAATTGAAATTGGTACTTAGGTGACGAGGGGTAAATTTAAAAGATATTCAACCAAGAACGCAACAAACTTCACACACTCTAGACCTTGACCAAATACTCTTATGACTAGTCAACTGTTAGATATGAATTATACCAAACAATAACATACACAGAGCATACCAAGATGTACCTGCAGGCCTAGAGAATTACTAGTGACAACCTAGGCACTCAGAAGGACCCATCAATCTAGGCATCCCCTGTGCTAGCAACAACTATGGTGAAAGTGTGTGAAGACAACATAATCAAGCAAACACCAAACAGCTGAAAAAGATGACTAGTCAACCGCACAAACCCAGATGACTAGTCAACTGCACAAACAAACCCAGATGACTAGTCAACTAACCCAGATGACTAGTCAACTACAAACCCAGATGACTAGTCAACTGCACAAACCCAGATGACTAGTCAACCGCACAAACCCAGTCATGATGACTAGTCAACTATCAAGAACAGAAACCCAGAAAATTTACAGAGATGAAAACCAGAAATTGTTCACCCAGAAACCCACCATTGGGAAAAAACTGGGGGTCATCAACCGACCAGGCATTCCACTAAGTAGAAAAAGATTCTTACAAAGAACACTAGCAAGCTCAAGAAATTCCTAGGTCTATTTAGGAAGATGAGCTATACCTCCTTTGTGCAATCTTCTTCTCCAACTTAGCAAAGCTTGAAGCTCAGTTCTTCATGGCAATGGCAGCTCCTTCTCCAGCTCTTTCATCCCATGGCACTAGCTTGCAAGCTCTAACTCAAACCGAAACCAAAATTTGGATTCAAATGAGAATGACCAATTTCCTCAAGAAACCATTCTCTTGAAGAAATTAGTCTTGAATCTGACCTAGATATAAATGAGAGATTATTCTATGTAGCTAGATGCAGATTCAAAGTCAAATGCAGTTTTTCAAGAAGAAATCATTTTGGAAAAACTCATAGATGAAATATAGGATGGTTCTCTCGAAGAAGAAGAAGCAAAAGATGGCAAGCCAAACTTTCCAAAACTTCCACCCAAAAGAGACGACCCCAAAATAGGAAACAACTAGCCTATATAGACAGAAATTCCCTTAGGTCATAATGCCTACATGGCAGCTGAGAGAGAAAGGAGAATAGGACAAAAAGGTTTGTTATCCAGCTGGAATTCCTACAGAGCAAGGATGACTAGTCATACGAGAAACAGATGACTAGTCATCATTTTATGAAAACAGTTTTAATGCCATGATATGCAATGCATACTTACCTTTGTCAAATTGCTTGAACCTCCATAGGATAGATGTTAGTTTAGAACACCTAGAGAAGCTATTCTTAAACTAAGCTTGAGCTTGATAAAAACAATAAAAATCCTATTACAAAATTGTCAAGGGAAGCCAAAAGAAATAACTCAAAATGCATACATTAACAAAGCGTAAACAAAAAGTCATTACTACATATTTATCTCATGTGAAACGATCTTGAGGTTATTTTGAAAGAGGATGAAAAGAAAGTTGCTATTTGAATTGTGTGGAACAGTGAAGGCATAAGTTTGACAAGAAATATGTGAGGATGAGTTTAGCAATTACGCTAGCCATAGACTTGTCCAAGCAATAGCATATGAAAATTATCATTAATTCTCCACGTTCTTCTTTGCTCTTCAAAATATCACTCTGTTTCAAGAAATAAATTATATTCACAGCCGAGTCATTAAAAAAAATGCCTTGAACGAAAGCTTATTATGGGAAGAATTAAAGGGTTAATCGTTTTATTAGTCCTTGAATTTAGACCCGATTTGCATTTGAGTACCTTAATTTCCAAAATGGTTCCCGTGGTCTTTTAACTTTAATTTCGTTAGAACAAATGGTCTTATCGTCAATTTTGTTAACTTTTCTGATAAGTGCAAGGGTAAAATAGTATACATTCCTTGAGGATGTTTTCTTTTGCTAGACTTTTTCTTCTCGTAATAGCTGTACATTCCTTTTATAGAATACTGTACATGAAGGCAAATCGTTTTGAATAATTATCCAATAAGTCACTAATTTCTTGTATGACATATCCTCTTTTGGGGATGTGAAACAATAAATCAACAAAATATCCTCTATTCAACTTGGATGTGAACCCATGACATCTTAGTAGTGTGTATATAAGAAATAACCAACCCTTGTAGTTTAGACTATGCGACTTGTATTTAAGAAATTAAATAAAATTAAAAATTCTAATTCGTTAAACAAAAATAAAATCACATATTTTGCACAAATATCTGAACAATCTACAGTGTCAATAAAACAAATGGTCCGTCAAATTCTTTTCAAAATTGACGCATGTGGTTAATTAGGAGACTCGACCAGAATTAGCGGCTACTATTCCATGTTTGACTATTCATTCAAATATGAAACTTTCCCTTTGCACCCTTCTAATTGCATGCACGTGTGTTTTGCAAAGAAATTTATTTCGTCATTGCTTCCTATTCTCATGCGCAGCACGTACTTCCTCTATATAAAGGCCATGCAACATGCCACCCAGCCAGAGCCAACCTATACTGGTCAAGATGAACAACAGCAGAAAAACATCTCAATGCTGATATGCGTTTTTTATGTTATGATTGACTAGTCAATGTGTACATCTACTCATTATGGTTGACTGGTCATCCTGTTCTTAGCCCTTATATTTTTGTTTTGTTTTGCGTTTTGCGCCTTTGTTTATTGTCTCTTTTGTCGTGGCTTTCGAGTTTTTTTTATTTTTTAAATTTAAAAAAAATTCAAAAATCAGAAAACCCAAAAAGTTTTTAGGTACCCATATCTTCTCTTTTTGTCTCTATCTCACTTTTACTCTTTTTCCGGGTTTTCAGCTGTTCTTCTTTCTTCTTCTTGTCGCCTTCTCTCGTTTCTTCTGTTTGTTTTGCGCCATGTCTTCTGCCAAGCCTCTCATCATACTTGCTATTCCTAGGGCTCCTAAGTCTCAACCTAACCCCTCCATGGAACCTTCCTCCTTTTTTGTGTCTCCTGAGGCTGCAAATTTCTATCACGAAGTTGTTTCCAAGAGGAAGTTTGTCGCTGAGAGATCTTACATGTTAGATGCTCTTCCTACAAAGGCATGGTGTGGTGCATCTCAACTATTCACGCACTATCACCTTCACACCCTCAATGCCATTTCAAGTAAGTTTAATGCCTTTGTGATTAAGGAATTTTATTCCAATCTTCCTGCTGATCCTCAAGTCACAAATTTTTGTGTCTTTGTTCGAAATGTGCAACTCATTGTTCGCCCATATCTGATTAATCGAGCCCTAGGTTTTAGGTTGTGTCCTGGCTTTGATTATGCTCAGTTTTCTGTAGCATCGTCACCATGTACAGTTGCCTACAGTGGACTACACTGATCCCTCAGTTCCTCATACTCCCACGGGTCTTCCTATCAAGTCCTATTTGAATCCCTTCTTTCGGTTTTTGTGGGATTTTGAGCGCCATAACCTTCTTCCAACTGCTAACAATTCAAATCCAACCTTGGCAAACTGTTAGCTGATGTTGTCTATGGTCAACATATGATAAGATTCTTTTTGAGGATATCATTTATCATGCCACTTTGGGGAAATCAATTGGTCATGGTACAAGGCACAAGGGCACCCTTGTATTCCCCTGTCTACTTCATCTTTCCGTTTGATTCCTTTTTCATCTGATCCTGTTCTTGGCACAGATGATTGTCCACCTGTTGCTGCTGCTGTGCATACATTGAAGGAGCCGTGTGTCTCAGACTCTGAGGATTCTGATGCCACTGACTCGGAAATGCTTCCTGGTGCTTCTGAAGGCTCTTTAGTGTTTTAGGTAGTTCTATTACTCATTAGCAAGAGCAGTTTAGCTTAAGGAGGAGTTCATTTTGGACCTAGCTAATGGAGGTATATTTGGGCTTCAGGCACTTCCTTTGGGTTGATTTATTCTTTCACTTCCTTCGGCGTAATTGTACCTACAAAAAGGATATATCGTAATATGGAATTAGTGGCATATTTATAAATAAATGAATCTAGTTAGAAAAATATATTCAAAAGTTTGACCATTGTCAAGAATCAAATTTTGTACCCAAATAATTACATGAAATTGTCCTTCATGTTCAGCAATAATCTCATTTAAAAGGTCAAAACGATAGGAAAAAGAAAAAGAGATATTCAGTCATATACCCATTCTTGGCACTACTGATATAGATAAACCTTCACCATTTAATTTCTATAAACAAACCCAAAAAAAACTCAAAAAACGTCAGGTTGTACGTATATATATATATATATATATATATATAAATTGAATTAGGTTCCTCAGCAAACTAATCTTAGAGCTTCAGAAATTCAAAGGTCATGAAGGGCACCCTCATGTCATGCCAAGAGATCAAAGGTCCTAGCCGAAGACAAATTGAGAACCCTTCAACCTGACTTGCAATATACCTACAGACTTCAGCCGTAACAATTCTAATATTCCAAACCAAAAAGACTCAGTTGCCACTCCTTTGCCCAAGATCAGCCACACTTCCTTTGCCCCAAAAACCCAGCCGCACTTCTTTTGGGCATATCCGGCCACATTCGAGCACAGCCCAACCTTCTCTCCAGCTGCACTTTGAACACAGCCCGATTATTCTTCGAACACTAAGCCACATTCTACCATTCCAGTTCATCCGGTCACAATACCCCACCAAACCCGGCCGCTCTAGATGCAGCCCAACTACATTCAACAGGCCCGGTTGTCTCGCAAGCCCCGGGTTTCCCCAATGAACCCGGCTGCATTCTCCAAGCATTAGAATCCGGCTCAATCCTTCAACCCGGTCGTGCCTAATCGCATTCTCGTAGCCAGCTCCTCCAGCTGTGCCCTGGGACTCAACGCCCAACCGTGACTTCACCAACTCCAAATCCGGCTGCACTCTTTCAATTCCTAGCCCGGCCAATTTCAACAAGTTTCGGCTGCCTCACTACATGACCCCAATCCGGCCGTGACCAATCCTCAAAGCCTGGCCATAATTCCAAGGTGCCTAGGTGAATTTTTCTACCTCCAAACACACACACACTCACATATATATATATATATATAATTGAATTAGGTTCCTTGGTAGACCAATCTTAGAGCTTCAGGAATTCAAAGGTCAAGAAGGGCACCCTTATTTCATGCCAAGAGATCAAAGGTCTTAGCCCAAGACATCGATTCGAGCCTAGGCTTTTCAGAGGATTATATAAATATGACGGAGGCTTTGCAAGGAAAGAAATCAAGGGGGTTGATAATAATTCAAAATGTTCCAAAGCAAGGAAGAATCGAGCATGTCAGAATATCTCCATCATTGCAATCCCACGGATTTAGGGGGGCTTCGAAAGGAAAGATTTTAAAGAAGAGTTGACATTTGGCCATTCAATAGCCAGCCCATGGGCTGACGAATGCCCTATATAAACCTCACCAAACGAAGACGAACACACACAACATCAGATAGACAAACCTATTTTTCGTCTCGCACTTTTCCTTTCCTAGACTTAGGATTTTACTTTTCAAGCACTTAGTGTAGTGAGTTCTTCATTTTTCCTAGTGTAAGTTTAAATTCTCGTTCAATTTATATTTCCTTCGTAGGAACATCTGCGCATTTATTTCTACATGCACACTACGCATTGCACATCTGCACATCTATTAATCACCACACCAATGTTTCAAAGATTGAGTCAAAGGGCAAAATGATCGATTAAGTATTTCAAATTATGCACAGCAGCAAAAAAGACAATAAACAAAGGCGCAAAACGCAAAGCAAAACAAAAATAAAAGGGCTAAGAACAGGATGACCAGTCAACCATAATGAGTAGATGTACACATTGACTAGTCAATCATAACATAAAAAACGCATATCAGCATTGAGATGTTTTTCTGCTGTTGTTCATCTTGACCAGTATAGGTTGGCTCTGGCTGGGTGGCATGTTGCATGGCCTTTATATAGAGGAAGTACGTGCTGCGCATGAGAATAGGAAGCAATGACGAAATAAATTTCTTTGCAAAACACACGTGCATGCAATTAGAAGGGTGCAAAGGGAAAGTTTCATATTTGAATGAATAGTCAAACATGGAATAGTAGCCGCTAATTCTGGTCAAGTCTCCTAATTAACCACATGCGTCAAATTTTGAAAAGAATTTGACGGACCATTTGTTTTGTTGACACTGTAGATTGTTCAGATATTTGTGCATAATATGTGATTTTATTTTTGTTTAACGAATTAGAATTTTTAATTTTATTTAGTTTCTTAAATACAAGTCACATAGCCTAAACTACAAGAGTTGGTTATTTTTTACATTCACATTACTAAAATGTCATGGGTTCACATCCAAGTTGAATAGAGGATATTTTGTTGATTTATTGTTTCACATCCCCAAAAGAGGATATGTCATACAAGAAATTAGTGACTTATTGGATAATTATTCAAAACGATTTGCCTTCATGTACAGTATTCTATAAAAGGAATGTACAGCTATTACGAGAAGAAAAAGTCTAGCAAAAGAAAACATCCTCAAGGAATGTATACTATTTTACCCCTGCACTTATCAGAAAAGTTAACAAAATTGACGATAAGACCATTTGTTCTAACGAAATTAAAGTTAAAAGACCACGGGAACCATTTTGGAAATTAAGGTACTCAAATGCAAATCGGGTCTAAATTCAAGGACTAATAAAACGATTAACCCTTTAATTCTTCCCATAATAAGCTTTCGTTCAAGGCATTTTTTTTAATGACTCGGCTGTGAATATAATTTATTTCTTGAAACAGAGTGATATTTTGAAGAGCAAAGAAGAACGTGGAGAATTAATGATAATTTTCATATGCTATTGCTTGGACAAGTCTATGGCTAGCGTAATTGCTAAACTCATCCTCACATATTTCTTGTCAAACTTATGCCTTCACTGTTCCACACAATTCAAATAGCAACTTTCTTTTCATCCTCTTTCAAAATAACCTCAAGATCGTTTCACATGAGATAAATATGTAGTAATGACTTTTTGTTTACGCTTTTCTTTCTGTGCATTTTAATGTTATTTTTCTTTCTGTGCCCAAATTTTTTATAAAAAAAAAAACCATATATGAATTGAATTTAGAAACGCACACAAAGCTCATTTACAACATAACAAAACGGCTTTAAACTTCCTGTAAATTACAAAACTGTCGTGGATTTTTTCAAACAAGCCCATCGATTTTTTTTGGTTTGTTTATAGAAATAAAATAGTGTAAGGTTTATCTATATTATTAGTGCTAAGAATAGGTATATGACTAAATATCTCTTTTTCTTTTTCCTATCGTTTTGACCTTTTAAATGAGATTATTGCTGGACGTGAAGGACAATTTCATGTAATTATTTGGGTACAAAATTTGATTCTTGACAATGGTCAAACTTTTGAATATATTTTTCTAACTAGATTCATTTATTTATAAATATGCCACTAATTCCATATTACCATATATCCTTTTTGTAGGTACAATTACGTCGAAGGAAGTGAAAGAATAAATCAACCCAAAGGAAGTGCCTGAAGCCCAAGTATATTGGGTACATACGTAGAGTTTTAATTTGAACAATTCTGTGTCAAATTTGTTTCCACAGTTTGACCCATTGGTTATAAGAGACTAAATCCGACTTAGCGGCTCTACTCACACATGCACCATTATACATATTACGTGTTTGAATATAACAGTTGAGTTTTGGGATTTGGGGGGAGACAAAAACTCATTCAAATATGGAAGTTTTCATTTCCCTTTGTACCATGACATTCTACGTAGTTGCCCCCTCAAACCCATTCAATGCCCATCTGTGTTTTGTTCTCATTTGCAGCACGTACTTCCTCCTCTATATAAAGGCCATGAAGCATGCCAGCCAGAGCCAACTTATACTTATCAAGATTATTACCAACAAAAAAAAACCTCAAGTTATGGCAATGCAATTACGATCTTTTCTCTTAGGCGTGCTGCTACTAATTGGCTTTGCATTCACAAATAGCAAAGCAGATATTAGAGCTCCACCCACGCATTTTGACACTGCTTCTCTCAATAGGAGCAGTTTTCCAGAAGGGTTCATATTTGGCGTAGGTTCTGGATCTTACCAAGTAAGTCCTTTCTTCTTCTAGGCTTTAATTTAATTCGTGTTCTGATTGGTTAGGGTTTTCTTTCAAATTCAGACCAAGCATCGATCCTTGCAAGAATATTGACATCTTCTTCATTGTGTCTCTTGTGTATTTCAGTATGAAGGTGCTGCAAACGAAGGTGGTAGAGGACCAAGCATTTGGGATACCTTCACCCACAAATATCCAGGTCTGTCCAATCAAATCATAAATTAGTTAAAATAACAAAATGGTATTACTTTTACTCTTATGCTCTAAATATTTAATTAAATTTTCAATGATTTATTGCAGAAAAGATTAATGATAGCAGTAATGGAGATATCGCTGTTGATCAGTATCACCGCTATAAGGTTCATGACCACTGCACATATTAAATTTTGAAGCATGAAGAAAATTCTGGATATTGAAGATAAGCTCCCTATAATGTTTAGCTCTTTCTCATAAAATCATTTTTTGTTATGCACTGTAGGAAGATGTGGGGATTATGAAGAATATGGGGTGGGATGCTTATAGATTCTCTATCTCATGGTCAAGATTATTACCAAGTAAGTTCATCCACATCCTCACATTTGGTTGTGACCAATCGTCATATAAAGTTCAGTTTAAATTGTATCAGTGCACTTATTTCGTTGTTTTCTGGTTTTGTTTTAATTATTAGATGGAAAGTTAAGTGGAGGAGTGAACAAGGAAGGAATCAAATATTACAACAATCTCATCAATGAGCTCTTACGCAATGGTGAGTCATCCCACCTCACATGATCAATAATTTATACAATAACAGCTTCATGCACTCATAAAAAAACTCGTTTTATCAAACTTATAACTCGTTTTTATTGATCATGCTATTTATAGGTCTAACGCCATTTGTGACACTCTTTCATTGGGACCTTCCCCAAACTTTAGAAGACGAATATGGTGGTTTCTTAAGCCCTCATATTGTGTAAGTGAAGAAATTTGTCCTCTGAATCGTATTAATAATTTAATTAATAAATACAATTATGACATTCACATTCTGAAATGTGTATATACAGCAATCATTTTCAAGATTACGCAGAACTTTGTTATAAGGAATTTGGTGATCGAGTAAAGCATTGGAGCACACTGAATGAGCCATATACCTTTAGTAACTTTGGTTATGCAATCGGGTCTCATGCGCCGGGACGATGCTCCACTTGGCAGCAGCTAAACTGCACCGGGGGAGATTCATCTACTGAACCATATTTGGTAACACACCACCTGCTCCTTGCTCATGCAGCTGCCGTAAAATTGTACAAAAATAAATACCAGGTACAATTCATTAGTTATTTTATTTGTCATAATATTGGACTCTAAGTTGCAACAAGAGAGAAACTACTTTACTTTTTGTGACTCTAAAACAAACAAACTATATGTTCTTGTGCAGGCATCTCAAAATGGAGTGATAGGGATAACACTGGTGTCACATTGGTTTGAGCCCCTATCAGAAGAAAAAGAAAATAAAAATGCAGCATTACGAGCTTTGGATTTTATGTTCGGATGGCAAGTGTATTTTGAATTTACTTATGAATATAATATTTACTCCTTGCTAGAGAGCAATATATAATATAATGTCAAGTTAATGCTTGAAATTTTTACATTCTTGTAGGTTTGTTGAGCCATTGACAAGTGGTGACTATCCTCAAAGCATGCGATCTCTTGTCGGAAGCCGATTACCAAAATTCACGAAAGAACAATCCAAGTTGCTAATTGGTTCATTTGATTTTCTTGGACTAAATTACTATGCTGGTTACTATGCAAGCGATGCACCTCAAAATAACTCTGCATATGCAAGCTACACAACAGATGCTGGAGTTAATCTTTCATGTGAGTAAAAATTCAAAATTTAATTCATGCAATTTGAGTTTATAGACTAATTAGATTCTGATATTCATATACGTTGTGGCAGCTGAGCGTAACGGGGTCCCCATCGGTTCAAAGGTACACATCAAATTACTAGATTATGCCTTTATGATTTTGACCATTAATCGTTTTGCACTTACAAATGTGATTCCTAAAAATCTAAATATCTTCAAATTTGGGTGCAGGGTGCTTCGGAATGGCTAAATGTTTATCCACAAGGAATTCAAGATCTTTTACTCTACACAAAGAAAAAGTATCACAATCCAATCATTTACATTACTGAAAATGGTAATTATTTCTAGCCTTGAGTAATTGCATGATCAATGTTTCACATATTTTTGGTGTAAAACACACACAAGCAGTACAAAGTCTCTAAATTTAAAATGTATTATATTGTAGGTGTGGATGAGTTCAATGATCCGAAATTATCACTTGCCGAAGCCCTTAATGATACCCATAGAATTGACTACTACAATCGCCACCTTCATTATGTTCAAAGTTCTATTGAGTAAGTGTATTAACAAATTCATTTAGAATATATATATATATATATGGTCTAGCTTTAGATTTTGAGTTATTGATTCATATTATTGACATAAATATGTTTAATTTCTTTTTAGCAATGGTGTCAAAGTGAAGGGATTCTTTCCATGGACGTTGCTAGACAACTTTGAATGGAGTTCGGGATACAGTGTTCGATTTGGTATTACCTATGTGGATTACAACGATAGGCTTAAAAGGCACCCAAAACTCTCGGCACACTGGTTCAAAAGTTTCCTTAAGCCGTATTGAAAACTTCAGATCATATTCTTCATTCAATAGTTGTAATTAATTCAATAATGTGAATTTTATGTTTGTACAATAATTCTAGAGATTCCAAATTTATGTACATACAAAATTTGAATTCCAAATTTGTGTACATAAAATAATTTCAATTTTAATACTTGTATAAGATTAAATTTCCATTAAAACTCGTATAAAATTAAAGATTAATTTTTAGTCCTTTGATGACTGTCGACATACACATAATTATGAAACTCGTTTGTAGTTTTTTTACTGATTGTTCCTAATTTTCATCTATTTGTTTAAATTCCATTGTACTTTGACCATTATACTACAGTGTAAAAAAAAAATTGACATTTAGTGGCCCATTATTTAGAGGCTACAATACGGCTCATTCTTTAGTGGCTACATCAATTTCAATTTGCCACCTTAAAGAAAATTTTAGGAGAAATGTCGTCTTAATTTTTCAAAATTCATGATTTGTCATCTGACCTTAACGTCATCCAATTTTTCATCCATTCTCAAGGGTATTTTAGTCTTTTCAATATCTAAATCCTCTGTGAAGCTCCTTTTTCGAACAAAATGCACCACTGGTGACTCCAAGCAATCCCCCGCCCACCTTAAAATCCATTCCCCCCTTCCCTCTTCAAAGGCCCTTCTTCCATTCCCCCTTTCCTCTTCCCATTCCTCATTCTCTCTCTATGATAGAACACCTACCCTCCACACATAAATTCCCTCAGCCCACCCAAAACATAGTTGATTCCCTCTCTGCAAAAATCAAAGACTGAATAACCACAAAAAATCAAAATAGTTCTAAGTATTTATCTCCGAATTCCATATATGCACTCAACATAAAGCTGAGAGATAGAATATAGAAGTGATCAACCGTAACATCTCATTCTGAAATTTAATTGAATTTGCAAAATTCTAAAGTGAAAGTACGACTTTAACCTTAAGGTTCCTCGGTAGTTTAGAGTTGACTTTTTACTCATGGCTCATGTTGGGAAGTTTCTTGGTTCCTTTATGTAGTGCTCGAGCTCACGAGTTTGTAGACATGTGGTGGGTCCAAATCGGAGTTGAAATGAAGAAGTTACGATCTACAGAAGTGTAATGGCACAATCGTAATTTTTACAAAGTTAAATTATAAAAAGCTGGACGGATAGCTTATTCTCACTCTCTCTCTCTCTCTCTCTCTCTCTCTCTCTCTCTCTCTCTCCTAGTGATGCCGTCACTTTGACTTCCGGTTCATCCTCTACCTAACCCATGTCATTTCCCAGCTTGAAAACCCAAGGATTGAGGGCTGGAATGACGGGAATTAACGGTAGCTTCGAAGCTTTTTCTGATCATCGTTTTTGTTGATCGAGGTAGAAAACTTCATCTACTCTTCGTGCTCTATCTATTTATATATGTGGTTGGGATCGATTTTGGAGTTTTGGAAATTAATCAAAACACCCATATTGAGCCGATGGTTTTTGCTGTTTTCACCCATTTTCGGCCACTTTTTGGCCAAAGTCCAAGACCAAAAGTTGTTCCCCTTGTTAGTTTGAATGTGTTGGTATAGGTATTGGCCAGTGGTTTGAAGATTTTCCGTCGTCGAAAAATCTCAAAACACACCCACCGTTGCCCGGAACGAGTGGCGGCCCATTCCATCTTAAAATGTTTCCCACGTCATTCCGAGCATGATGATCTAATTGGATTTGAATTTGATTACCGTTTGACTATCGAACGGATATTGCGCCTATTATGCGATATCCGGGTTCGATAGGTTCTGATCGTTAGATTGGTTCCAATTTCAGTTATGTTGTTCCCTGTATCTCTAGGATTGTGTAGGAACTTATGGATCGAGAATCGGAGTACCAGATACTCTGAGTCAATGTTCTAGGTTTAAGCGAACCAATCGTCGTTCGATCGTGTGATTGACTTAGATCCAACCGGTCGATCGAGACCAACCTTTCGGACTTGTTTAGTAGATTTTTTGAACCTATGGGAACTTTCGGA
The DNA here is from genome assembly GCF_902201215.1 of Prunus dulcis. Classification (NCBI taxonomy): domain Eukaryota; kingdom Viridiplantae; phylum Streptophyta; class Magnoliopsida; order Rosales; family Rosaceae; genus Prunus; species Prunus dulcis. The sequence goes on along the minus strand of NC_047655.1, from coordinate 11,081,990 downwards.
TCAGAAATAAGAGGTCATGGACCCCACAACCCTAATTGACCTAGGTGGTAGGCCTTGCCGGCCGATCAAGACCAATTGGTTAGGAGGTGTTGTGATTTGGTTTTTTGTTTTAAAATGGTTTTATGCTATTACAATTTTATTAAATATTTGTGAATTATTGTTCTATTGCATTTACTTTTCAAGCATGATACATCTATGTTTATTTTTATTTATGTGTTAAATCATTTGAAATTAGAAATATTTTTGCCTTCAGAAATATTGATGTCTTCGAACATCCTGGATGCCTTCAGAAATATGGATGTCTTCGGACATACAGTTGCCTTCGTAATATCTTCGGACATATTGTTGCCTTCGAATTGTCTTTGGACACCTTAGTTGCATTTGAAAACTCTCCAAAATTATAGAAGGCCCAGACGAGATCATAGGCAAATTATCACCCCGAATCGTCAAGCACACCACCTTCCAACCGGCTGGCACCAAGTAATTCTCCTCCGGCAGCGCCATCTCAGCCCTCCATTGAAGTGAAACGTCACGCTTGGAAACGTCGGCGTTTCGATCCTGGAAACATTATAGCACGGCCTTAACCTAGTCAAAGCCTCCACTTCCTCCTCCCTCTTATAGCCCTTCGTAAACTTCTCGAACTCTCCCGCCATGCGCTCGAACACCTCAGGTGCCATATACGTGAAGGTGGTCCTGGAATCGACTATGGTCCCGCCGGAGCTGTTCTTGTCAGGCCTTAGGTACCTGTATGAAATCTTCACGCTCCGCCCTCCCACAGTGATGCGGCGGAGGCCAACGTAGTAAGAGGTGAGGAAATGTCCCCTTCCGGGGGCTTCTGGGTTTTTCACAAACGGCGTGTAGCTGACGCCTTTAGTTTTCTTGATGGAGTCCTTTCCACCGAGAGGACCACTGAGCTGCTTTTGTTAGTTTCATCGAAGAGGTGAGAGAGAAGGCAGTAGGAGAATTTTTTGACGGCCAATTGGGTGGGGAGAGAAGCTGGGCCGCGGCCTAACCCGGTAATGCCAGCGGCAGTTCCGGAGGTGTTGCATTTCAGATGGTAGACTTCCACTTGGGTTGCCAGAGCCGTAGGGGTATGTGTACCAAGGGTATCTCCAGGTACAGTTTTTCGATCCGAGTTTGCAATCTGGGCAGTGAATTTTCGGGTAAATCCTAGCGCATTTGGGGTTCAAGCAGGCGAGGGTTTTGGAAGATGAGGACAATATGGGAATAAAAGATTTGACTTTGGCGGTGTTGTTGAGGTAAATGGAGCAATTGATGCACTGGTAGTTTTTGCCGCAAGGGAACCAAGTTAAATCACTACCAGTGTCCATGATGAAGGGGAGGGTTTGGGGAGGGGTGTGCCAAAGCTTAGGGGAAGGAGGAGTAGCTTCCATAGCTGTGGGAGAAAAGTGGGATTTTGGCGTTGGTATGAGGAGGGGTAGTTTGGGGATTTTTGAGGTGGTGGGCTCTTTTCAAAGAGGAATTTGCTAAGTAGCTGAGGTGCTGGTAAGGATTGGGATGTGGGTTTTGGGGTAAATGTGAGATGGGTATGATGATAATATTGGAGGAAGTAATATACGGTACAAGGAGAAGTAGAGAGAGAAAGAGCAGCATAGAAGATGAAGAAGAAGCCATGGTTTTGATAGATTGGATAGAGGAAGCTTAATTTTTATTGTGGTTCTTAAGGATAGAAAATGTGAGTGCCAGTTAGGTTGGATGATGAATTTTGCCAGCTTCAATCTTTGATAGCAAACAGGTGTGTCTTTGTGTATGTGTTTAAGCATAGAAAGAAAGGCTTACATGTCGAAACCAAAAGAATAGATGAGTATGGTTTCTACTTGACCTTTGCAAAACAACAATTTTGTTTGGCAGCTTGTAAATCCTCTTTTGGGTTGAGGTGTTCAAATTCCAATTTCATCCGTGCTCACTTACAAAGAGAAATGAATTCAAAGCAAAAATAGAATTAACAGATGCATGTCACTCCTTGAATGTTTCGTACACTGGTCCAAAGAAGCTGCTTCAAAAGTTTAAATCATCCTCTTTGTGTCATGCATGTTGGGAAACAAATTAAGTGGCTGATATTGTAGCAAAATATGAGCATGCTTGTACGAGTCCCTGTCATTTTCCTGAAAGAGTGTTACATAAATTATACTTTGATTTGTATGGTATAAAGATCCCTCGATGATCTTCATTGTAAAGTTTTTTTGTTTGTTAAAAAAAAAAAAGAAAAAAAAAGAAATTCATGTCAACTTTGGATTTTCATGTAAATACTAAGGAGTACTTGTTACACTAAGTAGGCAAGTCTTTCTTATTTCTTGTGTTGTTCTAATTCAGTTGTTTTCTTTAATTAGTATTATGTTTTACGTATATTTGACTTCAGTAATTTTTTGGTTCCATTATCCTGACGTTTTATATGCTCATTATTGGACTCAGAAATTCAGTTGTTAGTTTTCAAACATGGATTCTTAGGACCCTATTCGACCCCAATTTCTAAGCTTTACACATTTAGCACAAGTAGTTATTCTAAGTTTTTTATAGTTATTTTGTCTTTTTACACAGAGATTCGATTTTGCTTTTTTGTTTTTAGTGAATTTAATTTTAAAAAATAAATGTATATCATTGGATCGCTTTTTTATAACGCTAGTAAGCCAAAAAATATATATAAATATAAATATAAATATATACATATATATAAATATATATATATATATATACACATATATATATATACATATATATATATATATCATTTTTATTAAACATGGTTTGTTCAAAACAAGTATTAGTTTCTATAATCAGTTTCTTCTCGGTTTATTTTTAAGATATTTAGTCATATACATATTATTAGCACTAAAATTGTAAATAAACCTTACACTATTTAATTTATGTAAACAAAAAAAAAAAAAAAAAAAAATGATAGCTGACCCTATTGCATTTAATTTGGATTATTAAATTACTTTGATATCCTATTAAGTGTTTTGCGCTTTTTAATGAGGTTTTGGGGTTGGGTTTCTTTTAAGAAATCAATGACAGTTTTGTAATTTAAAAGAAGTTAGAAGTTAAAAGCATTTTTGTTATGTAGTAAATGAGTTTTGGGTGTGTTTCTAAAATCTATTTTATATTAGGGTTTCTTTCACTTCCTCGGGCTCGAGGATGGTTAGGCTTTGTACGGATGTTTTTGTGATTTTTAGGGTTTTAAGTAAAAATAAAGCAATTAAACTAATATGTGTATAAGCGTAAAGACAAGAATTGAAGTGTGATAAAATAAATCAAAGCGATAAATAAAGCAAGAACAAAATAAAAGCGATAAGAACGATAAGAGCAATTATTATCCTCTTTTTGGCCGAGTGCGGCCGACTGAAGGAACTTTTTGTCATTTTTCTTTTGAGTGTGAGGCATGCCACCACCAAGCCCCGAATGTGGGCTTGAATGGAATGTGAGTAGATGGATGTGTTGCCCTTCATGACCTTTGAATTCCTGAAGCTCTAAGATTGTTCTGCAGAGGAACCGAATTCAATTTTTGTATTCATATATATATGTTTGTGTGTGTGTGTGTGTGTGTGTGTGTGTGTGTGTGTGTGTTTGGAGGTAGAAAAATTCACCCAGGCACCTTGGAATTACAGCCAGGCTTTCGGGATTGGTCACGTCGGGATGGGGTCTTGCAGTGAGGCAGCCAAAACTTGTTGAAATTGGCCGAGCTAGGAACTGAAAGAGTGCAGCTGGATTTGAAGTTGGTGAAGTCACGGTTGGGCGTTGAGTCCTAGGGCACGGCCGAAGGAGCTGGCTACGAGAATGCGGTTGGGCACGACCGAGTTGAAGGATTGCGGCCGGATTCTAATGCTTGGAGAATGGGGCCTGGGTTCGTCGGGGAAACTTGGGGCTTGCGAGACAGCCGGGAGTGGTTGAATGTAGTTGGGCTGTGTCTAGAGCGGCCGGGCCTGGTGGGGGTATTGCGACCGGATGAGCTAGAGAAAATGGTCAGGCCATGGTAGAACGTGGCAGAGTGTTCAAAGAATAGTCGGGCTGTGTTCAAAGTGCAGCTAGAGATGAAGGTTGGGCTGTGCTCGAATGAGGCAGGATGTGCCCAAAAGAAGTGCGGCCGGGATTTTGGCACAAAGGAAGTGCTGATCTTGGGCAAAGGAGTGGCGGCCGAGTCTTTTTGGTTTGGAATATTATAATTGTTCCGGCTGAAGTCTATTGGTTTGGAATGTATATGAATACAAAAAATGAATTAGGTTCATCGGCAAACTAATCTTAAAGCTTCAGGAATTCAAAGGTCATGAAGGGCACCTTCATGTCATGCCAAGAGATCAAAGGTCCTAGCTGAAGACATTGATTCGAGCTTAGGATTTTTGGAGGATTATATGCACGTGACGGAGGCTTTGCAAGGAAAGAAATCAAGGTTGTTTATAATAATTCAAAATGTTCCAAAGCAAGGAAGAATCGAACATGTTAGAATATCTCCCTCATTGCAATTCGACGGATTGAGGGGGGCTTTGAAAGGATAGATTTTAAAGAAGAGTTGACATTTGGCCATTCAATGGCCAGCCCATGGGCTGACGAATGGACTATATAAATCTCACCAAAAGAAGACGAATACACACAACATCAGACAGAAAAACCTATTTTTAACTTATTTTTCGTCTCGCACTTTTCTTTTCCTAGACTTAGGATTTTACTTTTCAAGCACTTAGTGTAACGAGTTCTTCATTTTTCCTAGCGTAAGTTTAAATTCTCGTTCAATTTATATTTTCTTTGTAGGAACAAGCCTATAATTTGTCCTACATGAATGCCGAACCTAACTTTCTACATTGACCACTTTACGAACCAAGCAAAGTCTCCTTCATTATAAAAAGAAACCCCAAACCCTAAAAGGTAACAGTTGAAATCCTATTTTTGAAAAGGTAACAGCTAAAACCTACACAAAAGGAAACCCATAAAAAACACGTTCGAAACCGAAACCATAAAAAAAAAAACACCAAAGTACCGAACCCCCACACCCACATGTTTCAGAAGTTTGAAACTTAGCATATTCTCCTGCGATATTTCCTCAAAGTCGACACAATCTCCTGCGATATTTCCTCGAAGTCGACACAATAACCCTAAATTCAGCAAGATTCGCTTACCCTCTGCAATCGACATAATTCGAAGGCTTTTGGCAGTTCGAAATTGTTTTGATTTGAAGGCTGTGTGAAAAGAAATCTTTGTTTGATAATAACGTTTGGGGATTAGGGATTTGTTTAACATTCGGCATTAGGGTTCAGAATACACCATATTTCAACACCTGTCCTAAGAGTGGGCGTGAAAAATAAAATTATCCACGACAATTAAAAAAAAAATTCGCGTCGAAGCTGTCAAGTCATCACTTGACGACACCTAAAATTTAGGTACTAATATGTAGTTGACCCTTTCTTCTCTTTTCGTTTTTTCTTTTTTTATGTATCATCTAGCGCAGCTCGTAATTTGAAGCACATCTAATGACATAGCAGGTACTTGTGAGTCGTGACCTTTGTTGAACGAGCAAAGGTTATTGATTAGAATGGTCTGTAGGTAGAAGCCTGCATAGAGACGTGCACACCTAGCCTTTTATATTATTATTATTTCTTTGTCCGAACTATCTTCTTCAATAAGCAATTCAAATAAACTATACAACTAATATAAAATTCCAGGAGATAACAACAACAACAACAAAAAATTGAATTCAAAAAGTAAGTTCTTGAAATTTGGAGGAAAGAAGAGCTAGCGTAAAGAATTGATGATAATTTTCAGATGCCAGTGCTTGAACGAGTCTATATAGCTAGCGTACATGGAAAACTCATCTTTACATAAAGAAGTAGCATTTCATTCATGGCCTTTTTTGTTTTGCTACTCTTTTGACATTTTCAAGAGATAATTTGCTGTACATTCTTTTTGGAGAATTCTGTACATTGAATCAGCAATTATCACGTGAAAATATAAGGACCTCAAGATCGTTCCCACTCCAAATATAAGGACCAACAACCAAGCTCATTGGTGTAGAGAAACTCGCAAAATCTCTGACAATGTAGCCCGATTACTGATTTTTCAATAAAATACTATTGCCTTCTCTCCAAACCAAAACAAAAAAACAAAAAGTAATGTTTGTTGTTTCCATTACAAGGCAATAGAGTAAAGGGTCTTTTTCTTTTCTTTTTTTTCTTTTAAGGGAACTTCTACGTACGGTACAAGGAAAACTTTGTTACTGAACTGGAAAATTAAGGATCAATTCATAGAATCAAAAAGCAGGGCATTCTGAATAACATGAAGGGGCTCCTCAAACGAACTAAAACAATCCTCTTTAGAGCGAATGTAATTTAATTTATCCTCATATTCAACGTCAAAAGTTATGAATTCCACATACAATTCTCATAGCAATTTTCTTTTCTTTCAAGATTACCTCTAGATCGTTTCAAATAAGATAAACATTTGCAGTAATGACATTTTGTTTACCTGAAGATCGTTTCAAATAAGATAAATATCTTGCTTACCTTTTCTTTTAGTGCTTTTTCTTCCCAGAATATAAGGTTTCCATCAAGGCGTTTTTTTCCTTTTTCCATTTTTTTACCATCCGTTACGTGATAAAGATTTCTCCTTAAATATATGGAAAAGAAAATGGAACCCCTTATTGGGAAAGAAAATTTGAAAATTAATCTTTGAGAAAGATCGGTATTGAAAGGTTGGTGTTTGAACTTTCTTTTGAAAACTACTTTTCTGCTGGACACGAATTACAACCCAAGAAGAAGGAATAGGATCGAGTGTAAATTTCTTGAAGGCCAACGACTTCCTCCAAGAAGCGGAAGGTTTGTATACGATCAATCCTGTAATGTTTGTTTAGATAAGCCTCTCAAATAAGTTTATTTGATTGTAAATCTCACTTTGTATTGTATTCCAATTATTCGACTGTCAAATTTTCATGTCTTAATTCAATGATATCTCTACAAAAAAATACCCATCCACACTTACAATAAAATCCATTGTGACGCAGTTTTAAAAGTTTTAAAATTAAACTTTGTAGCAGTAATGTGTGTTTGTAATTGGTACTTAGGTGAGGAGAGTAAATTAAACACTAATTGAAAGACTTAATGTTTTGATACAAAATAGAATAACTATTTTAATCGGGTGATGGCGTTTGTTGTTTGGTTTTTTTAAAATTTATTTTTAATAACCAAAATAGTGTTTTGATATAGAGTAAAAACATGATGATATTATAATTTTTAAATCAGTTTTGTTTTGTTTTTGTTTTTGTTTTTCTTTTCAGAATCTTTAGATTAGATCTAAGGGTGGTTGATCACAATTTTCTTGAATCATAGGGTCCACGAGAATAGGACTCGTATTAAACATTATTCTATCAAATAACTTAAAATGTTCATATTTTTCTGAATTACAATTACCTATATGAGCAAAATAAATATGAAACTAACTAGGTTGGATTGGAATCTCACAAGCAAATCCATCATTTGATCCAATCATGTAATTTTTTAAAATTAGGTATCCAAGATAATCAATCACAAATTTAGCAACAAAACACAACAAAAAGCTATAAAAAAATATATAAAAAATTGATCTAGTGCTGGTTACTAAAATTTGAAGGTTTTCCTAGTATTGAGAGAAAGAATGTTTAACCTTAAATTTTAGTTGTGAAGAGAGAAGAAAAGCTTACCAGAAGAGGAGGTGTGGGGTGTGGTCAAAACCTTAACTTTTTGGGGAAAGGGAAATGCTTCGAACTGATAAATAAAATCACACAATTGTCGACTTAAACTTCCGTTTGAGTGTCTGGGCTTGAGAAATTGTGTGAGCTGGCTTGAGAATCGTCGAATGGAAGAATGATTCTCACTGTGAATCGTAATGGTTGAGCATCTGAGGGTTTTAGCAAGAATGGGGCAGTGATGGAGGAGAGAGAAGAAAGAGAGAGTTTCAGAGGGACTGCAGGAGAGTTTTGTTCAGGAGATGAATTTTTAGGGTACAGTTTCAGAGTGAGTGAAAAAATTGAGAGGGAGTTAGAAGAATTGGGGCTAGATTTTGAGAGGGAGCTGAAGTTTCAGAGAGAGTTTGCGAGATAGAGTAAAAATTTTGGGTTTGGGCATTGTCTCAGACTTTAGGCATCAGAGGTATATTACCAAAAAATGACCCTCTTAAAAATAAAATAAAAACTAATCACTTTAGGCATCTATATTTCTGTAGATGATGCTAAAGGGGGATAAAGGCATCGTCATAAATGAACAAAAATGCGCGTTGATGTCTTTATACCTGTTTAGTATCGTTATTTATGAAATTGATGCCTAATCTACTAATAGGATCGATTTCGCTCTTTACCAATGCGTATTTAGTGTTGCTGTAAGTGAAATTTGACGTAGTGTCACAACCTTTCAAAAACACCTTTCCTGAAGTGACGGCTCTAAGGAGAATGAAGGGTCCATTTACCCAAAATTCCTATGTTAGAAAAGGACAGACGAAAACAGAAGAATATCATAGAATAAGACAAAATTTCGTAAGGACCCAGCTGGAATCACACATGAGTTGGCGATCCTTATGATTTACTAAAGATGACTAGTCATACACATACAAGATGACTAGTCATAACCTAATGCATTCTAATGAATGTAATGTGAGAATTACCTTTGGCAATGCATGAGAAATATAAAGCATGTGTTCAGTCAAGTACAAAAAAAGCACCCCTTATCAAACTACATGGATTACAAAAGAAGATGCCAAGGAGTATTCCCAATATCTGATTACAAAATGTACTACCCTTGTTGAATACAAAATATACCTCCATTAGCTAGGTCCAAAATGGACTCCCCCTTAACCTAAACTGCTCTTGCTAATGAGCCTTCAGAAGCACCAGGAAGCAAAACAAAAGTAGAAGGGCCAACAACAGCATTGAGATGTTTTTATGCTGTTGTTAATCTTGATCAGTATAAGTTGGTTGGCTCTGGCTGGGTGGCATGTTGCATGGCCTTTATATAGAGGAAGTACGTGCTGCGCATGAGAATAGGAAGCAATGATGAAATAAATTTCTTTGCAAAACACACGTACATGCAATTAGAAGGGTACAAAGGAAAGTTTCATAGTTGAATGAATAGCCAAACATGGAATAGTAGCCGCTAATTCTGGTCGAGTCTCCTAATTAACCACATGATTTGCCTTCATGTACAGTATTCTATAAAACATCCTCAAGGAATGTATACCATTTTGTCTCTGCACTTAACAGAAAAGTTAACAAAATTGATGGTAAGACCATTTGTTCTAACGAAACTAAAGTTAAAGTACCACGGGAACCATTTTGGAAATTAAGTTCTCAAATGCAAATCGGGTCTAAATTCAAGGACTAATAAAACGATTAATCCTTTAATTCTTCCCATAATAAGCTTTTGTTCAAGGCATTTTTTTTAATGACTCGGCTGTGAGTATAATTTATTTCTTGAAACAGAGTGATATTTTGAAGAGCAAAGAAGAACGTGGAGAATTAATGATAATTTTCATATGCTATTGCTTGGACAAGTCTATGGCTAGCGTAATTGCTAAACTCATCCTCACATATTTCTTGTCAAACTTATGCCTTCACTGTTCCAAACAATTCTCATAGCAACTTTCTTTTCATCCTCTTTCAAAATAACCTCAAGATCGTTTCACATGAGATAAATATGTAGTAATGACTTTTTGTTTATGCGTTTCTTTCTGTGCATTTTAATGTTATTTTTCTTCCTATCATAATTAAGCTCTTTCGTGGGTTTTTTTTTTGGGAGATTCCTTATTATACCTAATATAAGGACTCAAATTTAAAATAAATAAAAATCCTATATGAAATGGACTTTAGAAACAAGCCCAAAACTCATTTACAACATAACAAAGAGGCTTTTAATTTCTTGTAAATTACAAAACAAGACCAACCCCAAAACCTCAGAATCCCAAGACACTCAATAGGATATCAAAGTAATTTAATAATCAAAATTAAATTCAATAGGGCCAGCTGACGTTTTTTGAGGTTTTTTTAGAAATTAAATGGTGTAAGGTTTATCATTTTGACTGAATGGGTGTATGACTGAATATCTCTTTTTCTTTTTCCTATCGTTTTGACCTTTTAAATGAGATTATTGCTGGACATGAAGGACAATTTTATGTAATTATTTGGGTATAAAATTTGATTCTTGACAATGGTCAAACTTTTGAATATATTTTTCTAACTAGATTCATTTATTTATAAATATGCCACTAATTCCTTATTACGATATATCTTTTTCGTAGGTACAATTACGCTGAAGGAAGTGAAAGAATAAATCAACCCAAAGAAAGTGCCTGAAGCCCAAATATATTGGGTACATAGGTAGAGTTTTAATTTGAACAATTGTGTGTCAAATTTGTTTCCACAGTTTGACCCATTGGTTAAAGTTCAGTTTATATTGTATCAGTGCACTTATTTCGTTATTTTCTGGTTTTGTTTTAATTATTAGATGGAAAGTTAAGTGGAGGAGTGAACAAGGAAGGAATCAAATATTACAACAATCTCATCAATGAGCTCTTACGCAATGGTGAGTCATCCCACCTCACATGATCAATAATTTATACAATAACAGCTTCATGCACTCATAAAAAAACTCGTTTTATCAAACTTATAACTCGTTTTTATTGATCATGCTATTTATAGGTCTAACGCCATTTGTGACACTCTTTCATTGGGACCTTCCCCAAACTTTAGAAGACGAATATGGTGGTTTCTTAAGCCCTCATATTGTGTAAGTGAAGAAATTTGTCCTCTGAATCGTATTAATAATTTAATTAATAAATACAATTATGACATTCACATTCTGAAATGTGTATATACAGCAATCATTTTCAAGATTACGCAGAACTTTGTTATAAGGAATTTGGTGATCGAGTAAAGCATTGGAGCACACTGAATGAGCCATATACCTTTAGTAACTTTGGTTATGCAATCGGGTCTCATGCGCCGGGACGATGCTCCACTTGGCAGCAGCTAAACTGCACCGGGGGAGATTCATCTACTGAACCATATTTGGTAACACACCACCTGCTCCTTGCTCATGCAGCTGCCGTAAAATTGTACAAAAATAAATACCAGGTACAATTCATTAGTTATTTTATTTGTCATAATATTGGATTCTAAGTTGCAACAAGAGAGAAACTACTTTACTTTTTTGTGACTCTAAAACAAACAAACTATATGTTCTTGTGCAGGCATCTCAAAATGGAGTGATAGGGATAACACTGGTGTCACATTGGTTTGAGCCCCTATCAGAAGAAAAAGAAAATAAAAATGCAGCATTACGAGCTTTGGATTTTATGTTCGGATGGCAAGTGTATTTTGAATTTACTTATGAATATAATATTTACTCCTTGCTAGAGAGCAATATATAATATAATGTCAAGTTAATGCTTGAAATTTTTACATTCTTGTAGGTTTGTTGAGCCATTGACAAGTGGTGACTATCCTCAAAGCATGCGATCTCTTGTCGGAAGCCGATTACCAAAATTCACGAAAGAACAATCCAAGTTGCTAATTGGTTCATTTGATTTTCTTGGACTAAATTACTATGCTGGTTACTATGCAAGCGATGCACCTCAAAATAACTCTGTATATGCAAGCTACACAACAGATGCTGGAGTTAATCTTTCATGTGAGTAAAAATTCAAAATTTAATTCATGCAATTTGAGTTTATAGACTAATTAGATTCTGATATTCATATACGTTGTGGCAGCTGAGCGTAACGGGGTCCCCATCGGTTCAAAGGTACACATCAAATTACTAGATTATGCCTTTATGATTTTGACCATTAATCGTTTTGCACTTACAAATGTGATTCCTAAAAATCTAAATATCTTCAAATTTGGGTGCAGGGTGCTTCGGAATGGCTAAATGTTTATCCACAAGGAATTCAAGATCTTTTACTCTACACAAAGAAAAAGTATCACAATCCAATCATTTACATTACTGAAAATGGTAATTATTTCTAGCCTTGAGTAATTGCATGATCAATGTTTCACATATTTTTGGTGTAAAACACACACAAGCAGTACAAAGTCTCTAAATTTAAAATGTATTATATTGTAGGTGTGGATGAGTTCAATGATCCGAAATTATCACTTGCCGAAGCCCTTAATGATACCCATAGAATTGACTACTACAATCGCCACCTTCATTATGTTCAAAGTTCTATTGAGTAAGTGTATTAACAAATTCATTTAGAATATATATATATATATATGGTCTAGCTTTAGATTTTGAGTTATTGATTCATATTATTGACATAAATATGTTTAATTTCTTTTTAGCAATGGTGTCAAAGTGAAGGGATTCTTTCCATGGACGTTGCTAGACAACTTTGAATGGAGTTCGGGATACAGTGTTCGATTTGGTATTACCTATGTGGATTACAACGATAGGCTTAAAAGGCACCTAAAACTCTCGGCACACTGGTTAAAAAGTTTCCTTAAGCCGTATTGAAAACTTGATATCATATTCGTCATTCAATATTTGTAATTAATTCAATAATGTGAATTTTATGTATGTACAATAATTCTAGAGACTCCAAATTTATGTACATACAAAATTTGAATTCCAAATTTGTGTACATGCAATAATTTCAATTTTAGTACTTGTATAAGATTAAATTTCCATTAAAACTCGTGTAAAATTGAACATTAATTTTTAGTCCTTTGATGACTGTCAACATACACATAATTATGAAACTCATTTGTTTGTAGTTCTTTGGCTGATTGTTCCTAATTTTCATCTATTCTGCAACACAAACCCATAATCAAATAAATAACAAATGGCAGATAATGATGACTAGTCAACCACAAGAACACAAACCCAGAAACACATAACATCAAGCGATGACTAGTCAACTGTCAAGAACACATACCCAGAAAATAACAAACCAGAAATTGTTTAGCTAGGAACCTACCACTCGGAAAAACTAGGGGTCATCAACCGACCAGGCAATCCACTAAGCAAAGAAGATTCTTACAAATAAACACAAGTAAGCTCAAGAAATCCTATATCTATTAGGAAGATGAGCTATACCTCCTTTGTGCTATCTTCTTCTCCAACTTAACAAAGCTAGCAGCTTAGTCCTTCATGGCAATGGCAGCTCCTTCTTCAGCTCTTTCATCCCATGGCATCAGCTAACCAGCTCAAACTCGAACAGAAACCAACAATTTTGATCAATGAGAAAATGACCAATTTCTTCAAGAAACTGTACTCTTAAAGACACAAATCTTGAATCTGACCTAGATGTATATGAGAATGTGTTTGTTCCAGCTAGATTTCATATTTCATATTTCCAAAACTTAGGTTTTCAATTCTAGAAACCTATTGCAACAATTAATCAAATCCTACCCAACAATCAGCTAGAGCATGAAAAATAGTCCAGAAAGTATACATGAGGTGTCAGATTTGGTGGTCGGAGGAGAGAACGAGGTCAGCAAAGAATTTGTGAAAACCGAGGAATTTCCGGCGACAGACTCGATGGTGACGGCGGCAGGCTCAACGGCTTTGAAGGTTCTAGCTGCTCGAACCTTTTTCCGGCGGAGCAGTGGGCTGAGGTGACGACGAAGAAAGAGAGAGAGAGTTTAGGGCAGAGAGACAAAGTGAGGAAGAAAGGAAGTTGTCGCGTTGTTTCCGAAAATTTAATTGATCTTGTGCAGCGAATAACACATGGCGTTGAGCAAGGTATGTTTAATTGACCTTGCACGACCAAAAAAAATAATGACGTCGCGCAAGGATGAATTTCCGCCCAAATTTTCAGTACATTGTGTGACGAAATAACCAACGCGTCGCGCAAGGTTGTAATTGCTTCAAAATTTTGGTCACCTTGCGCGACGAATAAAACATACCGTCGCGCAAGGTTGTTATTCCGCTAGAAATTTGGGGTTTGGGGTTTGGGGTTTAGGGTTTAGGCGGGGGAGAGAGAGATTGAAAGGTCTGACTGATATTGCACGACGAATAAACAGAACCGTCGCGCTAGGTTGTGTTTTGTACACTTCGCTCAACGAAATAAAAACGCTTATGTCACGCAAGGTTGTTATTCCGCCAGAAATTTGGAGTTCAGGTATAGGGGGAGAGAGAGACTGAAAGGTATGACTGATATTGCACGACGAATAAACGGAACCGTCGAGCAATGTTGTGTTTTGTACACTTTGCGCGACGAAAAACCTTTTATTTGTTGTGCAAACCCTAAACCTTAAACTAGTTTCAATGATCCAACCGGCAAACTTGTTTTTTTATACTTCGAGATCATATACGCCAGAAATCAGAAAAAACAAACATTCAGAGATCAAGTAACGAGACAAAACTTTTCGATTGGTATAAATTAAAAGTCACGATTTAATGGTTATTTGAACTCCGATTTTGATGATTTTTTACATCTACACTCCTTGACCCTATGTGAATATAATGACCTAATTCGATCATCAATTTCAAATATACATATATATATCTTATATTAAAGTAAAATAAATATATTTGCGCGACAAGTACAATTCATTCTTCATACAAAATGATTTGACGCGACGAATGGATAGGTTGTCGCTCGAAATGGTAACTTTAAGCGACGAAATGCGAGACAAATGTCTTTCGTAGCTCAAACTATGCGCGACGAGGATAGATTCGTCGCGCAAGTATTTGGCGTCATTTACATATTTAGGTCAAATTGTGTCTCATTTTCATTTTTTAAAAATGTTTTGTAAAAATAATTTTCAAACTTTGTATAAAAATGGTTTGGATATATTTATTTACCAATGTTTTATAACTATAATAACTTTCGTTATCGTCACTATCATCACTTTCGGTCTCCCAATCCTCCTCCTCCTCCTCCTCCTCCTCTATAACTACATCATCGTCGTTGCTCGGGCCCACTACAACATAGTATCGTGGAAGATCACTGAGGTCAATTGTAATTGACTGAATCGGTATTTCGATTGAAGACACTTCTTGTATTTGAAACGGTTCTTGTATAACATTTGTATCTCGATGTGTTTCCACGTCATTTTCCATTGAAGATTCTAAACGTTGGTCAGCCACGTTGTATATGTCGTTCTCAGTTGGGTGTAGTTCTGGTATAGCATACACGTTCCTATGATCCATCTTCTGAATAACTTTTCAACCGCTCCCAGCTTTAGCGTCATTTAGATACACAATTTGTGTTGCCATGTTTGCCAAAATGTAAGGGTCGTCATCATACCAAGTTCTATTAATGTTCACAGATAGTAGGCCATGGTCGATTTTAACACTTCCCGCCCTATTTGGGTTGGTATCAAACCATCGACACTTAAATATGATCACTTGGAATCGATCTTTATAAAGCAATTGCACGACAGTTGTGAGCCTGCCATAGAAATCAATGTCCGTACTTCACCTCCACCTGGGATACGGACACTGCTGTTTTGCGTACACAACTTGTAATCTCGTGCAGTTCCCAAAAATTTGACGTCGTTAACATTACAACCTGAGAACAATTCAGCGCGAATCGTGCCGAACGCCAAGTTATATAACTCATCACTGTAAGTGGGGGAATTCGATGATTTCAACTTATTCACCTAATATTATACAAAACCATTGACATGTTAGTTTGACAAAATTAAATACTACAATATATATTTGTCAAATACAGAACACTGATAACTTACAGGATCCAAAAACCATTGTGGAAACAATTCACGGTATTTCTTGGCATACAAATGTGATGGACGTTCTCGCTTCATCATCTCTTCATGCTCATCTAAGTATGCCATTATCTCATCACAATTGTTCAGTACGAACCAATGCGCTACCTCCATGTCATTTCTAGAAAACGACTCTCCTCGTCCAGGATCTCCAAAGGGTCGTGTGCTTTGGGCAAAAACAGAAAGTTTTTCATTTCTCAAACCTCCGTCATTATTGCACTGAGGACGATTGAAAACCGTCTCCACAACTGTTAAATACATTCCACAAAAAGTAAGCGACTCATATTGAACTCAAGCCTCTATAATTGATCCTTGGGGCTTCGCCATGTTGCGTACACTTTTTTGCAGCTCTCCAAGAAGCCTGCCAAAATAAAATGATATGATACAAATTAGGAAGTGTGTGATAATAATGCATACACAAACGATAAGGATGATATACCTTTCTATTGGATACATCCAGCGATAGTTGACAAGACCAGCAAGCAATGCCTCTTTTGGCAAGTGAACCATCACGTGGATCATAAATGTGAAGAAAGCTGGAGGGAATATCATCTCAAACTTGCATAAGACTTGGACAATGTCATGGCGCAATTGAAACATGTCTGTCTTTCGCAATGTTTTTGCCGTCAGTTGGGAAAAAAATTTGGACAACAACAGGATTGGCTTCACTACATCTTCCGACAATAGGTGTCGAATACTCACAGGAAGTAGGCGTTGCATAAACACATGGCAGTCATGGCTCTTAAGTCCAGTAAATTTACCCCCGTCAACATTCACGCAATGTGCGATACTAGAAGCATACCCATCGGGAAACTTTATAGATGATACAAACTTTAGAAACTCTTTTTTGTCATTCGGTTTCATATAAAAAAAATGCAAGATCCCTTCTAGCTTTATCACTGTCTCTATTCATCCATAAACCCCTTCGTATGCCCATTCTTTCCAAATGAAGACGAACTTTGATCGTGCCCTTTGTCTTGCCCTCGATCTCTAGAATCGTGCCCACCAATGTGTCGAATACATTTTTCTCAACATGCATCACGTCTAGATTATGCCTCAATTTGAGTTTCGACCAATATGGAAGCTCAAAGAACATAGGCTTGTGCATCAGTTCATATATGTAAAAGGTCTGGTTCGACTAACTGTTTTCCCGAATTAAGCAAAATCTAAACGGTTAAGCTGTTCCAATATCTCATCACCGAACCATTCTTTAGGTCTGAGGCCACGGTTTGTGTTCCCGTCGAACTCTTTATCTTTTTCCTGCCACTCGTGGTCCCATGGCAACCATCTCCGATGACCAAGGTAACAAAATTTTCTAGCATGCCAACCAGAAGTTACCTCTTCCTTGCATACAGGACATGCTATGTAACCCTTTGTGCTCCACCCAGAAATCATTGCATAAGCGGAAAATCATTCACAGTCCACATAACTGCTACCCGCAAAGTGAACATCTTCCCTGTTGATTTATCGTACATGCGCACACCATTTGTCCATAAATCCTTCAGCTCATCAACCAGTGGCCTTAAGTAAACATCGATTGACCTGCAAGGATCCTCAATTATCAAAACAGTCATCATCATGTATTCTTTTTTCATGTATTTCCATGGTGGCAAATTATATGGGAATACAAAAATATGCCAAGTCCCAATCTAACATTTCGAGGATCAGCAACAAACTCAGGGACCGTTCCATCGAACTCTTTCCCTGCCTCCGCATCTACAGGATGCCGCATCACATCATCATCTACCCGTTTTTCCTTATGTCATCTCATGACTGCGGCAGTATGCGTCGACATATACAATCGCTGCAACCTAGGTTTTAGGGGCAGATAACGCATGACTTTTTGTGGGATCTTAGTCATTCTATTCTGAGATGTCATTTTGAACCTTGACTCATTGCATATAGGGCATGTATCCAACGTTTCATGCTCTTTGTAGAATAACAGATAATTGTTGTTGCAGGCATGAATTTTTTCATATCCCAATCCAAGACCATTCAAAACATTTTCTGCGTATTAATGGTCTTTCAGCAAACAATTGCCATTTGGAAGCATTCTCTTGAAAACCCCCAAAAAGTAATCGAAGCACAGGTTCGACATACGATACTTATTTTTCTATGCATTAGCTTCACAATGGCCTCCCGAACGGAAAAGCTCTCGCACCCCGAGTATAACTCTTGGTTGGCATTTTTTAACAGTTTTTCATATTGTTCAAACTCTGCACTGTCTATTGGTGTAGGCACGTCATCTTCCCCTTGCTGATTAATGTTGGTCGATGCAAATAGAAAAGCATCGTGTATAATATCCATGACTCGATCATTAGGATCCACAATAGGTTCAACATTGTCCACTCTTGTGGCATTTGAAGACGAAACATGATCTAATTGTTTCCCGTGAAGGTTCCAAATGCTATATGTCTAAATCATTCCATTTCTTACTAAATGAAATCTAATATTTCAATTGTCTCCCACAACGTGTCGTTACACCTCCTACAAGGACAACAGATTATAGTTGCACCCGGGTTATGTGTACGTGCATACTCAATAAAATCATCGATTCCATCCAAGTATTCGTCTGCGCATTTATTTAGGTTCTGTATTCACCTCATACTCATAATTCTTGGAACTACAATCACAACAACTTCATACGAAGTCATAATGTCACCTTATGCCTCCGGTAAGGGCCCTATCCCATTCGGGAATGCATAGTCATGTCACGCAATGTACGGCTACATGAGATTAGATTTCGATGTGGATGAATTTCGGCAGCATCTCGATACAGTTCTTGAGGTGTACCGTAGGTATAAATACCTACGTACCACTCGAAGAACGTACAGAGATAACACCGAAATCTCCACAATCGAAACCTAATCCTGTAGCCGCACATTACGTGAGATAACTATGCATTCCCAAACTGTCCAAATAATGGGACAATTCAAGAATTAATTGGACCGCAGTCATGCTTTACGCACCCATGCACGAAATCCAACTAATCCTGAACAGGAAACTAATTGTTACAAAAAATAAAAATAAAAGTACGAAGTTAATTTCAATTAACTTCGTACATCACAACACATTGTGATACGTCACGCACAATTTAACAACGTAATATAAATATAACTTCACAAAAAAATATAAACATAACAAACTAAGTTTAACATAATGTAATTAATTTAACATTTTTAATACATAAAATGAATAAAATACCTTCTCAATCGTTCTCCACCAATCGCTAATTACAAATATCACTAACGACAACGAAATTAATAGCGTTAGTACGAATTGACATTAATACTTTTAAACTAACGGCAAAATTCATATATGAAGAAGAAAGACTTTGCGCGACGAACATATGATTTCGTTGCACAAACTACTGTCGCAAAAATAAAATTTTCTATCGCGCAAGCACGTGTCAGCATCACACTTTTGCGCGACGCAAGAGTTGATTCGTCGCGCAAATTCTATATGACGTGTCGCAAAAGCAATCTTCCGTTGCGCAAAAGCGATCTTCCGTCGTGCAAGAATGTATCGACATCAAACTTTACACAACGGACTATATTTATGTCCCTCAAGGCTTTGGGGCCAAAAAAATATCCCCACTCCAGTATTTTGGTGCCAAAAAAAAATAATCCCACGTTTTTCTTAAAAGACGATAAATCTTGTCGTCACGCTAAGTTGTCTTTCGCAACGACATTTGTCGTCGCACAAGGTTTTGCCTCCAAATAACGAAACCCACTGTTTTTGGTCCACCTTTATGCGACGAAACGTCCAACAGTCGCGCTAGTTTTTCTTGGGCAACGATTTTTGTTGTCGCGCAGGTATTTGGCGCCAAAATAAAAAACCCGCTTTTTTCTTCCTCACTTTGTGTGACCAATAAGTTTTTTGTCGCGCTAAAACTTTTTGTGTGACCCAAATTTTGGTTGGGCCACTTTTCGGTTGTTTGCACGACGAATAATATTTTCCGTCACTGTAGTGCATTTTGCGTGACGAATTCTCGTTCGTTGTGCAAAATGTCGTCTCGCAAATAGTAAAACGTAGTAGTGCCTGTGAGCACGTCAGTAGGTAAGGCAGAGCACAGAAGCCCTGTGAGCAGTGAGCAGGACTATAAGTAAGGTAGAACACAGAAACTCTGTGAGCACGCAATAGATAAGATAGAATACAGAAACCTTGTGATCACGGCAGTGGGTAAGGTAGAACATAGAAACCTTATGAGCACGACATTAGATAAGGTAAAATACAGAAATCCTGTGACCACGGTAGTAGGTAAGGTAGAACATAGAAACCCTGTGACCACGGCAGTAGGTAAGTATGAAACATATTCAACAAACTTGGTTCCACAGATCACATCATCCAACTTTTCACCGTAGCATCATCAATTTTCAACTTTCCAAAATTGTGGATCTTAGGAATCTGGGGCATCAGAGTCACGAGTTAAGTAACCTAATTTTCCTTGTGAAGTAGCATAGAGTTCGATCATCGAAGCCCATATCGCATAGTTGGATCCATTCAATTTGAATCCCAATAGTAGGTTGGTGGACGATTCAGTATGAACCATCATAATAAGGGTAGGAGAAGCAGTAGGTGAAGTAGAACCAGAAGCAAGTGAAGAAATAAAGGCATCAATATTCGGCATGGTGATGAATGGCTGGATGGCGCCAAAAGGGGCAATAATAAGGTAGACGATAGCGGCGGGAAATAGATAGTGTTTAGGGTTAGGGTTTTTTATGTTGTTGATTGAAACACAATAACAACATCGTCAATGATAAGGGAATGAAAAAAGAGAATTCCTACTAATTCAACGGAAACTTCTCTTCATTCCCCCTCTCCCCCCTTGAAGATAAGTGGTCGTTAGAGCCAAGAAATAGGCAATATATTCATGGAAAATAGAAACATATCATATCATTTTCACTCCACCCCCCCCCCCCCCCCCCCCCCCCTCTTTGAAGAGGAGAAGAGGAAAGAACTTAATTTACAAGGAGAATGCAAGCACATGTCACTTAATGTCCATTAAATTTACACTTAATTTTGATGATCATTCTTCACAATAATTGCAAAGCTTTGTATACTGGGAAGCCACATTACCCTAGCTGATCTTTTGGCTCTATGTGCTTTCATGTGTGAAACCCCCACCACTACCCACTCCTTTGAAGCATCATCTTGATGTGAAGGAATTGAAGGATTAGATTGGACTCTGTCCATGTATTTTAGTGAGCTAATATACAGTCGCTAAGTTGTTATCAAATACACGTACACGTGTATGGTTAGGATTGTAGACTTAACAACCAATGTTTTATCCTCGGATGACTTGCTCGAGGCATATATGTCCCAAGGACAATGCTTGGTTCTACAAAGTGCCTTTAGCTTTAACCTCACATTTCTTTTATACCACATTTCGTGTTCATATTTCAGTGAGTAAGTTCTGAGTGCCTCTCTAAACACATGGAAATCTGCAAACATCATTCTTAGTTTTAAATTAGATTATTGCTGCCAGTTTCAGGATTGTATTCTTTGAACCTTCTCTCATTATCTTCACCATCTGATGCACCCCTTAAAGTAACAATGTCGGAATCCGCCAACTAATTGGAAATCCACCATAAAATTGAGTAAAACTCATAGGTATTTGATTGATAATAAACTGAATTTTTCAAGATGCCCCAACCCATTCCTTTTTATACAATAGAAAACCCTAGACTTGCTTAGAAAGTTAATTAGAAAACAAAAAGAAAATAACAAAAGCGTCCCAAAATATTCCTAAGTAAAATCATATTAGGAAAATAATATCATGATAGATAACTTATTCTAAAAATAAAAAATAAAGCATTAAAGTGAATATAAATCTTGACTTAATCCATAATTGCTTCAAACTTTCTCAATCAATTAGAAAATCCCAACGATAAGCCTTCCTTCTTTTCCTAGGCTATAATTGATGCTCAACGATAAGCCTTCCTTTTCTAAATTTCCTTCGCAGGAAAAAGCCTATAATTTTTCCTACAACAAGCCCCTTCACTTGTAACTCAACCTCCAGTTCTCCTTAAAAAGAACCTAAGTAGACACAGAACTTGATGTGTGTATAAGCTCTTCAATTTGTGGCATTTGAACTTGCTCATACTTGGATGGAAAAATCATATAATTAATTCCATAAACAAAATTAGAATATGCGAATTGAGAATCAAACTCCTTGTATGAATTATTTTCCTCTCAAACTTCATATTTATCCATACCATTAATATCAGAGGAATCCAATTGTTGTTCTTCATTTTTTGGGAAATCTTCAACAACAATAGGAGTTTCAATTGGCATAATCTCTTGTTTTTCTTTAATCTCTTCTTCCATCTTGTGGGTTACTATATCATCAATTTATTCAACATCCATCAAAGTTTCTTTTTCTTTGACTTCTTCCTCCATCTTTTCTTGACTCACCATGATATTGGGTTGAGCAATCCTGTAACCATTCCCTAACAAATATATATCATACTCAAAATGAAAGAATTTTTTCACAAAAAGTCTCTTCATCCAACGCCAAGAACTAATAGGATTACCTTTTCTTTTTTTTTTCCTGGATTTTCGCATATGATCCCACCAAGAAGCGACATTGTCAGGATGCAACAATTTGCACCATCTACTCTTCTGGTATCATTATTGAATTAAACATTTCCTTTATATCTGCAACCCATTGGAGAAAGCCTTCAATGCTGTCAATCCCCATGAAGTATGGAACAACTGCAACATCAAATTCGTTGAGAGTGATTGGTTCCCCGTCTCCATAGGTCCTATCTTCTTCCTTTGGACGAGCCATTGGAGACACCTCGAGTCAGGCAAAACCTGGCTCTGATACCAACTGACGCATCGAGATAAAAAGGAATAGGGAGATTGAACGATAACCCTAAATTCATAATGTCGAAATCCACCAGCAAATTGGAATCCACCAGAAAATTGAGTAAAACTCAAAGGTATTTGAGGGATAATAAACTAAATTTTTCAAGATGCCCCAACGCATTCCTTTTATACAAGAGAAAAGCCTAGATTTACTAAGAAAGTTAATTAGAAAACAAAAAGGAAATAACAAAAATTTCCCAAAATATTCCTAAGTAAAATCATAAGCTTATAATTTATATTTATATTTTGTCCTACATGAATGCCTATAATTTATATTTATATTCTCGTTCAATTTATATTTTCTTCGTAGGAACAAGCCTATAATTTGTCCTACATGAATGCCGAACCTAACTTTCTACATTGACCACTTTACGAACGTAGCAAAGTCTCCTTCACTATAAAAAGAAACCCCAAACCCTAAAGGGTAACAGTTGAAACCCTATTTTTGAAAAGGTAACAGCTAAAACCCACACAAAAAGAAACCCATAAAAAACACGTTCGAAACCGAAACCATAAAAAAATAAAAAAATAAAACACCAAAGTACGGAACCCCCACACCCACATGTTTCAGAAGTTTGAAACTTACCATATTCTCGCGCGATATTTCCTCGAAGTCGACACAATAACCCTAAATTCAGCAAGATTCGCTTACCCTCTGCACTCGACATAATTCGAAGGCTTTTGGCGGTTCGAAATTGTTTTGATTTGAAGGCTGTGTGAAAAGAAATCTTTGTCTGATAATAACATTTAGGGATTAGGGATTTGTTTAACACAGTCCCGATCTCTTGGACCACAGGAGTCCAAGAGATTGTAGTCACCCACCGTTGGATATTAATCCAATAGTTCAAAAAAATTTCTTAAAAAGAGTGCAAGAGTGAGTGAACCGTTGAATTTATATCCAACGGTGAGTGACCACAAATCTCTTGGACCCCTATAGTCCAAGAGATCAGAATTGTTGTTTAACATTAGGCATTAGGGTTCAGAATACACCATATTTCAACACCTGTCCTAAGGGTGGGCGTGAAAAATAAAATTATCTACGACATCTACAAAAATAAAAAATTCACGTCGAAGCACAGTCATCACTTAACGATCCCTAAAATTTGGGTACTAATATGTAGTTGACCCTTTCTTTTCTTTTTTTTTTTTTTCTTTTTTTATGTATCATCTAGCGTGACTCGTAATTTGAAGCACATCTCTAACCACATAGCAGGTACATGTGACCTTTGTTGAACGAGCAAAGGTTATTAATTAGAATGGTTAATCTGTAGGTAGAAGCTTGCATAGAGACGTGCACACCTAGCCTTTTATATATATTCGTCCGAACTATCTTCTTCAATAAGCAGTTCAAATAAACTATACAACAAACAATATAAAATTCCAGGAGATAACAACCAAAAAAAAAAATTTGAATTCAAAAAGTAAGTTCTTGAAATTTGGAGGAAAGAAGAGCTAGCGTGAAGAATTGATGATAATTTTCAGATGCCAGTGCTTGAACGAGTCTATATAGCTAGCGTACATGGAAAACTCATCTTTACATAAAGAAGTAGCATTTCATTCATGGCCTTTTTTGTTTTGCTACTCTTTTGACGTTTTCAAGAGATAATTTGCTGTACATTCTTTTTGGAGAATTCTGTACATTGAATCAGCAATTATCACGTGAAAATATAAGGACCTCAAGATCGTTCCCACTCCAAATATAAGGACCAACAACCAAGCTCATTGGTGTAGAGAAACTCGCAAAATCTCTGACAATGTAGCCCGATTACTGATTTTTCAATAAAATACTATTGCCTTCTCTCCAAACCAAAACAAAAAAACAAAAAGTAATGTTTGTTGTTTCCATTACAAGGCAATAGAGTAAAGGGTCTTTTTCTTTTCTTTTTTTTCTTTTAAGGGAACCTCTACGTACGGTACAAGGAAAACTTTGTTACTGAACTGGAAAATTACACGATCAATTCATAGAATCAAAAAACAGGACATTCTGAATAATATGAAGGGGCTCCTCAAACGAACTAGAACAATCCTCTTTAGAGCGAATGTAATTTAATTTATCCTCATATTCAACGTCAAAAGTTATGAATTCCACATACAATTCTCATAGCAATTTTCTTTTCTTTCAAGATTACCTCAAGATCGTTTCAAATAAGATAAATATCTTGCTTACCTTTTCTTTCAGTGCTTTTTCTTCCCAGAATATAAGGTTTCCATCAAGGCGTTTTTTTCCTTTTTCCTTTTTTTTCGCTGGTCTTTTGACGTTTTTTTTCTTTCTCTTTTCCTTTTTTTACTATCCGTTACGTGATAAAGATTTCTCCTTAAATATATGGAAAAGAAAATGGAACCCCTTATTGGGAAAGAAAATTTGAAAATTAATCTTTGAGAAAGACAGGTATTGAAAGGTTGGTGTTCGAACTTTCCTTTGAAAACTACTTTTCTGCTGGACACGAATTACAAGCCAAGAAAAGGGTTCTTGTTTGAATAGGATCGAGTGTAAATTTCTTGAAGGCCAACGACTTCCTCCAAGAAGCTGAAGGTTTGTATATATGATCAATCCTGTAATGTTTGTTTAGATGCATCTCTCAAATAAGCTTATTTGAGAGAGATTCCTGTAGATCTCACTCTGCACTGTATTCCAATTATTCGACTGTCAAATTTTCATGTCTTGATTCAATAATATCTCTGCAAAAAAATCACCCCCGAACGAAAAAGATTGAACTATTTGATTATTAGAAGATAGTGACTCTACTGTTTGTTTGAGAAAACTGTGTTCGTCTATTGATTTCCTCATAATTATACGTTTTAATATAATAGTTTACGATTTGCCTTCGTGTACGCAAGCAGGGGATCCTTCCAGACGCATATACGACTTGGGCTCCTATTAGAGCTCTTCATTTATATTTATTTTTGTTTTATCCTTATCTATAGAAAATTTCTGTTGGACCTGGGCTCCTATTTCTTCTTGTTTTTTTTTTTTTCCTTTAATTTTATCATTATCTAAGGATTTTTTTTTAAAAAATAACATTATTTGTATTTTAATATTGACTATTGTTTTACCTATTTTTCCGTTCTGAATTTTTTTTAAATAAGAATAATTTTGTTTTATTTGAAAATTTAACCACCAGGGGATTTTGCTTTAGGACACTGCTTCCAGAGAAGGAGGCAAGTATTTATAGTATAATATTGTCACTAATTTGTTTTCACTGTCACTAATTTGTTGTTTATTCGTTTTTTAGGTACAATTGAGCTAAGTTGTAAAATGAATCAACATAAAGTAAGTGCCTAAAGCTTCAGTACATAGTGTTTCAATGTTTGAAAACCCTACCAATTCTAGATGGCATTTGGAGGTAGAAATCAAATAAGAATCACATATTATGCACACAAAATTTAACAATCTATAAATTAACATTGTCAACGAATCAATTGTCTATCAAATTCTTTTCACAATTTGACCCATTTGGTCAGGAGACTTGATCAGACTTAGCGGCTACTTACACCATTGTGTGTTTCATACTTCATGAAATATGAAACTTCCCTTTATCTTAATCCCACATGTGTTTACAAAAAATTAATTTAATTACTTACTATTTCTCATGCGCAGAACGTAATTCCTCCTCTATATAAAGGCCATGCAAAATGCCAGCCAGAGCAACCTTATACTTATCAAGATTGCAAACAAAAAAAACCTGCAGTTATGGCAAAGCAATTAGGATCTTTTCTCTTAGGCGTGCTGCTAATAATTGGCTTTGCATTGACAAATAGCAAAGGTGATATCGGAGCTACACCCACTAATTATGACACTGCTTCTCTCAATAGGAGCAGTTTTCCAGAGGGGTTCATATTTGGTGTAGGTTCTGCTGCTTACCAAGTAAGTCCTTCTGGCCCTTAATTTACCCTTCAATGCATAATTTCTGTTTTGATTGGTTAGGGTTTTCTTTCAAATTCAGACCGTGTATCAATGCAAGAAGATTGACATCTTCATTTTGTTCTCTTGTGTGTGTATATTTCAGTATGAAGGTGCTGCAAAAGAATATGGTAGAGGACCAAGCATATGGGATATCTACACCCACAAATATCCAGGTTTGTCCAATCAAATCATCAAGTAGATCAAATATGAAAATCGGGCTACTTTTCTTTTTGGCTATGATTTCAGTGAACTTTATGCTCTAAATAATTGAGATTTTTGTGATTAATTGCAGAAAAGATTACTGATAGAAGCAATGGAGATATCGCTGTGGATCAATATCACCGTTATAAGGTACACCAATCACATAATTTTATTCTCAAGACCCTTTTTTTTTTAGAAGAGCCCAATGTGGAGATACGAAATTTTGAAGCATGAAAAAAACACGACATTGAATATGACATCCTTAATTTGTAGCTTTTTTCTTTCTTTCCTGATGACATGTTTTATTGTTACGTATTGTAGGAAGATGTGGGGATTATGAAGAATATGGGGTGGGATGCGTATAGGTTCTCTATTTCATGGTCCAGATTGTTACCAAGTAAGTTCACCTGCATCCTCACATTTGATTTGTGACCAATCGTCAATATTTCTGCCTTCATTGTTTTAACTTAAATAATGTGTTCCTGTTGTCTATTGTACAATATAAACAAAAAATTTGTTTTCAATTAAAAGATTTAATTGAAATAATTGAAACAAATTTATTATATAGAAGTCGAAGTTCAAGGGTATAAAGATTCACTTATTTTTGGTATTTTCTGATTTTGTTATAATTATTAGATGGAAAGTTAAGTGGAGGCGTGAATAAGGAAGGAATCAAATACTACAACAATCTCATCAATGAGCTCCTAAGCAATGGTGAGTCATCCCACCTTCCATGATCAATCATCAATACAATAACAATTACATGCACTCATAATCGTAACATTTTAATTCGCTATTTATAGGTTTGATGCCATTTGTGACACTCTTTCATTGGGATCTTCCCCAAACTTTAGAAGAAGAATACGGTGGTTTTTTAAGCCCTCGTATTATGTAAGTGAATAAATTTTATCCTCTAAATAATATTGATAATTTATTAAATAAATAGAATTATAACATATACATTTTCAATTGTGTATGTACAGCCATCATTTTCAAGACTATGTAGAACTTTGTTACAAGGAATTCGGTGATAGAGTAAAGTATTGGACCACGTTGAATGAACCATATACCTTTAGTAACTATGGTTATGGAATTGGGTCATTTGCACCTGGACGTTGCTCCGCTTGGCAGCAGCTAAACTGCACCGGCGGAGATTCCTCTACTGAACCATACTTGGTAACACACCACCTACTCCTTGCGCATGCAACTGCGGTAAAATTGTACAAGAATAAATATCAGGTACAATTAATTAGTTATTGTTTTGTCAGAATATTGGATTCTAATTGGCAACACAAGAGCAACTACTTTAAATTTTTGTGATTCTAAATCAACCAAACTTAATGTTTTTGTGTAGGCATCTCAAAAAGGAGTGATAGGGATAACACTAGTGTCACATTGGTTTGTACCCCTGTCTGAAGAAACGAAAAATAAAAATGCTGCATTACGAGCTTTGGATTTTATGTTTGGATGGCAAGTGCATATTAATTTACTTATGAATATAATATTTACTACTTACTAGCCAGTAGTACATTAGAAACTATCAAGTTAATATTTGAAATTTTCACGTTCTTGTAGGTTTGCGGAGCCATTGACAAGTGGTGACTATCCACAAAGCATGCGATCTTTTGTTGGAAATCGATTACCAAAATTCACAGAACAACAATCCAAGTTGTTGATTGGGTCATTTGATTTTCTTGGACTAAATTATTATGCTGGTTACTATGCAAGTGATGCACCTCAAAATAACTCTGTAGATGCAAGCTACGTAACAGATGCTCGAGTTAATCTTTCATGTGAGTATAAATTAAGAACTTACTTCAAGCAATTAAATTTCATATACTAATTAGATTTTGAAATTCATATGTGTTGTGGCAGCTGAGCGTCATGGGGTCCCTATTGGTCCAAAGGTACACATCAAAGCACTAAATTAATTGCTTATAATTTGGACGACTAATTGTTTTCCACATACAAATGTAAATCCTAACAATCTCATCATCAATATCTTCAAATGGGGGTGTAGGGTGCTTCGGACTGGCTAAATATTTATCCAAGAGGAATTCAAGATTTTTTACTCTACACAAAGAAAAAGTATCATGATCCACTCATTTACGTTACTGAGAATGGTAATTATTTCTAGCCTTCAATAATTGCATAATCATGTTTCACATATATTTGGTGTAAAACATGTGTGAGTGCAAAAAAGACTACATAATAATACATTATATTGACGTTACTGAGAATGGTAATTATTTCTAGCCTTCAATAATTGCATAATCATGTTTCACATATATTTGGTGTAAAACATGTGTAAGTGCAAAAAAGACTACATAATAATACATTATATTGTAGGTGTGGATGAGTCCAATGACCCCAAATTATCACTTGCGGAAGCCCTTAATGATACCCATAGAGTTGACTACTACAATCGTCATCTCTACTATGTTCAAAGTGCAATTGAGT
Organism: Prunus dulcis; assembly: GCF_902201215.1. Classification (NCBI taxonomy): domain Eukaryota; kingdom Viridiplantae; phylum Streptophyta; class Magnoliopsida; order Rosales; family Rosaceae; genus Prunus; species Prunus dulcis. Next base: position 11,052,849 of record NC_047655.1, on the reverse strand, counting down.
AAGTGCTCATTAACAAATTAATTAAGTATATATATAGTCTAGCCTTCCTATATTTGAGTTATTGATTCATTTGATTAAAATCAAAACCATTAACTTTTTCTTGTTTTCTTATTTCTTTTTAGAAATGGTGTCAAAGTGAAGGGATATTTTCCATGGTCATTGCTAGACAACTTTGAATGGAGTTCTGGATACAATGTTCGATTTGGTATCACCTATGTAGATTACAATGACAAGTTGAAAAGGCACCCAAAACTCTCGGCACAATGGTTCAAAAATTTCCTTAAGAAGCATTGAAAAATTCAAATCATATCCCTCTTTCAATAATTATTATTTTTTTGTTCAGTAATGTATTTTTATGTATGTATAATAATGCTATAGATGCCAAATATTTGTACAACATTCCAAATGATAGAATGAAAGTACGAGGTAATTAAATTTCCATCCTTACAGAAGATTGAATTTCATATGTATGTCTTACCGAAGTTTCATGTTCCAAAAAACTCTTGTAGTTAATATCTTACACATTTTTATGATTTGATTTAGATTAACTTATGGTTGGCTTAATCTTATTGTACCTAAACATGGAATACAGAAAAAGAAGAAATTCAATGACGTATTCAAAAACAAATATGAGGATGAAAATGTAACAATTAGTTCCAAACACTACTAAAAAAAACAAAATAGACGACAGGAATTCACCGTCGTTGTGATGCTTTAAAAATCGTCGTTAAATCGACTGTCATCTTTTGAAGTATCAAAATGCGACGGCTTTTTACCGTCGTTGTTTATCTGTAAAGACAACCGTTTTTAATAAAACCGTCGTCGTTCTGATGTAAAGATGACAATTTTTGTTAAAAACCGTCGTTATTTATGGGTAAGACGAAGGTTTATAAAAAACTGGCGTCGTTTATGGATAAAGATGGCGGTTGTTTAAAGAACCGTCACCTATTAGTTGTTGTGAGAAAACCGTCGTGCATCATCCGTAAAACTAACGTAGTGATTTTACATTTTAGTTTTTTTTAGTTTTTTTTTTTTTTCCAATGGTTCTATAGAACGATTTTAACTAGAAAAACAACCACAATACTTTCTGAGCAATAAATTCAGGTCCAAATTTGCTATTACCCACACCATACATATATATACTCAAAAATTGTTTCTTTCATAAAACTTGAATATTCAATAGTAATTACATAGTTTACCAATCTTGATTCCTACTATATCCGTACAAAATACCATATCCATAGCATTAACCTATACTTATAAATAAAGGAACTACATGTGGCTCATAAATGTTGCCCATTCGATGCAAACTTCTGCTGGACCTTCAATGTCCATACCATGACTGCTGTTTACACTATAATCAACCGAGCATATCCAGCATCAAAATGACTAGCACTAAGGTAGACACGCCTTCTCCCCTGCTGAAATACCCCAAAGTGACACACAAACAAATCCCTAGAAAGTGACTGACGTCATCACCTTCTGATGTGCTGAAGGAAGACACTCTTCCGAAGCGGTAGCCACCTGCCGAAGCTCCTAATTGCCGAACCTAATCTACGGGGACACGTGTCACCACCACAGCAACTTGCACAAAGTCCCACATTGAAACTTTGAGCAAAACTCCCATTTTCACTTCCATATAAATAGGGAACAGTGCTCAAGTAAAAATGGTAACTATTTTCTCACATTTACTGTTACTCTACTAAAATTACCACATATAGCTGACTTAAGCATTGGTGACCTTCGGCAGGCACCACACCGGTGTCCGAAGCTTGACGACTACTTCTTCCTCCTATCTTTTGCAGGTTCCTCCAACTTTGAAGGTCCTAACCTTCTTCCTTACTGAAGATCTTACACTTCTCTAAGTTGACCCTCCCAAAAAGAGCATCAACAATTTGGCACTTTCTGTGGGAAACGACTTCTGGATTCCATTTTCCTCCCCCATCAAGCCTCATCGCCTCTTCTACTCCCCACACCCTGCTATGCTAGCCTCGATACCCAGCACCACACCGCCCATGGGGATTCCTCCTGAAAGAAACCTTCGACGAAGGGGAATCTCCAAGAGGAGGTGGAGCGCATCTACACTAGCATGGCCAAGATGACAGAAAACTACGAACATCTTCGTACCAAGAATGTCGAGCTAGAGCATGATTGTCGAGCCCTGAGTGTAACTGGGAAAAGACTCACTCCCAAAGCTCCCAGCAGGACCTTACCCAGGATATTGAACATACCCAGCCGAATCAGCCAGTGATCTCCTGTCATAGCGCCCCCGATCTAGTCCAGGCTCGGCAAGGGCAAAGGCCACCTTCATCTAGAGATGACCAAATCGCGGTTTCTCCATATTTTCCGACCAAGATCTACAAGGATTGCAGGCACCAAATCTCGGAGCTTCGGCCGAAGCCTATTCGTATCCCTGTCAACCTCGACGACCCACGGGTGGCATACCTAGGCCTCCTACCAAAGCCCACCCACTTATCCACCAGAGAAGGTGCGGGGGACTCAGATGACTGGGAACCTTATCACCCTAAACACTGAGAGTTTTACCATATTGAAACGTTCGAGGAGTGGGAAGCTTACCCAACCCGTACCCACCGACACCCCAAGCCTTCAGCACCCGGTGTTCTCCTTCATGCCGACCTGGCCATGAGAATTCTCTTTGAGAAGGTCCGACGTCTCGAGAGTGAGCAGCGCCGTAACCATCAGCCCCTTTAGACGAAACCATGCCCTAGCCCCTTCACTAAACGTATCCTCAACTATCGTATGGAGGACATTCAGCCACTCTGCATTGCCTTCTACATGGGCAAGGAGGATCCCCTCACCCATATCCACTCTTTTCAGTCCGCCCTTAGATGCAAGTTACTACGCTTCGATAGTCAAATCTACCAATCCAAGCCAGCAGCGTGAGGCCATCTCAGTGACTAAAGCCCAAACCCCCTCCTCGGGCCGGCCCGGAAAGACCTGAGGACCCTAAGGAGGAATCTGTCACCCAGTAGGCTAAACCTGTGAAGGACCTTGAACTTGTTTGCCTTCATGACGACCTCCCGGATTGGCAGGTCCAGATCAGCACTGCCCTCTCACCCGACCTTCGTTCTTCCCTCATGGCCTGGTCCTACAATGATATGCCTGGTATATCACTTAATATCATTTCCCATTGGCTCAGTATTAACCCTGTCGTCCAACCCGTTAGGCAGAAGCGCCGTGCCTATGACCCAGAGAGATACGAGGCCATGAAGAAGGAGGTGGACAGGCTGAGCAGCATTGGTTTCATCAATAAGGTGGACTATCCCACTTGGCTGGCCAATGTGGTGATGGTCTGTAAGCCAAAGAAAGGCTAGCGCATGTGTGTAGACTACACCAACCTTAATCGGGTTTACCATACGATATTTTGCCATACAAATGTTTCGATGCGAATGTTTCAAGATACGTCTTTGCTTCGTCTCCTCAGCCCACCCCCAGTTCAATGACAAAGTCGAAGCTGTGAACAAAATCATCAAGAAAACCCTGAAGACCAAACTTGACAAAGCTAAATGGTGCTAGCCAAAATTACTCCTAGAGGTTCTCTGGTCTTACCTGTAATAACCCAAACCTTAATTAATATTTAATTAGTAATTTATTAAGAAGAAAACACAAGTTTGCCCTTGGAATAATTTAGTAAAGAAAAGTTGACTTTTTGACCGAGAAGGAATTTGACACTTTCACACACACCGTTACGTAGAGCACGATGAAATGAGTTCGTAGACACGAAGTGGGCTCGAATCGGAGCTTTAACGAAGGAAATACGGTTAAAATGTTACGATGGGCAAAATTGTAATTTGAAAATTCAGATTTTACAAAACCTCACCTTTCTCTCTCTCTCTCTCTCTCTCTCTCTCTCTCTCTCTCTCTCTCTTCGACACATTCTCTCCAGCCGACGCCACCCTCTTCTGTGAACCACCGCCACCGGCCACCCCAAGCCGCAAGATCGGAGCCAAAACGATCGGCGTCACACCACCACCACACCCCGCCCAGCCCTCTGCCGGCTGCCGCCGTTATTCTGCTGGAAAACATCCAAAAACGAGCTTGTTTTGCACTTGCAACCGCTCGTTCTCCCTCAGTTCTTCTCCAAATTTGACGAGTAAGGTATGGATTTCTACCTATTTTCCATGCTCTAGCTGATGGTTAAGTAGGATTGCATCGATTTTGAACGTAGGTAATGGATTTTTGAATTGGAAATTCGGTCGGTTTTGGGATCTCGATTCCGGCCACTTCCGGTCAGTTTTTGGAGCAAGTCCAAGAACAAAAATGGCTCCAAATAGGGTGTTACACTTAGGATAGGAGTTTGGAGCTGTGGTTTTGAGATTTTTCGGCGATACGTAATCGCTTTGGACACCCAGTGCTGCCGGCGCGTGTGGCGGTGCGTAGGCTGGGTAGTGAAGTGGCACTGAGCCTCGATGAGATCCTTAGGTTGTCACGAGCGTGTAGCAATTCGCGGATCTCAATTTGGGTATCGTTTGAACCTCGAACGGATTTTACATATTGTGCGATCTCCGGGTTCAATACTGTTGAGCCGTTGGATCGTAATCAGTTTCAGTTATGTTAATTTAGACCATTCCAAGATCGTTTAAGATTCGACGGATTGTGAATCAGAGTTCTGAATACTCCGAAATCGCGAACCCTAGGGCTAGGGTTTAGAAATCGTGCGATTGTACAATCGTGATCAATCCGACCGTCCGATCAAGACCAAACCCTCGGGACATGTATATTGGAACCTCTAGAGGCTTCCGGATCATATTGTGTGGTCATGGACCCGTGGGGTCCCAGGATTATATTGGTTGCCTTCGGTTTAGTCAGTATGCTTGACAGTTGCCCCACGAGTTCTTTGGTACTCGAACTCGTGTGGAGCGAGTAATGATGATCAGGCTGACTACGGTCCCCTGAATCCTGCGAGTTACGGCTCGGACTGACCTTGTGTCACTGAGACCTGCGAGTACGTGTCACCCTTGGTGATGCGAGGAATTGACGGATATTAGGAATTGACGGAAATAAGGGGTACATCTAGGTGGTAGTTTTAAACTGTTTTCAATGCCTTAAGAAATTAATGTTGACCATGAGTATGCTTGGCTTATATGAGCGCATTGATTTCAGAAATAAAGAGAATAAGTTAGTTTGTATAACTGTTTTTACAGTGGGGTTAGTATGTTCATATGCTATTTTCTAAACTTTGTTTTTGGGTCCATGCACCCTTTTTAATGTTTTGCGCCCCCAGGCAGTAGGTGTGCACAGGGATCCACCACCGGGCCGTTTTCCACCTTTCGCGCCTTTCTTTTGATGTAGGACTTTTTGTTTTGTAAAAGGATTGACTCCTTTGTAAATTCTTAGTTGTCGCTCTGATAATTTGCCCTAGACTTAGAATGTAACTATTGGAATGTATATATATGTATGCTGGCAGTTGGTTGTATATATATATATACTTGTTTGGTAGGTGTAAATATTTTGGTATTGATCTAGTTACAAGGGAGACTCTGTCGATTTTTCGGTAGAAGTCAACCTTGTTATTTTATCATGCTTAGTATAGAAGGGCAGTTAGGTCATTCGTGCCCGACATCCGCCAGGCGTCGGACACGCACAGGGTCCAGCTCGGATTCCAAAGCCAAATTTGGGTCGGGTCCTGTCACTACTGCATCACCTTTCATACCTCCACGGGGGAGATGCATTTCTCCCTTTTCATTGGTACTGAAGTCGTGGCCCCGGTAGAGATTGGCTAGCCTACATACCGAAGCTCCACCTATGACGCTGAAGCTAAAGACGAGCAGTTGGCCATGAACCTTGACCTCATCGAAGAACTTCGTGACCAAGCAGGCATGCGCAACGCCTCTTACAAACGTGTCGCCAGGTACTACAACTCCCGGGTGAAACCTCGTGCCTTTAGGATGGGCGACTGGGTCATGCGCAAAGTTTCCTTGGCCACCAAAAACTCTACCGAGGGTACCCTGGGACCTACGTGCGAAGGCCTTTATGAGGTTACCAAGGTTTGCCACCTAGGCACTTATTAGCTCCATGATCCCAATGGCAAGACTCTGCCTCATCTATGGAACGCTAATCACCTTAAGTACTACCACAAGTGATCACGAGACGCTTCTTGTTTCGTGTCCAAGTAAGGTTTTTTGTTTCCTCATGCGTCGACACTTATCTTTGGCCTTAGGCTAAGACACTATGTACTTTTGTCTTTCGGCATCTGTCTAATAAAACACTTAACTTCGGCTCATTCCTATTTATAATATGTTATCATTTTGCTAACACAATTGTTATCAAAGGAAATATGTCTAATACCATAGAAAAAAAAGGCAACCTTGCCCCATGGCAAGGCAAAATGTTTATAAAAAAGCTAAAGGTAAGTACCACAATTCCAAAAATAGAAAAATACATAAAGCAGAGGAAGCACACCACTCGTATTGAAGTTGATCTCAAGTGAAGGGTTGAACTTCGCTAGGTCTCCTCCCAGTGAATCTGCTCATCCATCAACCGGTCCAGGATATAACTGTTCAGCTCCTTCGAAGTTCGGTACGACTCCACCGCTTCAGTTCAGGCAACAGCTATCTCTTCTGCCTTCTTCTGTTCTGCCTCGGCAAATGCCCATTCAAAAGACACCATATTCTCCTTCAACTCATCTACCTTTCTGGCAAGCGCCGCCTTTTGCAAAAGCAGGGCGTTCCTCTCTCGAATAACCTCTTGCGCTCCACTATCTTGTCCTTGGCCATCTCCTCGCGCTTCTTCATCCTCTTGATTTCCTTATCTGCTTTAGCCAGATTAACATACATTTCACCAAAAGCCTATAAAACACAACATCGTCAATCAAAGCAAAACCAGAATGACAAGAAGAGATTCTTAAACAAACATAACTTACATAGGCAGACATGAGGATCGTCTTCTGTACCCGCTCTGCAAAGAAGGTTTGCATCCTAGCCAGGGGCAGATCCACAGAGGAGCAAGAGTGGTCAATTGACCCCTGCAACATCTGAAATCCTCCATTAGAGCAGCCAAACTTGACCCTTGCAAAGTGTTCGACGAAATGCCCCAAAAGAGCAACCTGTGTGTAGCTGGGTGGGACTATAAGTGCTGGGCTTTCGAGGCTGGGAGATGGAGATGAGGGATGAGAAGGAAGAAGAAGAAGAGTGTCTCATTTGGTGGTGGTTGTGGAAAGCAGCAATTGCTGCTTGTGGCTGGAGGTCGTGAGCTTGATGAGGTGGTTGCTGTCAATGCGAAGGAGCTCTGGAACCAAGTCCTAGACTAAGCAAAGTGATGGGCATGTACTAGACTAAGCAAAAACTTAAAAAATAAAAATGGTAGGCCAGATACTGATGCAACGCTAAGCACAAAGTGATGGGCATGTAATTGTAGCAACAAAAAACTAAAAAAATAATAAAGAAAAGTAGGCCAAATCCACGGGTTGGTCCAAGGATTTTTTTTATTTTTTTTTTGGGGTCAAACGGTCTAAGTCTCTAACTCAAAAATATGTTCATTTATTTTTCAGGTAATTAAAAATATGTTCATTGTCATTAAACAATCAATCCAGGTCTAAGTCTCTAAAAATTTTAAAAGACAGAGAAAGTCATGGGTGTGTAGCTTAAGGTGGAAAGCCCAAAAACACGAAGTAGAAATCACAGAGAGAAAAGCCACAATGCCACAATGTGAAGCTCAAGGGTCATAATGGACGTCTATAAAAGAAAATAATGAGAGAAAAACCCTAGCTCCACCAATTTTCTTCCTTTCCATTTCTCTCGATCTAAATCTATCTCTTCAAACTCATAAATAAAATAGCATCTTTATTCACATTTTCTCTGGATCTAAACATAGCTCCGCCAACACAGACATTGGGTTAAGGAGCTGCACCTGTAAGATGTTGACCCTTGCAAGCAAAATTCCTGGATCCGCCACTGATCCTAGCCAAGGCCTCGGGGTCACTCTTGACGCCTTTCAGGAAGACATTGACCTAGGGCACTTCCTGCCAATGCATGGCCAGGCTCACCTCCTTCTCCTACCGACGTAGCCCGCTTAAGTCAACCCTTTTCCATCCCCTCAACAAAAACCTCCTCCATACCAAAGGGAAACTTCGATGGTGCTTGTACATCAAAAGGTGGAAGCCTCGATCCTATCCCTATCACACTATGGTGGGCTTCCTCCAAAGCCTTCCTCTTCCCCACCAAGGCTTGACTACAAGCCCATCTTCATCATCTCTAGGATGCTTCCCAAGCGCCTTCTTGCCACTCTCCTTCTCAGCCTTTTTCGCCCTAGACGACTTTAGCCGCCTCTGCTTTTTGGCTTCATCAATGTTCACGACCACTTTCGTCGATCCCTTTATGACACCAGCCATTGTACATCAAAAGCCAAGTTAGTCAAATCCACAAAAAGGAAACAGCAGACAAACAACAACAGTAACTCAGATACGTACTCTCTTGCAAGAGTTCGGACTCCAACAGACTCTTTAGTGTGACTAAGTTTCGATACTCCCGATCAGTCTCCGATAGCACCAATGTCACCTTCTCGACTTCGTCCTCATTCTCCTTTGAAATAGGCCCCCCACTTCACCGAGCCTGCAACACAAAAATATTCCCACTCAAATCTCCACACTTGTGTCAGTAAAAACAAACGAGGAAACAAGAATGCTAGAAGTTCAAACACACAAAGCAACAATCAGTCTTGAAGGTTGGGACCATGGACCTATAGACTTGGAATGGCTAGGAACGTGTTTGGTGACGGTCTTCCCCAATGGACACTCCCAGTCACCATAGACCAAACACCACCTGTTCGTCCAAGATTTCTAAGAAGAAGGTAAGTGACTAATGAAGTAACCTCTCTCTTTTGCCTTTCGGCAATTGGTTTGTACGTAGCCAAAGTTTCCCAGTTCCATAGAAATTGAATAAAGATATATAAACTGCTCAAACATTGGCTCTCCCAATCTTGCCAACCATCAAGCAATATATACCCTATGCAGAAGAATCCAAAAGTTGGGATTATATTGCCCCGGCGCATACCCCAGCTTGGCTAACATCATTTTCACCCACGATGAAGCAGTAGTCTGAAGCCATAGTTATACATATCTGTAAAAATAATCACACATCCCTCTGGAGGATATCTAACAACATCAGTTGCAATAGGTAGCCTTAAGCCCACCAAGGATGGGACACTAAACTCTGTCCGAATCTCCGCTAGTCTTACCTCTGTCAGTGTATTCCTCCTCAGCAAAGGGATACCAACCCGTACTTCTAACCCCTCTGAAGCAGAAGCCGCAACTACCTCCACCGACCCCGATAGTCCTACCTAATTGCTTGAGCCCACCTCTGGCGTCTGAGGCAGGGCTAGAACCCGACTAGCCACAGCCTCTAACACACTATAATTCCTCTACATCTCTTTATACTCAGCCTGCTGAGAATCCACTGAGGGCTCCCCCATCTCACCTTTGAGCCCTACCATCCTACTCTCTATCACACCTTCTACAATATACTCTGACTGGGAACTCTCACCCTCAGAACATACATATAGGCTCTGCTCATCGCTTTTAGTATCTTCCCCACCAAAGGCAGGGGAGTCCTGATTTCTCTACCAAAACTTTCAGACATCTACAATATTCATAAACAAGAAAAGGAACTAATCCACAAGCAAGAAGAATCGAAACACAAAAAACACAAAAAGGATGGCACACCTACATGCTCTTTGCTCTACAAATGACATTCAACAAGCTCATATCCATATTCAAGATGTTTATCATAATATTCAACATGTTCATACCCAACAAGGCATTTCAATCCAACAATTGAAAAGTGATGAGCTCTAACCTTATTTGCACCACCACGGAAAGTATGCCGGAAATCACTTTGACCACCGCTCCACCACCAAATATCATGCCGGAAATCACATTTTCTCCTCCTCACTTTCCATAATTTTTCTCTCGAAAATCGCAAGTGTATTGCCTTCTTCACCAAAGACCTTATTTATAAAGGCTTCAAGGTATCGACTCCTCGACTTACGTAAAAACCTTAGTATCATTTCACCTTCCCTCTCAAATTTCGTATACCTACTCCAAACAATTTGAAATTCAAAATTCAAAAACTAAAAACTAAAAAAAAAGAAAAAGAGGATGAGAGGTCTGAACTAGCCTTGCCGAACGGCAAGGCCCGAGAAAAAGCAAAGCAAAAAGGGCACGCATAAAATCAAATCTTACCAAGTGACTTTGCCGAAGGCCGACACTCTAGAGACCCTAGTCGGCCCAAATTTCACCTCCAAAAGCCCACACACGAAACAATAAGGGCCAAACACTTTGCAGGGGCCCTTGAGAAATCCCTCTTTGACAAATCCCTACTGAAGCCTTGAGAAATCCTTACTCAAAAACATGGCTAAACCTTGCCGAACAGCATGTGCGGTTCTATAAATGTGGAGGGGCTCACAAAGAATCCTCCCAATTCACCTATCTGAATGATAACACTTGAACTGCAAAATCAGTAGGCTCGCGAAAGGATCTTTTCCAACTTTGCCGAATGGCAAGGTTATCCCAAAGTCCAGCCCCTAGCCGAACGGCAAGCTTATCACAATGTCGGGGGAACTCATGAAAATTGTTGCCAAAATCAATCCTCTCGAACGATAGGTCATGTGATGCAAACATAGGGCCTCACAAAGAAACCCTCCAATCAACCTTGCCGAATAGCAAGGTCCGTGGTTCAACTTCTGGGAACTCGCGATTCGCACTCCTCATCTTCGCAAAACCTAGCGCGCACATTATAGGTTATGGCCTCCTTGCCGAAGCCCACAAAATCCAAAGACCTAGCCTCCTTGCCGAAGATCCTAAACCTTGTGCTCACGACAGACCCTTGCCGACAATCCAAGAGGCCTCAAAATTTTCCCCAAAACACCTTTGCCGAATGGCATGGGTTGTACAGAAGCTAAGGAGGCACTAGCGAATGAAGCCTCCTTTCCTAATTGACTCATGCCGAATGTATAGCCTCCCCAAGCTCTCCCCAGCTCTTATATAAAGACTCGCACCCTTCTTCCAAACCCTAGCCCTTTGCTAAGGCCCAGGTCACAAGGCCCACCTACTGAAGGCTTGGAGGCTCACAGTGTAACATCTCACATTGACCAACGGAGAGGACGTGATGTACTTTATATGTACATGCTCGCCTCCATCTAGCACGAGGCCTTTTGGGAGCTCACTGGCTTCGGAGTCATAAGAACTCCGAAGTTAAGCGAGTTGAGGGCTAGAGCAATCCCAAGATGGGTGACCCACTAGGAAGTTGCTCGTGAGCTCCCAAAAATAAAATCGTGAGGGCAGAGAAGGGGACCCAAAGTGGACAATATCGTGCTACGGCAGAGCCGATCCCGGAATGTGACACACAGGATTGCTCCAGGCCTCACTCTTTGTCGAAAGCCCAGAGGCCCAGCCCCCAAAATTCTTCTTCCTCTACCCAAATAATAATAATAATAATAATAATAATAGGGGGAACCAGACTTGCCGAACGACAAGGGCTGTGCAGAAGGAAGAAATGGCTCACAAAATACTCCCCCACATCAACCCTACCGAACAGTAGGGCCTGCGCTGCCGAACCTTTAGGCTTTCCAGATCACTCTTTTTCTCCCCTCGAACTCTACCGAAACTTCCAAAGACCCAAGTGCAAACCCCTTGCTGAACCTTCAAGGGCCCAGCCCCAGGCCACGCCACTTCACCCCTGCCGAAGCTAGAGACACGACCCCAGTCGTTACTTGCCCAAAAAAAAAAAAAAAAAAAATCCTTCTTCAAGGACCTTGCCAAATGGCATGGCACATGCCGAAGGCCCAAAGGCCTAAAAAAAAATAATTATTAAATAATTATTATTAAAAAAAAAACTCTCTCCCTTGCCGTAGGTCAAACCAAGAGCCTAGCAGGCTCACATAACTTTTACCGTACCTTCCAAAGGTTGGTGCAGCTTCTAGCTTGTCAACTTGGGGGACTAAGGAATGCCCTATGGCTCCTACTGAATTAGGGATGCTCGTTCATGATTATACAAAAATCCCACAAGTTCCCAACCCATAAGTTACTTCTTGACCGCGAACTTGAGGGACTACTGTTTACACCATAATCAACCGAGCATATCCAGCATCAAAACGACTGGCACTAAGGCAGACATACATTCTCCCTTGCTGAAATACCCCAAAGGGACACACACAAAAATCCCTAGAAAGTGACTGACATCGTCACCTTCCGACGTGCCGAAGGAAGACACTCTTTCGAAGCGGCAGCCACTTGCCGAAGCTTTCAACTGCCGAACCTAATCTCCAGGGACACATGTCACCACCACAGCAACTTGCACAAAGTCCCACATCGAAACTTTGTGCAAAACTCTCATTTTCACTTCCCTGTAAATAGAGAACAGTGCCCAAGTAAAAAGGATAACTATTTTCTCACATTTACTGTTATTCTGCCAAAATTACCACCTATAGCTTATTTAAGATCGAAGAGCCTTCGGCAGACACCACATTGGTATCCGAAGCTCGACGACTGCTTCTTTCTCCTTGTCTTCTGCAGGTTCCTCCAACTCTGAAGGTCCTCACCTTCTTCCCTGCTAAGGATTCTACACTTCTCTAAATTGACCCTCCCAAAAAGAGCATCAACAACTGTGCCATTATAGTACAGCTCTACCAATCCTACAGTTCACCATTTACATGACAATAAACAATTAATTCAAGAAAAAATATATATAAAAAATAACCATAATCAAGAAGGAGAAAGCTTAAGGGGCAGACAAGGAGTGACTGAAGCTTCACTTTAGCCAAAGCCACAAACGTTGCCTTCCTGCATACAACCCAAAAATGCTCAAAGCATATAATATTACAATAAGTATTAACATTTAAATAAATAAATAAAAAGCTTATAAACCAAGCACTGCAGATGCCCATCAAAAACGAAAAAACAAATTAAACCTAAGTTTAGAGAGAAACTGAAGAAAAAATTAAAAATGTATAACAAACAAAGCCTAGAATAATTACCTGGGTAGTGGAAGAACTGCACTAAACAAGAAGATCAATGAATAAGAAAGACCCTTCTCTCATAAATAAAAGGAAAATTAAAGGATGAGCATCAAAAATCACTTTGACAAAGAGAAAGCTACTCCTGAATCGATGGTTGCTGCCAAAAACTTGATTGGAAAGATGAAATAGAGCTTATGCTAAGTGATTAAGCATCATAAATTACTACATATGTCAAAAGACAAATGAGAGAAAGCAAGTCAACAAAAATCCACCTGTTATTCAATACTGTAAAAACTAGATGCTACTAGACTAAATGATTATTCACCTGTTATTTTATATTGGGGTTAATCATTTTATTAGTCCCTGAACTTATACCAAATTTGCATTTGAGTACCTCAATTTCCAAAATGGTTCCCGTGATCCTTTAACTTCACTTTCGCTAGGACAAATGGTCCTGCCGTCAATTTTGTTAACTTTTTCTGTTAAATGCAAGGGCAAAATGGTATTTAACTTTTTCTGTTAAATCCCGTTGGAATTAGGACTTGAAAGAAAATGTCTGATAATTATTGTCCAAGTATCTTCTCTTGAATCAGGTGAAAAATAAGGACCTCAAGATCTTTCCAAATAAGATAACCATGTACCAATGACGAGTTTTTGTTGACTCGTTTCTTTAAATGATTTTATTCATGCTTACTTATTTATTTATTTATTTTTGATAAAATTCATGCTTACTTATTTGAATCAGATTGGATCGAAGTAAACACGAATGGGAGCAAGCATGTGTCACTCCAAGCATTCCATAATTGAAGTGTTTGTTAACCGTATGAAATCAAAGAAAGAAAATGAAGCAAATTCAACCACTATATTTCTTTCCATAATAAGCTTTCGTTCAAGGTGTGTTTTTTAATGACTCGGCTGTGAATATAATTTATTTCTTGAAACAGAGTGATATTTTGAAGAGCAAAGAAGAACGTGGAGAATTAATGATAATTTTCATATGCTACTGCTTGAACAAGTCTATGGCTAGCTTATCCTTACATATTTATGTCAAACTTATATGCCTTCACTGTTTCACATGAGAAAAATATGTAGTAATGACTTTTTGTTGACCCTTTTTTTTTTTTTTTTTTCCCTGTGCATTTTAATGCTATTTTTCTTCCCATCATAAGCTCCTTCGCGGGGTTTTTCTTTTTCCTATCGTTTTGACCTTTTAAATGAGATTATTGCTGGACATGAAGGGCAATTTCATGCAATTATTATCGGATACCTAATAAAGACCTTCTCCTACTCCTACTATAAAAGGAAAGAAAGTCAAGCTCCTTATTTGGGTAGAAAATTCTTGACACTAATTCCTTATTGCGATATATCCTTTTTGTAGGTATAATTACGCTGAAGGAAGTGAAAGAATAAATCAACCCAAAGGAAGTGCCTGAAGCCCAAGTATATTGGGTACATACGTAGAGTTTTAATTTGAACAATTGTGTGCCTGAAGCTCGAGTAATTGGGTACATACGTAGAGTTTTAATTTGTGAAAACCCCACGAATTGTATTCGTCAAATAAAGAAATCAGATATACTATGCACAAAAAATTGAACAATTCTGTGTTTGACCCATTGCGTGTTTGAATATGAAAGTTGAGTTTTCGCGGAGAGACAAAAACTCATTCAAATATGACAGTTTTCATTTCCCTTTGTACCATGACAATCTACGTAGTTGCCCCCTCAAACCCATTCAATGCCCATCTGTGTTTTGTTTAATTGCTTACTATTCTCAATTTCTCATTTGCAGCACGTACTTCCTCCTCTATATAAAGGCCATGCAGCATGCCAGCCAGAGCCAACTTATACTTCTCAAATACATCTCGCACTTCATGAAAGTTGTTTCTACATGTCTCGACTATAAACTGTCAAAATTTGAGTTTCATCCCAGAAATATAGTCAGCTCAAATATTGTAATGTCACTTGCTTATCCTTGTCTACTGTGTTGATGTACGCTCCGATTCCCCCTTGCATGTCAATTTCTATTGCTCATTCGACATTTTTCTTCATAAGAGTTGTACCTCGGTTAGAGAACTATAAGGTTCCTTCATGATTGTTGCTCCGTTTTCTGTTGTCTACCACATATCCGAAAATGGTTTCCACCCACCAGGTGTAGTCATCTCGGCAGTGGCACAATTGAACGAAGCTCTTCCTAGTTTTCGAGTGTTGACTAAGTTGACTATTTTCATTGGAAGCTTCTTGGTGCATTGCATAGCAAATACAGAGAATTGAGGCAAGGATTTAAGTAGGACAGAAGTGCAATTCTTGTTTAATTGAGGGTCTAAGTGATATTACAAAAGTCTCAAGGATCTAAGAAGTTAAAGAGGAATTTGTGAATACTTGGTTACTAAATAAGGCTTATATAGTAACATGTGTTTTATTGTGGACTAGGAACTTCTTATACTCAAGCGTGGTGTTGACACGTTTTTATGTTGAGACGAACCTTGTGGGACCAGGCAGCATCATTGGACTCCAGGTAGGGGGACCATTAAACCCAGACTTGTTTTTCTTGTATGTATGAAGTAGTAGTTATGCTTGCAAGAGAAATATGCCTAAATTTTGGATGCCATTGTTGTATGGTTTTATTATGTGATGGGCACCTGGTTCCGGATGACCTGAGAGTGAAGGGGGCATAGTGACTACCTTGGGTTTTGATTCTCTAAACCCTTGGAGACGGTTGTACGGACTGACTATTCCAAGACCATTACTCTCAAGCTGGCTAATAACCTTGTGGGTTGGTTTTAAATAAAGTGTTTCAACTTAAATATTTTATTGTCCTGCTACCAATAAAACTCTGATCCAACTCGTTTTAATTACACAAAAGGGCTTAACATGTTTCTGGAATACTTGGGAGTATGACGCTCTAGCAATTGGGCGTTGTATTCTCAGGATTCTTGAGGCACATACTGACAGGACCCGACCCAAATTCCACTTTGGAATATGAAATTCATGTACCGCTGGCAGGTGCTGGGTGGGGTCCTGTCATGTACCGCTGGCAGGTACTGGGCACGCAAGTACTGGGCCCAAATTCCAAAGTGAAATTTGGGTCGGGTTCTGTCATCTACCGCTGTCACTTGACCGGGTTTCTGGGGCATGAAAATAGCATTACCCCAAGAAGGAGCATAAAATCCAGAGGAATGACGTGCCATTGTACCAATAGACTTACCCCATAAATTTGTATCTTCTTCCAAATCAGCAAAAGTAAAGGAAAATTGTGCCAGTAAACTAGGATTGGAGTCCCATGGGGACTCATATTTCTTGATACACACTTGAGTGGGATGACTAATTCTACCACAAGCAAAGAAATATTCAGGTAAGTACTCATATTTGAACTCCACCAATTTTTCCCCAACCTTCGAAAAAGTAACCGGTGTCCTATGAATGAGGGGTACGGTGACATCAAATCGCACACGGATGCGGATAAAACGTCTAACACAATCATTGCCATCTCAGTTGTCTACCCAAAGAACCTACCCCAGAGTTGCACCAATGGCCCGGGCTACTGTCGTAGTCGTGCATAAACCAGACACTTCATATAGCTGCACCTAGAAGGTTTCGTGCATTAATGGCATAGTGTGAATACTACCATCATCCTGAACCTCCGCCAACAATATGCCCATGGTTCCATATCAAGAACCCTTCTCTGATCTCGAGCACTGACAAAATGCACCTAGAACCTGTTAGAAGCTATGTCCTTGATTGACACATCCTCAGTACCTTTCCATAGGTTCGAAAAGGTTTTGATAAATCCTTCATGACTCATAGCTTGATCCGTAAGGACTTAGCCATGACGTTATAGGTAAAGCCAAGAAAACTATCAGAGACCGCCAAAGAACTAATAACCACACCAGCATGTTCCCCCGGCGTGAGAACCAAGCAACTCCCAAAAGAACACTAAATGTCATCAAGGGCCACATCCCAATCACGATCCGACATAGCCATGGCAGTGAACATAGAGAAATCGGGGGGTAGGGGAGGGGAGGGATAAACGACGAGACCTGAGGCTGCACAGAAGAGGCAATCATATCCCAATCATGAAATCCCTAAGTCTCGTTGATTAGGAGTGGAGCATCACCTCTCTCCCATTCATTCCTCCTTCCTTCAATTCTTCAATTCACAAAGGGATGAGTCACATATTCTAGAGTGATGATTCACCTAGCCTAAAGTTCATCAATGATGAACTTGATTCTATTTCGCATTCACCTTATGATCATCCTCCTCATCCTTCTTTTGTTCATCTTCAAAATCCAAAATTCGTCACTTCTTTAAAGCAGTGGAGAACTCAAATTTCTGAAACTCAAACGAGCAAACTTCCTTCATCAAAGTTGTTCATCTTCTCAAGTACTATAAGAGAAACTTTAATGGTTGTATGTATATGGGAATTCATGCTAAATTTAGATCCAAGTTCACCGGAATGCTCCAATGGCTGGTAGATGTAAAATGGATGAAAATATGCATAATCACCGGAAGTTGCAAAAAAGGATGCACATTGCATCTGATTTTGCATCCCAACTTATGAGCCCCCCCGCTTAGGTCCAGTTTGGGATTGCTGTCACTTTTAAAATAATAAAAAAATTGTTGTTTATATTGTGCTTTGAAAATAATTAGCTACAAAGTAAAGCAGCTACATGTTTGGTAAACAATATTTCTAACAATGAATAATGACTAAAATAGACATGATGTTGAAAGTGTTATGCGCCAATCATGTGGTGAGTGGTGGTGGTGGAGTGGAGGTGATGGTGAAAAAGATGGAGGTGAAGGTGGTGGTGGTGGTGATGAAGATGGAGCTGGTGGTTGTGGTAGTGGTGGTGGTGGGGATGGCGATTGTGGAGGTATAGGTAGCAATGGTGGTGGCAGTGTGGTGGTGGTGTTGGTGTTGGTTGTGGTGGTGGCGGTGGTTGTGGAGGTGGTGAATGTGATGGTGGAGGTGGAGGTGGAGGTGGTGGAGTTGCATGTGGAAGTGGAGGTGGTGTCATTTTTTAAAATGAATGATGGTATTTTGGGAATTAAAAACAATTCATTAAAGGCTCATCTCTACTTCTTTTGAATGCAGCTTTAAAAAGCAATCCAGAGCCTCCTTTTAAAAACTGCTGTAAAAAAGTCACTGCTTTTAAAATAATTGGGATATTCTAAACAACTTAAACTGCTTAACTTTAAAGTGAAGCAGGTTTTTGACAAAATAAAAATTAAAAAAACATTCCCAAACGGGGGCCTTAGTGGTTCAACAAGAAAGAAGTTAATAAAATACGGGCAATTGAACAGCACGGAAACAACTTCGCCCGCGAGTATTGATGTAGCTGCTAACAAAGCCAAATGCGTGGGATCAATTTAATTTTTTTGGATAAACTCATATTTTTTCCGAATTAAAAAAATTCAATATCAATTTGTTTGGAAAAATAAAATAAACCTAACATACACACACACAAAATTGAATTTACATCTTAGGATTTACATCTCCTACCATTGGAGGAAAAACTACATTTACATCCCTCGGAGGTGTAAAGGGGATGTAAATTTGGATTTACATCCCCAAATTTACATACAACCACTGCAGTTGCTCTAACATATCCAAAAATCAACGTCATCAGATCACTCTAGCTACCGGAAACCGGCTCTGACATATATGTGTTCATCCATGGCTGGTGACTTTCTGTAGGCTCGGTTTCAATGCTTTTCTTTAATTTACAGTGCTCATTTGACTATGATTTCTTCATGGAAGTTGTTCCGAATTGTGTTGTCTATAACATAGCCAAAATTCGTAATCATCTAACAACTATAACATTCTCAGCCTTGGTTTTACTGAAGTATGTTCATCAATTTATGTTGTGATGTCTTTGTTGTCTTCTTGTCTTCTTTTCCTATACTTGAAAGGTTGAGTTTCATTTGTACCTTAAAACTTATGAGTGAGGTACTTAATTTTGAGTTGGACTTTTGATTTATGTTTTAGGTTGGTGACATATAACATCACCTAAGTGGCGTCTATCAAGTACTTGTGAAAATATCTCATAGTACCTTGTGGGCTGTTTTGTGAGTTTTAAAAATGTTTCCCTTTAAGTATGAACAGGAGCTTTTGATACACTAAATTGTATTCACAATGGTTGTTTCAAAACAGGTTTTGTGCCATTTGGTTTTAAATTGAATTTTTTGTACAATTTAAAAGTAGAGACTATATTGCTAGAATTGTTCTGATTCTGCTCTATGCCATGTTTTGTTAGTTGACATGTGTCAGCAAATTAGAGAGGGGACATGGAAGGAAAACCAATTTGGGGAAAGCAGACTTATTTCCCTAAGATAAAACGCATGGTGTGAGACGTGCAAGCTTGTCGCACTAATGTATGAATTAGTGGATTAGAAAGGAGTGAGTTCATGGCATCATCGCATATGCATAATTTATTTATCTTGTCTTATTGCGTAATTTAGTTATCTTGTGTTATGTAATGCATGATACTTTGATTAACTGATAGCTTACCTTGAGGGGTTTGACGGTACCCTACTAAGCACAGATTGTGCAAGATTCAAGGCGTTGTTTGAGGAAGTAGTTTTTCACCAAGCAACTAGACACATGTTGTGTATTGTTTATTTAATATTAGTACTTAGTCAACTGTTTAATAATGATCTTATTGTATGTATTTAACTACAAGCTACTACAACTGTTCTATTGATAAATAAATTCATATTATTTTGGCTTTATTTCTCATCATATCATGGTTATAGAATTTTATTCTTATAACTATAGTATGATTGACACCCTTATTCAGATATATGATAGACAGAAACACTTTGTTTCCTTCACACTGCGACCCCTCAAAACCCAAGGGCATTTTATCTGAAAACACCGAACCCCAAAATGTGCGTGTGACGATCACACAGTTTTACAATGATAATGCCCTCTCAAAGTTGCTAACTGATAAGAGCATTTTATTGCATATTTGCTATCCATAAAACTATTCTTTTGCTAGCATTTTATTTGAGTTACTTTGTTATTTGCATTGTTTTTGCACTTAGAAAATATTAATTAAAAGCTTTATGAATAAATATGCTACTAAGGATTATTTAGAAGCATAAATGGTATTCGGCATCTTCTTTCAATTTGATAAACTCTCTCTTCTAGTTCGATTATTAATGTTTCTTGAGTTAATACATCATGACTTATTATTTGTACAATTTTTCTAATGGATGCAAGGAAGCAAAATGTGAAGCCAATTCCAGTCTATTTTCGGCAGTCAACTTGCAAGCCCCAAACCGTGCACTTATACTGCTCGGATGGGAATACATTCTTCATGAAAGTTATTTCAATGGGTGTCTATTATAACATATCCAAATTTGAGCCCCATTGGATACATATTCACACTTCAGGCCTTCCTACACCAATCCTGGTTCAGAAGAATTTGTTTTTCCAGCAACCTAAAGGTATATGGCAGAGACAAAAGAAATGTGGCAGCAGACTTCCATGATGTACATGCAGCAAAGAAGAAAATAAAGAAGAATGAGTAACACGTGATGCACCAGCCAAATAATAAGAAAAGAACATGTGCAAGAATAAAAGAATGTTAAAGAAATGAAGGAAAGAAGAATGTTGGTAGCAAAATCATGAAAGCCAACCTCCTGGAGGTTTGCACATGTCAAAAGCAAGCAAAGGCTGCTGCCATAAAGATAAAAAGAAACTTGGCAGCAACTAGAGTTCAAGGAGTAAATAACAGGTGGATGAAATGGAAGACCAAAAGGCAGCCGCAATTGAAGACCAAATGGAAACCCACGTAAAGAATGCTTGAGAGGTGCAGCAGCTAGAGAAGAGAAAAAAAAATAATGGGTATGCATGTGAAGAAAGCAAAGGGAATGCAGCAGCCAGCACAATGATGAATATGATGATACTTTAGTTGCTCTCCTTTCCCTATAAATAGCAAGCTTAGCAACGGAGAATGGGGAGCCAGATGGCAAAGCAAGAGTTTTGGTAGTCCAATAGAGAAGAAACCCTGGTGAGCCGGGAGCCAAGGATCTAGGGGCATCTACCATTTTAGTTTTTCCTCTTAATTTTCATGTTGTCTTTAGTTTCATCTAGTTTGTAGGGAGAGGAAAAATGACAATATAATTGGAAAGAACCTTGGGGAGCCATCAGCCATTGAATCATTTTTTTTACCGTTAAAATAGCTTGGATTTAATATAAATCGTTGATTTGTGTTATTGTTGGAATAAAAAATAAATTAAAAAAAAGTGTTGCGACACCAATGTACGACAGCTTCTACTACACCAGTAGTGCGACACATGGCGCCCTATTGATTCCTCCTTGCGCATGGGATGCGTCAGCCTTGAGTGGGCTCCACAAAAAAGTTTTCCAGTCTAGGTAATAGCTGGACTGGTATTTGGCCCCAATTTTGGGTTTTCTCAAATTTTAGCCCTTTACTTTTCTTGGATTGGGAGATGAATTGGGATATTTTGAGTTTTGCCTCATGGGTTGGAGATGGCCTTAGGGAGCTGATTTTTCCACTCCTTTTTTCTCCACTTACACTCAATTTTGCTTTTTAATACTTTTTAATCAATTTTTTTTTCCTACTTGATGTAATATAAAAGTGAAGTAAAAAGAAATTAATATAGGGTAAGGGTATATGAAAGAGAAAGAAAAAAAGAACAAAATTGATTAAAAAGTTTAAAAAAACAAAAGAGAGTGTAAATGGAGAAAAAGAGACTGGAAAAATCAGCTCACTTTCTTCAATATTTTGCTTTGTGTTTTTGTTTTTTAAAAATAATTTTATGATTTAATACTGAAATTGTGGTGAAGTGGCTGGACATGTGTCAAAGTATTAGATAGGGGACAGAAATGGTACAGGGAAAATGAGGACAGTGGATTTGAAGGTTTTTTTTTTTTTTGTTGTGATAATTAGTGACTAGCCCTAGCACATGCGTATTGGTTTTATTTTTTATATTTTTAGAATTAAAAAAAGATAATATGAGTGTTTCATAAAAGTAGAATCTATTATTTGATTTTGTTTTTAATCTTTATATTTTTTAATATAAAAAATATTAATTTATCATATTATCCTAATTTAATTAATAATTTCAATTCTTAATATTTGAATTAACCAAATATTATCTGATATTTTGAATGTTTCACGTTCTCGGCATTTTGCTATATATAGAAAGATATGATAGAAGCATAGTCTGAAATATCGATAATATCGAGGAAATATCGAGGATGAAGATAGTGAAAAATTTGATGACTACTCTTCACAATACACTTATTCTACACATAGAGATGATGAAGATAGTGAAAATTTTGAACCTCGTAGGAACTCTATGTGGTACTAAGTCACTCATGTATCTTACCATGCAATGTATAAAGTGTAAAATATTATAGTAAATCATTATATATAAATGATTACGGTGTGTTTAATCTTTTTTCATTAATTATTACATATTTTTTACACTCATAGTGTTTGCCCGCTTGCTGTATAATCAACTTAAAATTAGTTAAATCCATCATGCAATGCATTTCCTTCTAATTTTTTGTGATAAACTCATAGATAATTGACTAAATAAACATTCTCCAAAGTTTCAATAAAAATTTTCAAGTTTTTCTTACAATTTCCTTGGTATTTATTCAATTTTTATCGATATCGATAATATCCCGATATTTCCATCGAAATTTC
Source organism: Prunus dulcis (assembly GCF_902201215.1). Lineage (NCBI taxonomy): Eukaryota > Viridiplantae > Streptophyta > Magnoliopsida > Rosales > Rosaceae > Prunus > Prunus dulcis. Next base: position 11,030,195 of record NC_047655.1, on the reverse strand, counting down.
CATATTTTTGGACTATCGATATTTCCGATATCATCGATATTTTATACCTTCGATGGAAGGCATTGTGGTGAGGGCACTTTACATGGGATTCGAATCGGTAAGGGGGAAGGGGAGGAGAGAAACTCTCGTGTAAAGGGATAACTTATCCACCCCTCGGTCACAACCTTTTTGATTTTGGACGAATTCTCTCACCACATTATCTCCAATCAAAATCCAGCAGCCCTCTGCTTCCCTCATCATTGCATTGCATTAGATATTCCTTAGCAAGATAGTTTTGATACCGTACACAGAAGCGGCCACAGACCACAGTCACAGGGAAAATGGGGGCCCTTCTCAGGGTTGAGTGCTTCTCCTTCCCAAGAACTCTCCCAATCCGTAATCGTTTACTTCCCAATAGAAATCCATCTGTCTCAGCCCTAAGAACAAGCCCACCTCCTGGTAATCCCCTTAATCAAATATATGTAATGTGACTTTTGAAACGCTTTCGTTTGGCAGTTTCTGTATCTCATGGGTTTTAGTTTTAATTTTAATTTTTTTTTTAATTGCAGTGAGTGAACTTGCAGAAGAGGACATTCTGCAGGCGTTCTTTAAGGAAAGACAGTTGAATGGAGACCTTGTATCAAAAATTTCAGATGTGCTTTGGCAGAAGGAATTTACGAAATCTGTTGTTGATGCTGATGATGTTGGCCGATTTGCTGACACTCCTCAACAAGCAGAGCAGGTACAGGACAACAAAGCTCTTTCATGCTTTCTTCACTGTAATTTAATGAATCAAGCTTCTTAAGATTAGTAAAAATTCCAAATTTGTAATTGATATGCTTAAGTGTTGGGATTTAATGAATCAAACAATGAAGATAGTGGTTTTCTTTTTGGTCAAACATAGCAATTCTGAATTCTAAATATGGATAAATTTATGTCCAATATGTGGTCCTCAAAGCTTCCAGTAAGTGGCTCTTGCAGGAGGGTTTCATTAACTGAGTTTGATAACTTCATACTGGTGCATTTAGTTTCTTTAGTTACAAAAGGAAAAGTTTTTATATGTCAATGCCTGAGGGAAAGTTAATGTAGTCCAGAGGTGCACACATTTTAATCGTTGAGGCTTAAACCTTGTGAGCATGGGTTTTAGATCATTGAATCAGTTGGAAAACAAGATGAACATAATGAAGGTGGGGGGGGCTTGCTTTTTGCATTTTTTTTTTTCTTGATAACTAATGGATTTGCTTCATCTGCTCAAGCAAGCATTACTATATCCAAGTGCTAAATCACATTGTATTTGTTTGTTTCAAATTTAAAATGGCAAGTAATCAAATGTGTTCACTATCTTTTTCCGATTTTTAATGGATGTACTTTTTTAGGTTGCAGAAAATGATGCTGGTGGGTTTTTGAAATTGTCAAGAACCAATGAATGGGTACTAGGTGACATATCTGCACCAATAAATAAAAAAGCCATTGCTAAGGTATGCTTTCATTGGTTATCGTAACATTCTAATTTTTCTCTTATGCTTGCTTTCAACACTTCCATTGTGACCAAAAAAAAAGGAAGAGAAAAGGGAAGATAATTTCAAAATTTGTTCAATCAAAATGGTGCCTTTACAAGGGGAGATTTGATATTTTTATCTGTTCTTACTTTACTTGTCTTAACAGGCCTTGCAGAATGACAGTGAAAGAAGAAAGAAACTCAACCTTCTTCAATATGAAGCTGTATGATACTTGAACCCAGTATGTTCCTTGGTATTTTGTGCAAGTCAGTATGGGTTTTGTCTATATTCGCTCCACTATATACATAGTGGACATCCTTATAAGAGGCAAGCCATATATATATATATATATATGCAAATACATAGAAGTCAGTGTTTGCACTTCAACTAATGTATATGTTCACCATCTCTTTGAATAAATTCTAAGTTCATGTCTTCCATTTATACTGATCAATCAAGTAGATGTTATGGGCTCAAAATTATATCAGCATTATTGTTAGGCTGCTATTATTTCTCATATTATCATATTTTAAAAACTCAAAATTTAAAAGAAAAAAGAAAAGATTTTCCTCCCCTCTCTGGCCATGGCACACAGCCATAGCCTCTGGCTGTGGTGCGAGGATTCTAAGTGGAGGGGAAGGGAGGCCACATTTTTTTCTTCTTCTTGTTAAAATTAAATGAAAATGTTAAAATGGTTACTGTGAATTCTGAGTGTGTGTCGAGCAAGTTAAGGGATACAAATAGAATTACCTTATTGTTAAGTCATAAATACTATTGGCAAGCTATCTATATGATTAATCTTTATCTATTTGTGATCTCAATATATTGCTCTATCAAATTTAAGCTTTTATGTGTCCAATCTAATATCAAATTAAACTATCAATTCTTGAGTCCTTAAGCCTTTTGTAGCCTAAAGCAATCTGTATGGTTGAAAAAACAACTGTTATTTGTCAGTTTGAATATTCTAGTAGAGTAAATGCTTTTTGTCCGAATGCATCAGCAACATGAGGACACCTTACTTAAGTATTGTAGTCAGTCATATCGTGTTCTATGTAAAAACCTACGTAGAGATATATCTCTAGTTTAGTTAACATTAGTCTCTATACTTTTACTTTAGGTTAACTATTGAGTATGCTTTCATGATGTTTGCCATAATACATTTCCCTATTGCATTTTATCTTCATCTATATGATAAATCTAAAATTATTTAGCCATTTGATTATCCACATTTTCATTTTAGCTTTATCTAACAAATTACGTTTTTTTAGCCATTAGATGATCAAACAACTTCCGATCTGGATGAATTTTTGCAGGGATAACCTTGAAGGATGATGTAAAATATAGATGGTTTCCGATCATTGAAATATATTGTGGGGTAGTCCTAAGAATATGTGTGCCCTTTTCTTACAATAAGGGGCATCCTTAATATAGAAAAACTATATATATATATATATAAATATTATTAATATACATGTACATATACATAGATGTTTTTGCTGGTTTGCAGTTAACATTGGTGTGGCTTGATTTTTGGTGTCTTACAAAATAAGTGATGAATCTCTGTCCTTTCCTGCAGCTGCAGAGGGAACTAATGCTATTATCTATTGGTATTGGAACCGCATGTACTGGGTATTGTTTAATAGCATTATCATTCCAGGTATACCTTTCAAGAAAAAACACACTGAAGTTTAAATGTAGTTTTATTGTTGCCACCATGCTTAGGAAAGGCTTTCATCAATTCCGGTAGGAGTCCATTTAGTTGATCAAAAGAATGAATATTAATTAATTTCTGCGATATCACAATAATGGTGCTGACCCAAGTATTTGTGAAATTTTCTAGTCTCATAACTTATTTCTCCACAGTAGCTCTTTACTTTCAGTCACTTTTATGTTAAACTAGACGTTGGTGAATGTAGTATATGTTTCTGTTTTGGAGTACTGACTTGCAAGTCTACCGCACAGGCTGCTGTCAGTTATGCTACGGGAGTTATTTTCAGGTTTGTTGATACAACTTATTAGGTTGAGATTATTTCTCTAAAGCAATAGTTTATGCCGATAATCTAGACATAATTCTTGTTTTACTAAGTCTATGACAATTTACCAACACTTATGCCTTTTCTATTATGCTTTGGGTTATTGGTTCAGCTTTATGGCATGATAATATTTCAAAAATCTTGATTAAAATAATGGAAGGAAAGTTACTTAAGGTGTGCTGTTATTTTTACATTTATTTTTCATGAAAATTTTGACAAAGAATTGGTAAATACTTACCATAAGAAGACATGTTCAGCTTGAATGAGTTGTTTATGCAGCTCCTTATGTTTTTGATTGTCTTGAAGAACTTATAGCCTATATCATTCTCAATGCAGTTGTTTGTACCTTAAACTCTTGTACCAGCAAGCAGACAATATATCCAGAGATGCAGTCCCTCAAATTTTCAGGCAGAGGAAGACCAAGAAGTACAACCAGAAACAACTTTGTATTCTTTCTTTTAGTAGTTGGTCTTATTCTTTTTGTTAAATATTCCTTGCACTTGGTTTGCTCAAACATACATTCATCCTCTCATCCAGAATTGGAATAAGAAGCGAGGATGTTGAGGATTTTCTAGAGAAGTCAATAAAGGGCTGTGGTATTGCTCTTTCATCTCCAAGGCTTGTAATACCAGCAGCAATATATGGATTGTGGATTCTGTCTCATCAATATTTGGCCAGCGATCTCTTTGATTTCCAGGTAAACCTTGAAGCTATTCTTGTGTCAGGAAACTCTTTTCTGAAACCATGTACTTGACCATTCATAGAATGGCTGAAGAACTCATACTGGTGAAAGTTTATTTTCTTGTTGTTTACACTAATGCTTCTTCTTCACAGCTTGTGCCAGCTATGCTTGGGATGTTTGTCTATAAAGCTGCTGCTCTTTATCAAGTTTATAGAGATAATGAAGACTTACAGTTTATCTTTCCAGAAAATGAAGAAGGCTTGAAATGACTGAAACATTTGATCTTTTGCATTGTTCATAATTTAACAAGCAGAGTCGGATGCCTCGCAGAAATTTTGCCCCATAAGGTTACAAAATTAGCTTTCCTTCGTCATTACCTGTATTATATCCTGCATGTATGTATAGTCAAACAAGAGAAGCATCCTCAAGATTGAGATGAAGTAATGTGGTCTGAGCTGATGCCTGTTTGATTGATTGGTTCAGGTTAGTTTCTGAAAGTTAGACTAGTAGCTACCTTATCCCTGTATCTCTAGCAAGATCTGTTCAAAAGCTAGTGGTTCATGGTTAATGAGTTTATCCTAAGGCAGGTGGCCTAAAACCTATTTTACAGTTTACAACAAATTGGCTGCTGTAAAACATAGTTGACCATTTTAAAAGATTGGCAATTTTGTTCTGAAGATCTGCTGTGATCTGCATTCCTGTAGTGTGATCTTCTTTCAAAGTGATGCAGGAGTGTACTCGAGGCTTGCCGAGGCCTTGCTGGTCTACTGGTTATGCTCTTAGTTATTTTAAATAGGTGATGTGCCCGTCATGTGAGTTAAGTATTCAGAAGGGCTAGGATGAAATCGTTATTTGTGTAATCAACAGCTAGGATGCTGGGTTGTCGTAACCTTTGTTCGAGTACCATGTACAAGTCTTCGTATATAATAGTGTTGTTTTGGGCCACTCTTGCCCTGGAGATTCAAGGTTGGACAAGATAGAGGTCATGTTGGCGGTGGAAATCGAGCCTAACATACAGAGAGGACAAAGATGGAATGATCAAAACCTAGTCACTGGCACTTGATTTAGGCGAGAAGAACCCCTTTAATGATATGCTGGAGACATAAATTAGTATGAATGGAGGACTGAAATAGAGGTTGATCTTTTAATGTTGGAGGAATACTTGAAGTTGTTCATGCCCTTGGAAGGTGCATGCAGAAGATTATTTGCATTGGGAAGCTAAAGCCAGTTTGGAAAACTATTTTGAGTTGAAACACATGGCCGAAGAGAGGAAGGCAATGTTTGTGAAACTTAAAATGAGAGCATTGCATTGAATTCATGGAAACGTATTAAGGAGCAGTTGAGTGTGGCTTATAGCACAAGGCAGATACATTGTTTAATTTTTCATCAAGCAAAACATGGCTCATGTATGTTGCAACATTTCACAATCCACACTTATGCAGCTCATCGATAAACAAACAACATATTTCAGCCTAAGGCTAAAAGACAAGCATCCACAACCAAAACCAGGGAGAGGCACAAACAAACACAAAATTCGAACCTGGTGGAGGCCTGCTATCATACAAACTGTTTTTGCCATCTCTTTGGTGCATAAGTCTTAGGCACCGTTTGCGTTTCAAAGAGACTACAAATTTAGCAAATTTATATTAGTGAATAATTTTATCACAAAATATAGACTTCAATTTACAATGCTTGGAAACTATGATGGTGGTAAAGATGGTCGCGTAAAAGATTAAACTTTGTTCCTCATACTCAAAGCGAAGCTGCATGAAGGGAAAGGCCATTGCTGCAAAACTTGATACAAAGACTAGGTCATCTCCATCTACTATATAAAGGTGACTCTCCAACCCAAGAGGGATCGTCTGAAAGGGCAAGTCAACCCTACAACATCAATTTCACATTTCTTGAGATGTCTCAATATTATTTCTTAACTAGGATATGGGTTATGGGTTGTGAGGATTAAATACTTTGTACTTTGTTCTTTCTTTACTCAATAATGAAAACACCAAACACCTTCTTGGACGTAACCTAATTAAGGGTGAATCACTTAAATATCTCGTGCTGCTTGACTGTATGTTCTTATTCAATTTCTACTTACAAATTGCAATCCCTAAGCACTAAAACTTGCTCTGGAGGACGACCTACTTGGTTATGCTAAGTTTTAGTGCTTAGGGATGGCTTGATCTCAATCTTGACAAGTTAATCTAATCGTTGAACTAATTTCGAGCATCAACATAATAGGGATTATTCTACTTAAGATCGAACAAGACTTTAGTCATCATCACATTTATATATTATTCTAATTATCCTTTCGCTTCCTCCTTTTAATAGAGCAATGTTGACTTGCTTGATCACTCTAAGCACGCTATAAAAATTTTGCTTGCTTGGTCAATCAACAATGGACAACAAACCTAACTACATTTCTATACACATTTACTTCGATCTAACAAATCAGAGATAATTTAACATTGAAGTCAATACAACAATCGTTGGAATTGGCATAAAATCAATGTGCCTAAACTAAAATAAGTATCAATGTAGGAAAAGGAAAGATGTAGGTTTTTGGGTTAGCTTGGACGCAAGCTAACATTGGCTTAATTTCCTAGTTTGATTAGGATATACTTTTAGTCTAGGATTTGGTTGTAAATTATGTCATCTATTAGTATAAATAGATGACCTTAGGAGCAGTGTAGACATAAGTTTGTGAGGCATCTGTTTGTGTACTTGAGAGCTGTTGGGTTTGTGAGTTCTCTTGTGTTTCTTTGTAATTAATAAAAAAAACTTCCGTTGGTTAGGGAGGTACACCAATATTGGAGAAACCTTAAATTGTTTGTGTTCCTTGTTCTTTGTTCATCATTTTAGTTCTTGTTCAGACTTAAAAGTATAACAAGTGGTATCAGGAGCCCAGGTTCGGTGGTTAAGCCAAAACAATGACAAAGCCTGAAAACTCTGGCAAGAATGGAGATGATGAGGGCACTAAGTTAGCCAAAACCACGGTATAAAGTGGTAGGTTTGAGATCAAGAAGTTTGTTAGGACCAATAACTTTGCTATGTGGCAGTGCGAGGTTAAGGATGTGCTGATACAACAAGGTCTACTTGTTGTGCTTGGAGATATGCCTATGCCGATGAAGAAGGAGGAATGGAAACGACTAAATGCCCATGCATGTTCATCAATTATTTTGTATCTTGGCAAGGCACAAAAATATGGTGTGATGAATAATTCATCGGCAAAGGACCTATGGAATACCTTGGAGTCTAAGTATTTGAAGAAGAGTGCTGAAAACAGGCTTTACCTTAAAAGAAAGCTGTATCGTTTTCAGTATAAGGAGGGGACGAAGATGATTGATCACCTCGAAGAGTTTAACAAATTGATTGCTGAATTGTAGAATTTAGAAGAGACTATCAAGGATGAAGACAAAGCTTTGATCTTGATAAATTCTTTGCCTGAATCCTATGAATCATTCGTTACGACGTGGATTTATGGCAGAGAAACAAACACGTTTAATGGGATCTCAAGTGATGTGATGAACCATGAGGTAAGGAATCTTTGTAGAAAATAGAGGAACAATTCTGAAGCTTTAACGGTGAGAGGAAGATCAAAGGAGAGAAAATCTTCCAATAGGAAGAACAGCAAGTCTCATATGAGTAGAGAGTTTGAGCAATAGGAAATTCTTGGATAAGGATGAGTGTGCGTTTTGCCATGAGAAGGGGCACTAGAAGAAGGATTGTCCTAAAATCAAAGCTAAAAACAAAGGAAAGAAGAAATAAGATTCAGAGGCAAACATTGTTGAAATCGACGATGAGGATTTTGTATGTGCCTTAACAGCAGCTGATAACATGGATTACATGAATGAATCGGTGCTTGACACTGGTTGCACTCATCATATGACTTCTCAAAGTCATTGGTTCTCAACCTTTAAAGCAATTACTGGAACTGTGTACATGAGTGATGATAATCCGTGTTGAACACAAGGAATTGGCAGTGTTATGATCAAGCACCGTGACGGTGTAATTCGAGAGCTACATGGAGTGAGGTATGTCCCAAACCTGAAGAAAAATTTGATTTCTTTAGGCATCCTAGAATTAGAAGGTTGCAAATTTTATTCTGAGAATAACATACTTAAGGTAGGCATGAGGGGCATTAGTGATGATGAAGGCTCCTAGAAGAGGATTGCTCTACTTTTTAATGGGCAAGACTATGGAAAAATAGGTGGCTATGGTGGCAGATGATGATCAAATTGACTCATCTTCTCTATGGCATATGAGGTTGGGGCATGTAGGAAATAAAGCTCTAAAAAGATTGATTAAGCAAGGAGTTCTAAAGGGTGCCAGGAGTGGCAAAGTAGAATTTTGTGAACACTGCATTCTTGGCAAGCAAACAAAGGTGAAATTTGGCACTACAATATATCAAACTGAGAGAATATTGGATTATGTACACCCTGATGTTTGGGGACTTGCAAAGAATGAATCTCTAGGAGGAAAGAGATGGTTTATGTCATTCATTGATGATTACTATGAAGAACACGGGTATATATGATGAAACATAAAAATGAGGTTTTGAATATTTTCTTGTAATGGAAAAATATGATTGAAAAGAAGACTGGCAAGAAGCTAAAAATTCTAAGAAGTGATAATGTTGGGGAATATATATCTGATCCCTTCTTTGAAATATGCAAAAAGGAGTGTATTACTCGTCACTTTAGTATTAGACAAACAGACAAACCCCACAACAAAATGAGATTGCAGAACGGTTGAATCGAACGTTGTTGGAAAAAGTGAGATGTATGTTGTCACAAGCCAAATTACGTAAGAGATTTTGGGAAAAGGCTCTGAATTATGCATGTCATATTTTGAATCGTCTACCTTCAACAACTTTAAATGGTAAGACTCCAATGGATTTATGGTCAAGGAAGATAGCTCAAGACTATGAAAAACTAGGGGTTTTTGGGTACGATGCTTACTACCATGTGAAAGAGAACAAACTAGATCTAAGAGCAAGGAAAGCTATTTTTTGGGATTAATAATGGTGTCAAGGGATTCAAGTTGTGGAACACAGAACTTAAGAAAATAATTGTGAGCACAGATGTGACTTTCAATTCTCATATGAAACTCCAAGAAAATCGGGATGTTGTCCATAAGGGGAGCTAGAAACAAAGGAATCTGAAGAATCAAGGACCAAGAGCGATGACCTGAATGAAGAACAAAATGTTGTTGATCAAGAAGAAATTCATGATGAAGAAGATGTGAATGATGACATTCAAACACAAGAGGATTGCATTGCCAAGAGAAAAGGAAAAAGAGAAATAGTGCGCCATATTCAAAGATTGTGTTGCATGTTTGACATATGCATTACCGGTAATCAAAGTTGATATCCCTATAAATTTTACCGAAGCAATAAGCAATAGAGAAGAGAAGCAATGGGGTGAAGCAATGGATGACGAGACACTCTCTCTCAAGAAGAACAAAACCTGAGAATTAGTAGAGTTGCCTAAAGGAAGAAAAGCTATTGGATGCAAATGGGTATATGCAAAGAAAGAGGGAGTCAATGATGAGAGTGTGGTGCAGTTTAAAGCCAGACTAGTGGCTAAGAGATATGCTCAGAAAGAAAGAATCGATTATAATGAAATATTTTCCCCCCATGGTGAAACACTCCTCCATTCGAATTTTGCTTGCTCTAGTAGCACAGTTTGATCTTGAGTTAGTACAACTAGATGTAAAAATTGCGTTCCTACATGGAAATTTGTCTAAAGAAATTTACATAAAACAACCTGAAAAAGGAAAAGAGGGTTTAGTCTGCATGCTAAACAAGTCGCTATATGATTTGAAACAATCAACCAGGCAATAGTACTTGAGATTCAATAAGTTTATGAAAGATCAAGGCTATATAAGGGGTTATTATGATCATTGTGTGTACCACAAGAAACTGAGAGGAGGTGCATATATCTACTTATTGATTTATGTAGACGATATGCTCATAGCTTCTAGCGATATCACTGAGATTAACAAGCTGAAAGCTCAGATGCATAAAGATTTGGAAAGAGAGATCCCGGTGTGGCAAGGAAGATTTTGGGTATGGAGATCATGAGAAATAGGAAGAGTGGCTGGTGTGTTTATCGCAGAAACAGTATCTTGAAAAGTTGCTGGGAAAATTTGGAATTAATGAGGAAACCAAACCTGTAAGCACATCACTAGCTCCTCATTTTAAATTGAGTACTCAACTATGCCCTAAAATTGAGGAAGAAAAATTCAAGATGAAAGATGCTCCTTATTCCAATTTAGTAGGGGGTTGATGTATGTTATGGTACGCACTAGTCCTGATATTGCTCATGCAGTTGGAATTGTTAGTAAATTTATGCACAATCCTGGAAAGGTGCATTGGGAGGCTGCTAGAGATATCTTCATGAAACAAGGGAGACAGGAATTTGTTTTGAGAAGAATTATGGAGGAGTTGAAAGTTCTCAATTAGATATGTGGACTTTGATTTTGCTAGTGATTTAGACAAAAGAAGGTCCACGACAGGGTATGTGTTTACTATGGCAAAATGTCCTATATGTTAGAGATCAATATTACAACCAACTGTTGCATTATCAACCACAGAGGCTGAATATATGGCAATGGCTAAGGACATTAAGGAAGCAATCTGAACGTTAGGTTAATAGAAGATTTGGGTGTTAATCAACACAAGTTGAATGTGTATTGTGATAGTCAGAGTGTTATTTACTTGGCAATCAGGTACATCATGCGAGGATCAAACATATAAATGTGAGATATCAATTTANNTTCGAGAAGTGATAGCTGAAAATGACGTTCGTATCAAGAAAATTGCTACGGTAGATAATGTTGCTGATATGTTAACTAAGATGGTGGGTGTATCAAAGTTCAAGCATTGCTTGAATTTGGTGCATGTGAAACAAGTTTGATCTTGCAATATGGTGGAGCAACGGATGCTGCTATGTGTAATGTCTCAGTATGGATTTCATGTCAAGGTGGAGTTTGTTGGAATTGGTATAAAATCAATATGTGCCTAAACTAAAATAGTTATCAATGTAGGAAAAGGAAAGCTGTAGGTTTTTGGGTTAGCTTGGATGCAAGCTAACATTGGCTTAATTTCCTAGTTTGATTAGGATATACTTTTAGTCTAGGATTTGGTTTCCTATATGTAATAGGATTTGGTTGTAACCTATGTCATCTATTAGTATAAATAGATGACCTTAGGAGCAGTGTAGACATGAGTTTGTGAGGCATATGTTTGTGTACTTGAGAGCTGTAGGGTTTGTGTTCTCTTGTATTTCTTTGGTAATTAATAAGAAGCTTCTGTTAATTAAGGAGGTACTCCAATATTGGAGGAACCCTTAAATTGTTTGTGTTCCTTGTTCGTTGTTCATCGTTTTAGCTCTTGTTCTGGCTTAAAAGTATAACAACAACACTATCCTTAGTTGATTAAACCTTTCAGTGATTGAGATAACATTATTGGTTATATATGGTTACAATGTAATGCCAATAGATATACAATATACTAATGGCTTCGAGTCAGAATTGTTTAATCAATACAAAATGATAAATAAATAAATAAATAAAAACTGTTAAAGTTTCAAATAGGCATCCCGCACTCTCCTATTATAAAAGTAGAAGAGATAAATTCTACTTATGTATAATAACTTTTTTGGAGTATCAATATCAACATGTCTTTAATCTCTCAAATATGAAACTTGAAAAGATTAAAATAAATTCATTATTGATAGTTGCATCAATTGGAAGCCAAGTCCTTTTTAATTGGGCTAGACCTCGTTGGGATTTTTTGATTTTTTTAAGTTAACTTACAAAAATATGTTTTTCCTAACCATTCATGTTTACTTATATTCACTTGTGTTTACTAACACGGGGTATTTAATTCCTTAGTTTCCCTACGTTAAACATATAGAATAAAAAATTATGGAAGTTCTATGGTAAAATCCATAATCAAATACCCTTAAAACTAGGATTCAGACCAACTAGGGAGTAGTTGATCCCAAATTCCTTATTGCAAAATTCTTGAGTTTCCTATTCATGACTTCCCCTAAGGGCATCTCCAACCCAAGGGGTGGAAACCCAAATTATGAGTTTTGAGTCCAAAATTATTCTCCAACCCATATATTTTGCGGGGTGGAAATTTGAGAAATGTCAAATTTGGGGTGGAATTCTAGTCCAAGTTTTGCCTGAACGGGTATTTTATGTGGAGCCCAAACTTTGCCTTTTTTTTTTTTTTTTTTTTTGGCTTGGAAGTCCATGTGAAGAAGAAAAGTTGTTAAGCCTCACATGACAGTTTTGCTGTTTGGCTAGCAGAGAGTGCGACACAGATGACAGCCTTGTGCAAGTTGATTCCAAGGGCTAAAAATTCAAAAGTTGTGTTATTTTTTATTTTTTATTTTATTCCGACAGCTATATTTTATATCAACGATCATGATTAATTTTAGGCAATCTGAACAGTAAAATTTATAATTAATCTAGATCATATCCAACCTCAAAACTTATTCCAAACTATATAAATAGCCATTCATTTGGTAAATAATCCACCAAAAATCATTTTTTTACTTTCTCCCTTTGTTATATTTTTTCATTCTACTTTCATCCTTGTTGAGAATGGCCCCAAAACCCCAAAGAGGTGTGAATTGGAAACCACAACAAGATGAAGCATTGTGCAAAGGGTGGGTTTCTATCTTTGAAGATGGGGCTATTGGCACCAATCAATCAAATGACTCATTTTGGTTGCATGTGTACCAAAAGTTTTTGGAAAATGATCCAGGCATGAGCAGAGCCGGGGTACGATCACAACAAGCTATTGCTTCTTGGTTCAAGATCATCAACCAACAATTTTCTCTATGGAAGGCATGTATGACAAAGGCCAATGCAAGGCATGTGAGTGGCTCCAATCTTGAAGATGTGGTGAGTACCTATTCTTTTCAATGCTTAAATTTATAATTCTAATTCTTTTCAATTATTATTTTATTTTTATTTTATTTCATGGGTAGGATAAGAATGCAAAAACACTTTTCTTGAATGATAATAAACCTCCGAATAGGCCTTTCAAGTTGTATCGTGCTTGACAAATCTTAAAAGATTTCCCAAAATGGAACAACCTATGTTAATCTCCCACACAAACATTCAAAGATTCTTCTCATAGTGGCAATACAGTCAATTTGGAGGAAGATGAAGATGATGTGGTCATGCCTACTCCAAAGCCATTGGGAAGAGATAAACAGAAGGATGAAAAAAAGAAAGGGAAAGGTGCTGAAGGTTATCTCAACCAAAGTGGAAAGTTCTTGTCTGAATTGGTTCAACAAGGAAATGAGGATAATGTTCATGGACCTATCAAATCCAACAAGATAAGGTGGCCAATGAACAGAGGATAATGTCCATGGACCTATCCAAATTTACTCCAAGAAAGAAGAAGTATTGGGGGAATAAGTAAGGCGAAATTATTGAGGCCCAAATGAATACAAGTTCCCCCTACAATCCAGAAGACAACTCTGGAGACTATTATCCAAGCCCACCACATAGTGGTTATTAATTTATGTTTATTTGTAATTGTTGTTTATCTTTATTTATAATTATTGTTTATCTTTATTTGTAATTGTTGTTTATCTTATTTATAATTATCGTTTATCTTTATTTATGATTGTAGTTTATTTTTCTATGATTAGTCTTTTTTTAAATTCAATGATAAACCACATAATTCATTAAAATCACACAACCACTTTTATAATTTAAACACACAACATAATCTAAACACGCCTACATAATTTAAACACACAACCTAGCTTATTGCCCCTCTCCTTCACATCTCCAAATGTGGTTGATCAATTTCTTAGACTGTGATGCACTTGCGAAGCACGGACTCTATGATGACGGATCATGTAGTCTGAGATAGTTTGTCAGTCTCGGTTTATATCGTACGTGATAGTTAGCTCAAGCTCATAAGCAAGTCTTGCTCTTGCTCTTCTAGATGTTCATGGACAATTATCATCATCATCAGATTTGGCATCTAGATCCTCATACTCATCCTCAACAATCATGTTGTGCAATATTATGCACGTCATCATGATTGAATGAAGTTGTTCTTTATGCCACATACATGCAGGTCCCCTAACAATTGCCCATTGAGCCTGAAGTATTCCAAAGGCTCTTTCGACATCCTTCCTATAAGCCTCTTGATTTTGGGCAAATAGTCCTTTTTTTTTTTTTTGGAGTATTCAGTTGGGAAATCGTCTTAACCAATGTAGCCCTACGATGGTAGATAACATCAGCCAAGTAATAACCCAGATTGTATTCATTTTCATTGACAACATATTGGAGACACTACATTGACTACATCATTAAACAATAGGGAACGAGCTAGGTCGTTGATATCGTTGTTCGATTCGACGACTCCAAAAAAGCCATACCATATCCAAGTGTCATACGAGGCCACTACCTCTAGAACGACAGTTGGCTTATGCTTGTAGCTGGTAAATTGGCCTGCCCAAGTAGTGGGGCCGTTCTTTCATTCCCAATGCATGTAGTCAAGACTGCCTAACATGCCTGGGAATCCTCTGCGACTAGCCTTGTGCAAGAGCTTGTAAAGGTCAGCCGGATTTGGGGAACAGAGGTACCACTGGCCATACACGGCTTCAATAACGGAACAAAACTTTCGCAAATATTCAAGGGCTGTAGATTCACCCAATCTATAGTACTCGTCGGTGGAGTCTACCCAGCATCCATATGCGAGCATTTGAAAAATTGCTGTTAGCTTTTGCTCTAGAAATAGACTTTGTCGTTCACAAGCGTCTATCTTCTGGTTAAAGTATGGCTCATATGCAACAACATCATTCAAGATGCAACAGAAAAGCTTTTTTCTCATACGGAACCGCCTATGAAAGTCCACTAAGGGATAAAGTGGTCTTTCACAGAAGTAGTCATCCATGAGACTCTTATGGTGTTTTTCTCTCTTCCGATTCATTGTTCACGGCCTACAACAAAACCACCATGTTCGGATTGTTGAGCATATTGCTCCAACAAAAACGTATGGTGTTGAACGGCCATTGCAACCCTCTGTTGTTGAAGGTCATCATCATCAAAATCATCGTTGAAGAAATTTTGTATAGCCTTCCCAGGTGAATTCATTGTAAGAAGGAGAATGAGATTGAAGGAGATTGTGTGGTCAATTCGGTAGAATAACACTTCTTAGATAGACAAGAGAATGAGATGACCTACATGTTTGAAAATAATTGAATGAAGATAGGAAAAGATAAGGAAATATAAGGGAATCAAATAAAGTGAGATGAACAAAGATGAGCAATGGTTTAGAACATGATTGAAACAAGACAAGATGAGAAATGGTTTAGAAAATAATTGAATGAAGATATGGAAAGATAAGGGAATCCAATAAAGTGAGATGGACAAAGCTGAGCAATGGTTCAGAACATGATTGAAACAAGATAATAGGGGATGTGAAAGGGTTCAGAAAATAATTGAAGAACATAAGTGGATGTAGGCAAAAGTTCAGAACATTATTGAATGAGGATAAAGGAATCCAATAAAGTAAAAGTAAAAGTGAAAATGGAAGACAATTATGGCAATGGCTTCAATGAAGGGTTCGAATTATTCCGGGCATATGCAAAAGTAGCAGCTCCAGTGATTTCTGCCGCTTTAAAAAAAATCATGTGGTTCCATTATTTTTAATATAAATCGCGTGCTACTTGTTTTTACTTTCAAAGTCCATGGAATAAAATGTTGTTGTATTTGTTTTTATTTTTAAGTGAAATTCTATTATGTTTTGGAATTTTAATTTTTTTAAGTTAAAATGTTTAGAAAATTAAATCACGAATGTTGAAACAAAAATAATGTCAAGAAAAATTAATGAGAAATAAAATTTAGGGGTTAATCATTCTTAAACAATTTAATAAAGACTGAAATTATGAGTTTGCAAGGTTGAGGAAAAAAAAATTTTGAGCCCTAAAAATACATAAATAGTTGTATTTTGAAAGATGAAAATTTGAGTTTAGCCCCAATATAGTTGGAGGTGGCCTAAGTAAACATGCTCAAATGGAATTGAAAAAACCAAATCCAATTTATTCTTAAAAAAGAAAAAGAAGAACGAAGAGAGCCAATCCAATCTAAAATCAAATTAGTTAGGGGAACTTGAGTGAGGGTCAGTCCACACTAAACTATCACTCCTCCCACCAGAAACACAATCACACAACATGACAACAGCAGCAGCCTGCTTCTGATTTCTTTCATTTATAATTTACATCGCTCTCTCTCTCTCTCTCTCTTCCTGACTTCTCTCTTTGATTCCTCCGATCCCAAAACCCTAGAGACCAGAGAGAGCAGATCGCAATCGGATAACAGCCATGGCCCAAGCGAAGCCTGGCGGAGAGCGCCAAGTGCTGGAGTCGATGTACTCGATGATTGCTCTCGTCTTCATCCTCGTCGCCTGCGTTGAGCTATGCGACGCCGCCACAGTCGTCGACGTGTATCGGCTGATCCAGTACGACATCTCCGGTGCTCCTTTCGGATCTCGACTCGCCAACCTCAACCACCATGCTGGTTCTTTGCACTTCGCTCCTGGCTCTGATCTCTCCCGCACTGTCCTCATCATCCCCTTACGTGAACTCAACATCTCCTTCGTCAAAGGTAGTGCTTCTTTTCATCTTATGTATTCTTATATTTTATGCATTTATGTGGGTAATCTTCGATTTTGAATAAATCTGATTTTTTTTTAGTTGGGCTCTCCAATATGTGTGTATTCTTAGTCTTTTGAGTGAAGTGAGATTGGTGAGGCCATCTGTGCACAATCACTTAAGCTTGAGAATGCTTCTTAGAAGTTCTTAAATTTCGATGCTTTTACTTTCTAAATGCTAATTAGTAACAAGCCCCGCATACAAACAATAAATGCCACCTCTAACTGCTAAAATACTGGGGCTGTTTGAATATGTGACTTTGAGCAACTATTTTGAACTAAAATAATGCTTATTGAGTAACTCAATAAGATATCACGGTTTGAATTTTAAATTTATAATCATTGAGTAACTCAATAAGATATCACGGTTTGAATTTTAAATTTATGATCATTTAGTAACTCAATAAGAATGTTGATCTCATTGATTCTTAAACTATAAGTGCCTTAGCTAAGTTGGTTGAGTACCGACCAACTTTCCTTTTCAGATTGCTGATTGCTGATTGAGATTGTTAATCATATTGCAGAATATATTACTCAAAACCAACCTCTGGGAGGTTTGCTGTTTTTGCTGCCCCAGATTTTTAATATAGAAAATAGAGAAAGGGCAAAAAGTAATCATCAAACTGATGGAGAGGAGCTATTGAAGAATGATCTGGCCGAACTTGAAAAATTACTTATACATTCCAAGATACCTGTAAGTCAAACAGCCATAAGTTTTCTTATTCTTTATAATTGGAGGCAGTTGTCTTTCTGCTGTTTGTTTCTTGCACCTCTCTAGGTATGGTTTATGATGCGCATGTGCTTTTGCATATGCTGTTGTATTTAGCTTTATGATTGCTTTTAAGCTAGCTTCTATTGTTTTCCTCTTAACATCCTATATATAATTTATCAAATTGACTACATGTTGTTTTCGTTTCTCAGTCTTCTGGTTGCTTTCCTGGGTTTAAGATGTATGATTAATTTTTTTTCCTAATTTTTTCCTAGTGAATGATGCATACCATATGATTGAGGCGCTTTATTTGATCATTTTAGCATATCAGCTCAACAGGAATTTGATAGCAGCAGCTACTTGCTGCTATTTGTTAGTTACCCGAACCTTGTTAACTGTTTGGCTTTAACTAATAAGGTTTTGTACTTTTTGAAATCCTACGAAATCATATTTTTCAGAAACCAAGCCCACTATTATTATTTTTTTTTTTGGTCATTGATTGTAATGTCTTGCATCTTGACTTTGAAGTAAATTACCCCTCAATGAAAGTAGAGTGAAGGCATTATTCTTTGTTGTGCATGTGTAATAGGCAATTATATTAATCTGTTCATTGTGTTGCATTTGCTCTTTTGCAATCACATGTTTAAAAATAAATTCACCAGTCTTTTTCTGCGAAGTTATGAACTGTGAACCATTTTAGGGCATCTACACTCATCTAATATGTATAACTTCTAGTCTCAGATGTAATGAATTGCATTTCTCATCCATAAATGAAATTACAATATGTTAATTCCTGCATTCTGCGATGTAGTGCTTAAATGGGGTTTGTTTGGGGAATCCAAGTGTTACAATGGGAGTAATTCTTAAGTTTTAGATACTTTTTGATTATTTTATTCGTTTCTTAAAATTGTTGTTGTCTAAAGGACATCTTTGTGGTGGTATGTTCTGTTACAGTATCCTGTGTATTTTGCTTTTGAAGATGATGATATTGAGGCTGTGTTGGCT
Source organism: Prunus dulcis (assembly GCF_902201215.1). Lineage (NCBI taxonomy): Eukaryota > Viridiplantae > Streptophyta > Magnoliopsida > Rosales > Rosaceae > Prunus > Prunus dulcis. Next base: position 11,011,591 of record NC_047655.1, on the reverse strand, counting down.
GACGTAAAGAGGAATGATGCCACTGGTCAACCTGCTACTGCAACTACCGGCGGGTACGTAAATGGCTTTATGATTGAAACCATGGAACTTATCCCTAGACAGATAGCTGCATAGTATAATATGGATACTATATATTTTGATGAATTTCTTGTCGATGATATATCTGTCCTAAAAAAGATGGTCACTACAGAGAGTTAAGTTCTAGTGAGAGACTGGGTTAAATTGGGGGGTGGCCTCCAGAGTGAGTTCGGGTCCTTATAGATTATACATAAAATGCCATTATAAGGATGTAAAGCTTGCAAGGAAAATATTTCTGTTCCAAGTTGATCAGGATTGTGGAGGAGTGGCGGCCAAAACTACTATATGAAAAAAAAAAAAAAAAAAAAAAACTGCATAGCTACTCACTGCTGGTGGATCTTGGCTCGGCTTACTAGTTGCTAGTAGGTTTTGACTCAGTTGTTTGGATGTATCAAAGCATTTTAAGGATTTCAGCTTGATCTTTCCAGATTGGTCTGATTTTGTGGGTTAAGGTTCCATTACTTTTGGCCCAATTAAGTTTGTGGGGATAGATTGGATTTGGTTTGGTTTGGTTGTTCCTGATGGACTACTTGTCCTCCAGTTTTTTACTCAGTTTTTATCATCTTAATAATTTTGTGCTTCTCAAAAAAAAAAAAGAAAAAAGAAGAAGAAAAAAGGTAAGGGATTGAGGTAGGAAAAGTTACAGTATAACACCAGCAGGATGGATAAGGGCTGTAGAATTCTTGGAGGATATGCTGGCTGGAGAAAGTGAGAAAAATTCAACTTCACAGAGTAAAGAGTAAAAGACGAGAGGTTAGCTGGTTTGGACTAGGAACCAGCTGGAGGATACAGATGATAGAGAGGTATAGAATAAAAGAAAAGAGGTTTGTAGAGGAAATCTTTTGGAGGCCGAGGTCATTAAAGTAGGATTCTGCATTGCACCAAAAAGTTATATAGGGGCTGGAAATTTTGGAACTTGAAAATATATCTGTGGTTGCTGATTCAGGAGTCCTTATCAAATATGACTGCAGCAAGTACAACTTATACAACAATTTAGATCTCGATTCATTATATTTTGTGACCTTATTTATCGTTTTTCTTCCTGTCCTTTTTAAAGATCTTTATTGCGCTTTAAGTAAATGCATAGAATGCTGTTTTTGGTACCGTCTGATTTTCATTGTTGACATGAGTGTATTATTTATCCTTTTAGTTATGCCAATACCATTTAACTTCAAATATACTTATACATCCTTGTTTGGCATGAGCTTTAGGAGGTGCTTTGCTTAATTGTCATAGCACAACTCTGAATCTCTCTGTCTTTTCTGGTTTTGCAGATATAAGCTTGTTGTTTCAGTGCCAGAACCTAAGAAACGTGCATCACCCACCATCACAAACATTCAGGTTCAAGCTCAACTCTTTTATTTGTTTGTTTCTCACATTCTTTTTATTTTTATTAATATCCCTGTCAGTTCATCTAAGTTTAATCTTAGCAGTTTCTTAAACCAGTAGAGTATGGAAATATCTGTTAGCTCCTTTATTTACCTTGTAACAGTTGGAACATATCTTATTAAGCCACCTTTGTGTTTTTCTACCCATATAACATTTTTATTCTGTTTATAAAAATCTCATATCCTAAAATTGATGATACATGTGTTGCACAATGTAAGAGTATCAAGGAAGTGTTGTATTAGGTTTGTTATATTTTGTTGCTATGCTGGTTTCACATTTGTTCGCTGTTCATAAGTTATATTGTTTAGGAGGCAATAAATGATATTCTTCCATTAACATGTCTATAAAGAATCTATCCATATCGGATATCATATATCTCAGTTTCAGCACATATTTATGCCTATCCAAAGTTTAAAACAGTTAATTTGATATTGGAAGTATATCTGAAACTATGACTTTGAGGGTACAGTTTGAAAATGTGATTATCAATTCAGCTGTACCCTTGAAGTCTCGTATTAGGTTTGTTATATTTCCACAGATGACATGCTTTATCTTAAAATATGACTAGTAATTATACTTTACCCTCGGATGCTTATGTTATATTGGGTACATTCCCCTGTAGAAGACTAAAGCTTTGCTGTTAGTTTGGCTTACAGTTTAGCTGCTTTGACTGAAGAATGTAAAATTGGTAAGAATTTTGGCATATGATCTTCTAATAAGGATAATCAGCTAGGAATTTTTAGTTCTCTATGTATTGATTTTAGTTATATCTCATAGGATTTGAGTGTCAAAACCTTTTCCTGCATTGAAGGTGTTGTAGCCTTGCTAAGCTCAAAAGGTGTTTCAAATCCTTTTAGTTATAGGTGGATAACTTATGTTGCAACCAGAAATACCATTCTCATGTGCATATGAGCTAGTTAGCATTTTAATTCATTGTAATGCATTAAAGTGAAGCAAGTTCGTTGTATATTTACTGCTCCACTTCTTAAAACTAGATGGCCGGCCAAGCCTATTTGATTTCTCAGTTCTGTATTTATATTAATACCTAGGAGATAGTAATGACTTGACATCAGATGTCAATTGTACTGAATACTTTTGCATGTCTGAGCATCAATCAGATTTCAGCCGTAGTTTTTACCTTATTCTGCAATCTGTTTTGGCAACTGTCTTCATTAGTAGCATAATTTTAAATGGAATCTTTCTTGGAAGACTGAAGATCCAGTTGATAGTGTTTAGTTTGCTTCCCCTTGTTTGGAAATTGAATGTTTGTTTTTGAATGAGTACAGGGATGGCTCTCAGGATTGAAAACTGATGGAGATGCAAATCAACTTCCAACTATTGCTATAGTAGCATCATATGACACTTTTGGGGCTGCTCCTGTATGTAACTTTACAGCATATCATGAATTATTTCAGCTACTGATAACTTTATAAAGGTTTAAAATTTTGTTTATTTTGTAGGCTTTATCAGTTGGAAGTGATAGCAATGGAAGTGGTGTCGTGGCACTTCTTGAAATTGCTAGGTTATTTTCTGTTCTTTACTCCAATCCTAAGACAAGAGGAAGGTACAATTTACTTTTTGGGTTAACATCAGGAGGGCCTTATAATTACAATGGAACTCAAAAGGTGCTCATCTCCTCCCGATTTATTTCCACTTTCATTTTCTTTCTTCAAGTCTTTTATTCCCTTTTCTTAAATATAGTGCCCCTCTGTTTATCTTTTTTGTCTGCTTACCTTAGTTATTTCATTTTACAGTGGCTTCGGAGCTTTGATCAACGCCAGCGCGAGAGTATTGACTATGCTATTTGCTTGAATAGTATTGGATCATGGGATAATGACTTGTGGATTCATGTGTCTAAGCCTCCAGAGAATGCCTACATTAAGCAAATTTTTGAAGTAAGCAAATAATATTTTACAAAACATACTACAGGGTGTACGGTTAAATTACCTTGAGTTCTGCTGCTGCACTACATTGTATAAGTGATGGGATTTCTTGTAGGGTTTCTCTAATGTAGCAGAAGAATTGGGCGTTAAAGTTGGTCTGAAGCACAAGAAGATAAATATTTCAAATCCCCGAGTAAGTTGATATACTTGAAATGATATCTTGTGGTGAACAAACAAGACTATTTTGTTATGTTATGTCTTCACAATTTAATGATTATGAGAAAAATTTCTATGTTTAAGTATAATGCTTAATGCCTCAAATTAGGAAAGATGCTTGGTTATCTTGCACATTCGATGCAACAATAGCTATTATTTATTATAACTCAGCAAGTAGTTTGCATTGATTTTCCCAGGTTATCTCTGAAATTCTTCCACCAGGAAAACTATGATACCCCTAATCATTTCAACTACTGGCTTTGACAGGGAAGTTTATAGGGCATAATATCTTCTTGTAATGAAATATCATGGAAAACATTTACAACTTGAGAAAATAACTGCATACCTCTTAATCTAAAATCACCTCTAGGATAATCAAACTTATCACTAGGTTATGCTTGGGGTTCATTGCAAGTTGTAATCTGTTTTCATCTTTACTGTCATCCACAAAATCAATTCCTCTACCATACTTTGCTGGTTCGGTCTATGTTGTGGTCATACCTTGTGCAGATAGGTTATTGATTTCTTAAAATTATATATTCTTGCTGCTGCAACCAAACTGAACGCTACTTATTTTGTGTTTCCATGAGCTTGTAAATCAATCTGGGTGCATCTTTCTTCAAAGTACTAGTCCATTGCTAGAAACATGCTGTGTTTTTGTTGCACCGTACCCTACTGTTTATACCAGGTGATAAACCATTTTACCTGTTCTAGGTAGCTTGGGAGCATGAACAGTTTTCACGGCTGAGAGTTACTGCTGCCACCCTTTCTGAACTCTCTGTTGCTCCTGAACTGTTAGAAAGTACTGGCAGTCTGGTTGATGGCAGGTTATGTTTATTTAGACCCACTTCTTATTAATGGTACATATATTATAAGCGGTCTTTTGCTGAGATCTTGGTTTTGTGCAGACCACTCGTGAATGAAGCTGCAATCATTAAAAGTGTCAAATTAGTTGCTGAGAGCCTTGCGGTAAGGCTAATTTATCTGGAAATTAACTTCTTTCTTTTTGTTGCTTTCGCTTCTTGGTTGTAACAGGATCTCTAGGAGCATACAGTTCTGTTCTTACTTGCTATAGATTGTAAGTGTGCGCGCTTCTCTTTTTTGGTCCTATTGAAGCAGATAGAATGTTTACCAATGCTTCAGAGATACCTGAAGCCTCTGAGGATAAGAGGTTTATGTGGAATATTTTCTGTTAACATTCAGGGTATTTGACAATTAAACTGGTAGGTCTGAGAGGCATGATGAGGTTCGTCTGGATAAACAGCATGTGCTGTGGCGTTAAGGATAAACATCATGTTATTTAGAAACTTTAGCATCATCTGATTAAGAAACCTGTTCTTTACTGTACACTGTAAAAGGAGTTAATCTTGGTCATTGTCGTGTCCTTGGATATATTTTTTAGAAGGATTTTGACCTAATTGTGTGTCTGTTCAATTCTTGTACAGAGTTAATTCAGGTCAGGTTCATTATCAATTCACATTATCAAATGAACATTGATATGTCAATAGTTTCTTGAACAAGTGTTGGACGATGTGAATTCTGGAATATGAATTGCTAAAATATGTTCCGTAGAAGTGAATATTGTTAACCAGAAAATTTACTAAATAGGTCAGAAGTAATTGATTTCTGACTTTTTTGTTATTTGTTTATAATCTTTCTGCATGTTTCTCCTCTATTGTACTCAGAGGCATATATATGGTCACGAAGGAAAGAACGTCCAAATCTTTGCAGACAACAGTAGTCTAGCAGTCAATCCTTCTTACATAAAGTCATGGTTGGATCTCTTGTCACAAACACCCCGTGTGGCGCCGTTTTTATCAAAGAATGACCCATTTATCTTGGCATTGAAGAAGGTTTTACTATCTTCATATTTTCCATACATTTCATGGTTATAGCTCAAATATGCAATTGCTTTCACTCAATATTGTGCTGATAGTTGTTTAATATTTATTAAATATGTACATATATGTTCTCTAGTTTTCTTACTGTATAAAAAAGAACCAAGTTATAAATTTATGAATATGTTGGAAGCATCTAATGTTTCTCTATTGTTGACAGTCTATTGAGTTCAACCTTCAAAAGTTTGTCGATGATACTTTGTTGGTCTAATAAGTTGCATTTTTGCGCTCAATATGTAACTATGGGATTATGCAATATATTTTATACAAATTTTTGGGTTGTCTTAAATTAAATTACTTTCTGAATTCAAATTTACCTAAATGTAGGCTATGAACAAACAAGTTACCGAAATTTAGACTTCATATGTGGAATATGATAGAACTGCAAGCATGGAAAATTTGTCATAAATAGAGCACAGGATAGAAGCTGGGGAAGGATAGCAACTGGTGTGCTGGCTACCATTGTAGGTGGGGTTGGATATACTGTTGTAGACCATGGGATAAGTGAGGAAAGAGAAACAAATAAAAGACCGGGGGAAGGGAGGGATCTTATGGTCAAATAGGAAAATTTAAACCAACCTGCCTGTTAAAGAATAAATCTGGTTTTTCCTCGTTTCATTGGTATATGTTTGTGACCTGTCAGATTTTATATTATTGACAGGAATTGGAAGATCATACCGATGAGGTGAATGTGCAGCATGAGGTGCTTGACGGGATGTTTACTTTCTATGATTCAACTAGGGCTAGCCTTAATGTATATCAGGTACTAAATGTGTACTGGAAAAAAGAAAATGTTAGTTTATGTTGATTTCTTATACTTGCTAGTTTTGTAGTATAACAATTCCATTCTCCCCCCCACCCCCCCATATCAATGCCCATTAGTAATTACAAGTTTCTTGGTTTAATATACTTTCAAGGCAGTCTGACCATCAATATGTATGCTTAAGCTTAAATAAGTCTCTTCAAAGTTTTATTTATTTTTATGTTTGGACTGCCATAGAAACAATATGCAGGTAGAAATGGGACATTCAACTAATCAGTTCACCCATGTTATTTCAGGTTGCTAGTGTGACATTTGACTTGCTGTTGCTTCTGGTGTTGGGATCGTATTTGATAGTACTTTTCAGTTTCCTTGTCATCACAACTAGGGTATTGTTCCTAATCCTTACAATATCAAAGCATCGAAGTTCTTTTTTGCCGTTCTCTCATATTATATGTAGTAGTTTTTTAATGGAATACGAGCAGAAATCTGAATTTTTTTCAATTTCTGGTGCTGCTCTTCGGCAGGGTCTTGATGATCTGATCAGTTTATTTCGACGACCTCCATCACGTAAGGTGAAAACAGCCTGATTACCGGAGATAGGATTATGCCAGAAAATTACCTTTTTCTTTGGTACAGAAGATTCTCCGTGGCTTAGATTAAAATTGATGAATTGACACGTTAGTTCATGTCATGAGGATCGTTCAGTTGTTGGTTATAGGAAAATGCTTATAACTTTTGTGCCAGAATGACACGCATCAAGGTGCTGAGAATTTTTTTGTTGAGATTCATGGTTTATACAAGTAGTATTCTGGCAATTTTCTGGGCATAGGTTGATGTTTACGTTTCTGCATGGCAATTGAATTCGAATACGGCTCAAACAAACAAGGGCACTGGTCAAGATAGAACTTTTGTCTATGGTCTATGATAATTGTAGCAAAGGGATGCACTTCTAGATTTTTCTCTTTTATTTTAGTTCACTGTCTAGTCAATAGTAGCCAATTTTCAGAGTGATCAATTTTATCACCCCTTTTTGTTTTGCTAATCTTAATCTGCCATGTTGTGGGTCTTACCCTATTGAGTGCAATCGAATGTTGACTAATGTTTTTATGGGTTAAATTACGATTGGTCCATTCTTTATTCTGCCTTTGCTTGCGTTCTGTTATTCATAGTTCTAATTTCCATCAATTTGATCGACAACGGCATGCCCAATCATATGACCTCTCTTTTCTCTTCATTTTTCCGCAAGTTTGTTAGTCATACAATGAGACTCAGAATGAGGAAAGAGCCAAAGTGCGAGTTGGGTACGGAATAGGTTACTTCTTTTCTAAGAGCATCTCAAAAGGTGCCTTCTACCTCCACTCATGTTGGCAGAGGCCCCAAATCCCCAAGCTCTCAATGAATATTTGTGTAAACCCCCTTTTCCCACAATATTGTACCAAAAATAAAAAGGGCATCTCAAATGGTGCAACAACATACAAATCGCGAAAAGTAGTTCACAAAAACTACAAGATCCAAAAAACTGTTTTTGTGAACTGTTTTTCCCGCTGAACAATAGGTTCCAATTTTACCCACTCAGAATTTGGCACATATCTTTATTAAAAAAAATTATGTGAACTGTTTTTCCAGCTGGACATTAGGAAAAAAAAAACCAAAAAAAAAAAAAAAAAAAACAGAAAGAAGAAGACTCTAGCCAATGTCGGCAATGCCCTATCCCTTACTGTCGAGAAAAACTCTCATGCAATGGGGATAATATATTTTGTTATTCCCAACCAATAACACAATGACATGTGAGATAACTTTTTCACATATCATAATAATGTTATTGGCCAGTGATAGCAAAACAGTGTCATCCTCGTTACAAATAAGTTTTTTTCCTTGCTACCGCCCCACCCCCTTTTCCTTCATCTATGTTTTTCCTCTCTCTCTCCATCTCTCCCTCTCTCTCTTGCACCAAGATCACTCTATTTTATAGATGCTTACTTAGCGTACCAAGAGTTTCTTGGGGATTATTCCTATACATATGTACATTATTTAGATATAATGTACATATGTATAACAAAGGTAATGATAACAAAGATACACCTTATGCATCTAATGTTGAAGAGAGGAGAATGGGCTCCAAGGATACTGAGACTGGGAAGGATTTGATGGGTGCTTGACTGCTTTCTGCTTATGTAATGGGAGGAGAGTTGTTAGCTTGCTCGAGAAGGAGATAGAGAAACAGAGCGCTGATTACAAGGGGTGTCCCTCAAATATTATTTGAGGAATCCCACAATGGAAGCTCTCTGATATACAGTTCCCTTCTACTGAGGGATCCCTCAAATAATTTTATTTGAGGGACGCCCTTTAAGGTACCCTACAATTTTTTCCCAATGATCCAAACCATCTATTTTTTAGGTCTTCATTCATAGATCATCCTTACAAAAAAATTAGACAAATCGGAAACCGTTTCGACATCCAATTGTGTTTTACAAAATCAATGAACACGGTGCTTCAAGAAAATGCTAAAATTTCAATAACTTAATTGAGTGGTTAAATGATATCGGATTCAAGTGATTTTTTGTAGAGATGATTGTAAACACGAATTTCTTGCGACAAATGAGACAAGAACACGTGTACAAAATAATATTGTATTTATGAAATTTAGGATTACAATCTCTGTACTGAATCCTCTGATTCGATCTCCAAAGTGTTTAAAGAAAATTTGTGTTTGATACAAGGGTCGTAGAGACTTGATCTTGATCAAACGGGTAGCACGAAGCTTGTTTGGTGTTTGGGATTTTTATGGTGAAGGAACCGGCACGTATTTGTTGTGCTTGGTGGCTCTTCCAAGGTAGGGTGAAGAATGCAGAGAGTTTTCTGTTTCTTCTGAGTGCTATGTGTTTTTCTCCGACCCCTTCTTTCATCTTGAGGCCTCCTATTTATAGGCTTTTGTCGGATGCTTGACCTAAATAACTTTCCTTTATTTGTGGGATTTGATTTGATTTAAATCAATTCCCATAATCTGGCAATTTAACCAGATTATCTTCAATTGATTAACCTGATTAATATTTGATTTAAATCAAAGTCAATCACAGAAGATTCTTTCCTTTAATTTTGTCTTCATCTTGAACCGTTTGATGCACTCCGTCGGATGTCGCCATTTGTCATTTTTGACAACTAATCCAATTTTGATGAGTCACACGCCACATGGGTGAATTACGGGGCCCACGATTTAATCCACCGAACCCTAATTATTTTCTTGTCAATGGAATTTATTACACCAAAATTTCTTTGTCTACAAATTGCCCCCACTTCATGATGCATTGTAGACATGGGCCTTTTCACGTGTAGGAGGTGCAGCTTGAAGTGTTCCCCTTTTTTTTCTTTTCTTCTTTTTTTTTTTTTTTTTTGGGTTAGATATCATTGAGAATATCTAACCTATTTCCAACGTTGGTTTCCCTTTTTTTTTTTTTTTGGGTGATATTATTAAGCTTAATAATATCCAATATTGGTAAGATCTTGGGAAGCAAGATACTTTCCTAAACTAGGAATGAGAAACCCTAGCATCACTAGGAGCTTTGATGGTCTTTGGTTTCTTTAAATAACACTATGTTCATGAATATTGAGATCAACCAAATAGAACAGCAGAAAAACTCCTCTTGTTGGCGAGAAGGTCTACGACTTTGAAGTTTGCATCATCCGAATCTCAGCAACCAAAGTGGTGAGAGTTGCTTGTTGGTAAGCCTGAACCCATTCTTCTTCTTCTTCTTCTTCTTCTTTTTTTTTTTTTCCGCAGCATATCTAAAATTTTTTCAAATTTTTTTTTTCCCAGCCCCTTTATCACTTTTTCAGTTTTTTTTTTTCGCAGCACATCTATCCCTTTTTCAAATTTTTTTTTTAATGATGATATTTATATATGTGTATGTTTTTTTATAATAGGTACTTGGAAAGAAAGTGAAGAACGTGGACGTACTATACCGCTTGGGTTTGATCCATCTCTCCGATTTGGTGATAACCCGCTCAAGCGCTTAGGCTTTACGTAAGTGGAGGACGAGTGAAGAACGTAGACGTCCTATACCGCTTTGGTTTGATCCATCTCTCCGACTTGGTGATAACCCGCTCAAGCGCTTAGGCTTTACGTAAGTGGAGGACGAGTGAAGAACGTATACGTCCTATACCGCTTGGGTTTGATCCATCTCTCCGACTTGGTGATAACCCGCTCAAGCGCTTAGGCTTTACGTAAGTGGAGGACGAGTGAAGAACGTAGGCGTCCTATACCGCTTGGGTTTGATCCATCTCTCCGACTTGGTGATAACCCGCTCAAGCGCTTAGGCTTTACGTAAGTGGAGGATGAGTGAAGAACGTAGACGTCCTATACCGCTTGGGTTTGATCCATCTCTCCGACTTGGTGATAACCCGCTCAAGCGCTTAGACTTTACGTAAGTGGAGGACGAGTGAAGAACGTAGA
>NC_047655.1:10966994-11000495 GCF_902201215.1 Prunus dulcis | reverse complement strand
GCGAAGGAGCGTTTGTGCCTTGTGCAGTTTTGGCTCGTGCAGGCGAAGGAGCGTTTGGTTGAATTTGTGTTAAGCGAAGTGAGAAGTATCCTCCTTATGTTTTTCACCTCGGGAGGTGCTCGACGCATTATTCTTGAAGAATCCCTTGGGGAAGAAGTCATGTAGCATGATGGGGCTAGGCGACCTTTGTTTCAAGAGTTCATCTTTTGGAACCATTTTGTTCATATTTGATAATTCATTTCCTCTATGCCTTTTATGTGATTGAGGAGAACTTCTTTTGCTTACAAATCTTTTTGATCGAGGAGTTCTTGGCAAAGGAGCATTTTTATGTAACTTCTTCCGAGTAGCCAATGCCCATCCTTCATTATCGTCATCGAATGAATCGACACTACTTTGACTTTTCACTCCAACACACTCATACGGATTGAGTTGATGGGTTTCAGAGAATGCCCCCAGTGATTGAAGTGAGGGCGAATGTGCCGAACCAGATAAGACAAACGAGATCGTAGCATGGTTAGACTCTACCACCTTGTCAAGATCCATTTCGATTCTTCCTTGTTGTGCCAACTTCATGATGAGATCTTTCAACACGAAGCACTTTTCCACTGGGTGATTGATGACACGATGGTACATGCATTATTTCGGGTGGTTAATATGATTCATCTCTTCAGGGCGTTTGCACTCAGGTAACTCAATCACCTTCTTCTCAAGTAAGTCTTCCAGCATGCCTTCTACGTCAGAGTTTGGAAAAGGATACTTCTTCTCCTTCATTTCTTTTAGGGTGTGTCGTCGTGGTTCTTGATCTTGAGTCGACTCGGCCTTCCTCGCATCTTTCTTGCCTCGAGTGGAAATCTTCATTGGAGTAGCACTGATCGTCATTGACTCCAAGATGCGTGTCCTCAAAGAGTCTGCCCCATTTCTCGACGACTTGTCATTTCGATGATCACTCACCATTTCCTTTCTTCCATCGTGATTAGCGATACTTAGCTCTATATCATGCGCATGAGTGGTCAATTCTTCAAAGGTACGGGGTTTGATCCCTTGAAGAATGTAGAGCAGACCCCAATGCATACCTTGAATGCACATCTCTACAGCCGATAACTCTGACACTCGATGTTTGCAGTCGAGGCTTAATGAACGCCAACGATTGATGTAGTCAACAACAGGTTCGTCTTTTCGCTGCTTTGTGCTAGTGAGCTCTAGCATGCTAACTGAGCGACGAGTGCTATAGAAGCGGTTGAGGAATTCTCTCTCCATTTGTTCCCAGCTGTCAATTGACTCAGGTTCCAAGTCAATGTACCAGTTGAATGCAGTGCCTCGAAGTGATCGGACAAATTGCTTCACGAGATAATCGTCGTTAGTGCCAGCGCTGTTGCACATCTCGATGAAGTGGGCAACATGTTGTTTAGGGTTACCTTTTCCATCAAACTGCATGAACTTTGGAGGTTGATAGCCCGTTGGCATTCGAAGGTTGTCTAACCTTTTGGTGTAAGGCTTGGAATAGATAAATGTATCTTGAGAAGGCCCACCATATTGAGCCCTGATGGTGTTCGTGATCATGTCCTGAAGTTGTTGGATAGATAAAGAACCCACCGAGGCTGTGTTGCCTTTTCCGTGCGACTTATCATCCGACTCTGTTTCATGACCCAATCCTTTCTCGCTGGATTCAGCTTCATGATGTGATTCTTTCTTATGCACGTCTTGACTAGGCTCCTTATCTTGATGTGTCTCCCACTTGTTAATGAGAGAAGCAATCTGCACATCCTTCTCCTCGACCATCTTAGTCAGTTTGGTGACCGCTTCGCTCATATGGGCCAGCTGTTCTTCAATAGACATAGCTCCCGTCACCATGACCTGCATAGCCATAGAATAAGACTCACCTACGGATGCCGAGGTAAGCTTCTTCTGTTGATCGTCAGGCGGGGATCCATGGTATGAGCCTGTGCTCGAGTCAGCGTCTGAAACAAGCGAGAGTGAGCGTTCTCTCGAATTTTTCGAACCCGAAAAACTCCTCCCTTCACTCCGAGAGTTTCTCTCATCCGCCCGAGAGGTATTCTTCTTTTGCCCCAATGAGGCCAAATTGATAACCGGTTCGCGCCTTTGGTGAACATCTTTCGCCTTGGCTTGAGTCGGTATGGAAGTAACATGTTGAGTTGCGGATATCGCCTTGGCCTTGCTCCGGGTGACGACCCCAGCAGAATCTCCGCTTGAGAAGGAGGCGCTCACGCTTTTGCCTCTCGTCGCGGGAACGGATTGAATCTTCTTGGAAGCCATCGTTTTTGGTGTGTTGATTGATTTTGGAACTGGAGAAAGAGATGAGAGGCAGAGATGGTCCCACTGGGCGTGCCAAATTTGTAAACACGAATTTCTTGCGACAAATGAGACAAGAACACGTGTACAAAATAATATTTGTATTTATGAAATTTAGGGTTACAATCTCTGTATTGAATCCTCGGATTCGATCTCCAAAGTGTTTAAAGAAAATTTGTGTTTGATACAAGGGTCGTAGAGACTTGATCTTGATCAAACGGGTAGCACGAAGCTTGTTTGGTGTTTGGGATTTTTATGGTGAAGGAACCGGCGCGTATTTGTTGTGCTTGGTGGCTCTTCCAAGGTAGGGTGAAGAATGCAGAGAGTTTTCTGTTTCTTCTGAGTGCTAGGTTTTTTTCTCCGACCCCTTCTTTCGTCTTGAGGCCTCCTATTTATAGGCTTTTGTCGGATGCTTGACCTAAATAACTTTCCTTGATTTGTGGGATTTGATTTGATTTAAATCAATTCCCATAATCTTAAATCAATTCCCATAATCTGGCAATTTAACCAGATTATCTTCAATTGATTAACTTGATTAATATTTGATTTAAATCAAAGTCAATCACAGAAGATTCTTTCCTTTAATTTTGTCTTCATCTTGAACCGTTTGATGCACTCCGTCGGATGTCGCCATTTGTCATTTTTGACAACTAATCCAATTATGATGAGTCACACGCCACATGGGTGAATTACTGGGCCCACGATTTAATCCACCGAACCCTAATTATTTTCTTGTCAATAGAATTTATTACACCAAGTACATATTAAATCATATAACCACTCTAATTCATAGCTATGACTAATTTTCACTAGGCTTTAGCATAAAACAAATACATATTAAATGCAACAACAAAAAATTGATATGATCAAAATGAATATATGTTCAACAATATAATTAAAGTGTATCTATTGAAGTTGTGCCTTGTGTGACAGGACCCGAATTCCGCTTTGGAATTCGAGCCGGATCCTGTGCGTGTCCGACACCTAGCAAATGTCGGGCACAAATGACCTTTTTACCCTTCCTGATACAAGGACGTTTAAAACTTCCCTTAGACTTCTGCCGAAAATTCGGCAGAGTCTCCCCTGTAATTTGTCCAATCCCAAAAATTTCCACCTGTTAAACAAGCAAATAATTCCACACCAACTGCCAGAATAACTCAAACAAACATTTCTCAACTCTGGTTCTCAGTTCCAACCAGATATCAGAGCAATTTCTACAAATTTTACAAAACTTTAAGTAATTTACAACGAAATCCTACGTTTTGTGGATGGTGCAGAAGCTAGAAGTGGCCCGTGGTGGATTCCTTCGCACTTCTACGGCCTGGGGGCGAAAAACAAGTTTGAAGGTGTGAGTGGACAAAAATAATGTTCTTGAAACAGTTTATAATCATAATAGCCCCCATGGTAAAAATAAATTGATAGGTAAAGCTAAAGATCGACTGTATTCAAAAACAAGGCATTCATCTAAACATATACAAATATCTATATATATTCGTATAACTGAACAAATATATGGCTATATAAAACATGTACGAATATCGAGAAAACTGGTATATAAAATGGCTGAAAACAATAATTTTATAAAAGTATTGAAATTCCTTTAAAACTACCACCTAAGTGTACCAATGTAAAATCCGTCAACTCCCTTGGCAGGTCTCGGCGACACATAGTCTATTCGAGCCGCAAACTGGCAGGATTCAAGGGACTATAGTCACCCTGATCTGCCGGCAGGTCTCGGTGACACCAAGTAGACTCGAGCCGCTGTGGCAGGATTCAGGGGACCGTAGTCAGCCTGATCCGCAATCCTGGCAGGTCTCGGGGACACAAAGTCAGTCGAGCCGCAAATCCTAGCAGGTCTCGGGACACCAAGTCTGCCGAGCCGCAAATCCTGGCACTCACGGTCCGAGTGTCCCCGAAACTCGTGAGGCAATGTCAAGTGCACTGACAGAACTGTAAATAGACTGGATGTCCATAAACATCGGTCCACTGAGGGTAATCACCGAAATCGGGTACATGGTGGTCTTAAAATGACTATTTTTAGAAAAGTCTGATCAATAACTGAAGTCTAAAATTATGCTGCTATCTCATCTGATATAAGCCTCAAACTCTATTTTCTATAACTGTTTAGCATGTGCAACTAAGCAGCATAGGATCTTAGAAATATTACGGCATAACTCATGCTCGGGAAACATGTAATAACACTTATTCAAGATCAAATATATAAAATTTAATTATAAAAATCGTTTAGAAAAGACAAGTCCACTCACTGCTGGTCTGAGCTAGCGGGACCTTTTGAAGGTCCCTCCTGTGGTTCTGTCGGGCCTCTGGTGCCTGATTAACCAAGAATATTAAATTAATAAAATTGCTCAATAAAAGAATTAAATTAAACACACTGACCCCCAGCTCCTAGAAATGCGTGCACTCATTTTCAAGTCAATCCTATGCCCACTTTAGCTTTTCAGACAATTAGAACGGCTTAAAAAATCCGAAGCTGTACTAAGCGATAAACTGCCAGACCGACCGATCCGGAACCTCGTGGGGTCCACGATCTTTGATGCCCAATCTGGGATTCTCTAGAGGTTCCTCATAGAGAAAGACCCATGTTCCACAACTTTGGTCCGAAACGGACGGTCGGATTAGCCAAAATCGCGTTATCGCTTAAAATCCAAACCCTAGCCCCAGGGTTCGCGATTTCGGAGTATCCAGGACTCTGATTCGCAATACGTCGAATCCTACACGATCCTGAAATCATGTAGAATGACATATCTGAAATTGAGTGCGATCCAACGGCTCGACGACACTGCACCTAGGAATCGCGCAATATGGAAAATCAGTTCGAGGCTCAAACGGACTCCAAATTGAGATCCGCGAAATCCTACGCGCTCGTGACAACACGAGGATCGCAAAACTACACAGAGTCACTTCACTACCCTCACCCACGTGCTGCCACACGCGTCGGCAGCTTGGGTGTCCAAAGCGATAACGGCTCACCGAAAAAACTCAAAACCAAGACTCCAAACTCCTATCCTAGGTAAAACACCCCATTTGGAGTCACTTTTGTTCTTGAACATACCCCAAAAAGTGGCCGGAAATGGCCGATCACGGTGGCCGAAGTTCGGCCAATTTTCAATTCGAAAATCGAGTGTCCTACAGCTCAAATCGATCAAAACCCCTCCAACCATCAGTTAGAGCACGGAAAATAGGTGAGAATCCATACCTTACTCGAACGATTTGGTTGAGAAACGAAGAACGGAGAGCTTGAAATTCAAGTGAAAACCGGCGATTCTCCTCCAGTTTCCGGCGAGCTCCGGCCGGTGCAAGGGCGGTGACGGGTGGTGGTGTGACGGCGAGGGTGTGACGGTTCCGATGGTACCCACGCCGGAGATCGAGACGGCGTGTGGCGTCGGCTGGAACGAACGGAAGAGGAAGGGGCTGCGGCGCGACGGGAGGGAGGAGAGAGAGAGAGAAGAGAGAGAAAGCTGAGAGGAAGAGAGAGAGAGAGAGAGAGAGAGAGAGAGGAAAAGGGATAAAAATCTGACTTTTCCCAAATTACCGTTTTGCCCTTTGCGGTATTTTGACCGCATTTTCTTCGTTACAACTCCGATTCGAGTCTACTCCATGTCTACGGAATCGTTTCGTCGTGCTCTACGCAACGGCGTAAGCGGGATTGCCAAATTCCTTCTCGGTCAAAAAGTCAACTTTTCCCTATTAAATAATGCGATGGCAAAATCGTCTTTCTTCTCTAATAAATTAATACTAATTTTGAGATATTTTGTTTTGGGTTATTACATTGTGATCCTTGAGAAAATTGAAATATTTTGTTATTGCATCTAAATCGATATTGTAAGCAAGTTATTTTTCAATGTAGACAATCATAGAATATGCTAAAAACTCATTCTTCATCTTGTTGCGAAGAGCTATTTTAACAAGTTTCATAGTTGAAAAAGCTCGTTTAGTAGTTTTCGTGGAAACAAGGAGAGTTAGCACAAAACGAATCAGCCTATCAATCAAATGATATATTTGTGACCTTTTCGTTTCAACTAATTCTCGACATAATTCAAAGAGAGTAGACAGTTTTGGAAGTACAAGATGATGAGGTACATCTGCCTTGTAAAGTTTCAACTCGCATATGAAAATATCTAACTATTTTGGAGTGAAATCTTTAGGATAAATGTAACATATAGGATAAAAGATAATAAAATTTTATTTAACTTAATTATGAGTTATTAAAAAAAAAAATATTATTAAAATAAATAAATAAAAAGAGCAACGTGTAAGCAAAACTTTGCTCTTCCCTCCATTCTTCCCCCCTTCCCTTTTACCTCTTATTCAAAAATCTGATTTTGGGATGGGTTGTTCATCTAGTGGAGGTGAGTCATCTAGTCTAGGCTAGGGAGATTAATTTTTGGAAGTTTGAATGAAATTCAAGAGCTTTTGTCCAACATTGGTAGAAAGTAGGAATATTGAGGTCTTTATAAGTGTGGAGGTCCCACACTTAGTAAATGGAAGTGAGCCAAGTGGAAGCAAATTGGGCTTCAAAAACGATTCCACTTTCATATTTAAATTAATTTTTTGGTTTCGAATTAATAATTTTTTATTAATTCGGTTTAGTTTAAATTAACTGTTTTCTAACCGTTGTGACTCTTCTGATAAGGTTTCAGGGTTTTATTTAAATCGAACAAGGCCTCATTCGTTAAATACAGAAAAAAGAATTCTACAAACATTTTCATCTTGTCTGAGAGGAAAACAAACAACGTTCGTCAGATTCTAAGTCTGAGTGCTAGGACTTAGGATACTGATAGTTGAATCCTAGGAGGCAGTCATCTATAGAACTTCAAGCACCGAGAATGGGTGAAATTACTGTCTTTAGGACATTGCATCAAATCTGCAAGCCTCTATCTCGAATCCAAGTCAGTTTCATTTATTGTTTATATATTGCATTCTGTATTACAGTTTGTTATAAATACTATTCATATAATTATTTAATTAGTCACTGATTGTTGTTTTTCCAACATTAATTACTTAAGCTAAGATAAGATTAGGGATGAAAGGAATTAAATTTGGGTGAGGAAGAGGAGAATTGGAGGAAGGGAAGGAAAAAAATTATCCAAGGTGAGTTAATTTCGAAAAATTTGGTTTCTCTCTTGTGATTGTTTGATTTTAGTCTCTTCAAGAATATTTTGAGTCATATGAGTGTTAGGAAGAATTGAATTGGAAGAGGTCGAATTTCTATTTTCGGGTTGGGTGGATAGAGCAATTTTTCAAGTGTGGGTGTTGTTGATTTTGGTTTCATTTTGGGTTATTGATGAGTTCTATGATAAGTATGAAGTTTAGAAGTGTTTCAGAAGCCTTAGGAACAACTTGGAAGTGTTAGATTGGTTGAAAACAACTTTGAACCAAATCTGGAAATTTGCAGTCTGTGAGCCTCACTTTGGCTCTCTTTTTCTCCCAATCCTTTGAGTGTTTAAGGAAGCCATTTTTCTGTTTTAAACTAGACTTGGCAAGGAAAAAAAAAATTGGTTTCGTCGAATTTGGTTGCGTTTTGTTAGGTCAAACACAAGTGCAAAGTGTGGAAAAAAAAAATCTGTTTTCTGCAAAAAACCAGCCACGAATCCAACTTTGGAGCTAGTTTTCTCCTTCGTTTTTGCTCTGTTTTTAGTGTGGTTTGTTGGATTAGAGACTAGAGGTATTAAGCTTCAAAAGTTTGCCCATTTTTGTTGACGTTTGGTTGGTCAAAATGGCTCACAAAATCTGACATTTAAATTGAAAAACAAGGAAAGTTGTAGGATTTTTGGGGAAGACGATGAACAGTAACCGGAAAACAAGCCCACTAGTGGCTCCGGTGCGTGGTGGCTGTTCCGGCAGCCTCGGACGCCATATTTTTAGTCCATTCCACTCGATTTCTTGATCCGAGTCCAATGGTATATGTTTTGAGTCAATCCGAGGTGGTGCAAAGTATAGATTGTTGTGGGGCCCACGAGACCCAAATATTTACTCTTGGATAACGGGTGTAGTTGACCTTGTTTCGGTGTTGACAGGGCATAGGACAGAGTTTTAGATTATTTTGGACGAGATTTGGCCGCTTTGGACCTCGGGCTGGTCCTAAGGACATTTTCGTCATTTTCACGTAAAATCTTTGAAATGCATAAGGTTGAGGTTGGACTTAGGTGAAATAAAGTGAAGACTACTCAATAATAATTTGGATTTGAATTTGTTCAGGAATTGGATCAGAAGGGTAGATTCGACAACTCCGAGAATCTCTTAAGGTAAATTTGGTATTTTAGCTAGCTGGACATGAGGTAGGGTTTCCTGATTCCCGATGATTGGGCTATGTCCTTTTTAATCTTGGTGCTTATATATCGTACTATAAATATGAATATTATTGTTGCTTTACTCGGTGAATATTATTTCATATTATGTGAATATTATTATTGATGTTTCTCTGTGTATATTATTTGACGTTGAGTGAATATTATTATTCATGTGATTAAATCTAAAATATTATTGTTATTATTTGTATTATTATTCAGCAGAGATAAATGATGTTTGTGACGCATTACATATGCATCATAAATACAATTGTGTTGGGTCTGTGTGTAGTTTAGGGTATATCTAAGGGGTGGGAGAAGACTTTAGATATATCTGAGTAAGAAAAAAAGTAAAACATATTCAAGTGACGGGGGCAGGGTTTGAATATAATGAGGTGATGAGAGCAAGGCCTCTAATGAAAAGTGAAAGTTGAGAAATTCATAAACAATAGAAAACTGGGTTAAGAGACGGATGGGCACTAGTTCATATTTTAGGGTATTTGGAGCCACAGTGGTAAAACGCATGTTATGGGACATGCAGGCTTGTTGCCCTAAGGTATGAATTAGTGGGATTAGAAGGGAGTGAGTTCATGGCATCACTGCATATGCAAATTTATTTATCTGGTATGGTTGCATAATTTTTATATCTTGTGTTGTTTGATGCATGACACTTAGATTAACTATGATAGTTAACCTTGATGGGTTTGACAGTACTCTACTGGGCATTCGAATGCTCATACCCTAATAGATTGTGCAGGATTCATGGTGAAGTTTAAGGAAGCGGTTTCAACCGAGCTACTAGGCTTTTGTTGTTGATTTGTGTAATTAACTTTTGTAAGTAGTCAACGGTTTTTAAAGATATTAGTGTGTAATTAACTACGAGCTACTTCGACTCTGATTCTGTGTTATTAAGTAAATTTGTATTTATTTGTGGCTCTTTTCTCATCATATCATGGTTGTAGGATTTTATTCTTATGACTATGGTATGACTCACACCCTGATTCGGGAATATTCCTTATTCAAGAATCGGGGTCCAAAGCTGAACTCTTAGAAGTTCCATTGCCCTTCAGTAAACCTACTGTTTAACTCTCCTAGTTGAAAATCTATTGCATCACTGAATATGTCAACGCAGTAATGATGCTCAACTATAATATTGCTGACAAGAATGACCAGTTCCCACTTTATATTGAGCATTCATATCAGGCATATCAATGTCATGTTTCTTGCAAAATAAATTTACTTTCTTAATAAACGTTTCCCAACCAGTTAATCTCAAATTTTGAAGGATACCTTTTGTTGTACCAACTAGGTTCACAATATTCACGATGTCATGAGACTTATGTTGCAATTCTTGACAAAGGATATATGTGATTCCTGCAATAGATGCAAGATGAATACAAATTCGAATTGCGTAATCACATTGTATGCACCAGTAGCCTCCCTACGTAAGGATCTTGTGGATCCATCTTTCTTTATATTCATACGAACAGAACAAACTGCATCATTAAACTTTGTTGTATGCTTTTTTATTTCAATAAAATTTTCACAATTTTTAGAATCCAAAGATTCATCATGACCCCTAAAAGCACATGCCTGATATGTAAGCCAACGAACACACTCTATCGTAGTCTTGAGTCATAACCGGTTCTTCAAAATCTCTTCCTTTGATAGACATTAATAACTTTGTCGACATGTAGAGATGAGTTCATCAAATTCTCTAAAAATCTTTCACAAGTATTATGCGATGAAGATGGACCGCCGATGTGAGTTAAAAAAATATATAATTCTTTCCATCATTAACTCTTTTCCAATTGTTAAACTCCTCAATAGTTAGTGCAAGATGACCATTACCAAATACAAAGCATAGAAAACAATACACTTTATCTTCTGAAGGGGGAATACTCTAACCATGGAAATTGGGAGAACCAAGAATATTGAAATCGATGATATTGCGATCTAAAACGAGACCTCGGATATTCTGAAAGTCTTGGTTGGTAAGGTCCAACTTTGATATAAGCACGTTGAACCTCATCACGTTGATTAATAGGGTATTCACGTATTTGAATACGTTTTCCAAGGTCTCGTTCCAAACAAGCAACATCAAACTCATTGAGTTCAACTAATGGAGATGTGTGATGAAGTGGCTCAATTGATGGTGAAGCCTTATCACTGAATGTAGAATTTATTCTTTTACCTTAAGACATCTGAGTATGATTAAGTAAATGTATTTTAATGTTTGCATATGGTGAACTAAAAAAGAAAACAAAAACTTGAATCAATTACTAAAAAAGATTGACAACACGTTGAACTCCTTAGAAATTGATTAGATAATGTTGTTCTTTATTACATCATGTTCACAATATGGCTAGATGTAGAGTAATATAGTAAATACATTTATGTAGAAGAATGGGCATCCCTCTTTAGTGTTTTCAGCGCCATTTCTTGGTGTCTCCCCTTCTTCGTTATATGTTGTGCTTTGGAAGACTCATTTTAGTTTACAACCACCACCTCTGCACTCATTCTCCTTCTCACAACCTCAGTTATAAGAGTTGGATGGTGGAGGCAAGCAGCGTTGCCCCCTGCATCCAAACGGCTGATCACGGCTTATTGACCCATAACCGATATCTTTTGCATTCGTCGTTTCACTCCAAATTGAGCACACCAAGAGAGCAACAATGCAAAGTGTAAATGTCTTGGACATGGCCATTTGATCTTCAAAACAAATTACAAATGGCTCTAGACTTGGATAATGAGGACTATGAGAGAGAGATGATTTTGGAGGAGATGATGATTACGAGACTGAGAAATCTGCTATTTAATGTGATGTTCTTTTCTAACTTTAGGCAATTTTGTTGGGAATTAAACCTGAATTGTTAGTTTTTGTTATTGATTATTGGTGAGGCTCAAAGGGACATGCTGTGACAGGACCCGACCCAATTTCCACTTTGAAATTCGAGCCAAGTCCTGTGCGTGTCCGACACCTGGCGAATGTCGGGCACAATTGACCTTTTTGCCCTCTTACTTCAATTTCTCTTTAATATTCCCTTAGTCTTCTGCCGAAAATTCGGCAGAGTTTCCCCTGTATTTTGACCAGTCCCAAAATTTTCACCTGTAAACGATCTCAAAAATTTCTACCCAACTGCCAGAATAGAATAAACCAAAATTTGCCAGATTCAAATTTTCCCAAAAACTCGATATCAGAGCCATTTTCTAAAGTTCACGGGGTTTCAGGAAAAATTTCTACAACTTTACCCGACTTTGAAGCGTGGAGGTTAAGAGAGGCCCGGTGGTGGATCCTATGCACTTCTACAACCTGGGGGCGAAAAACAAGTTTTAAACTGTGAGTGGACAAAAAGTGAGATTCTTAAAATCAAGCTAGAATATAATACCCCCATTTTGAAATAACTAGGGATATTTATATATCAAAAATTTAACTATATCACCAGATAAAAGATTCTACCAGCATGAATTAGTATACTAATGAAGAAACTTACATAATCGATCTGATATAAAGATATTACTGCCTGGAAGAATCAAAGAACCGGTATACTGAATAAAAATACCAAAAATACACCTGTGCAATCACTGAGAAACCAATATAAAATGCCTGAAAATCATCCTTGAATAAAAGAAAGCTCAAAATCCTTTAAAACTTCGCCCGAATGAATTTACTAATAAAAATGAGTAAACAATATCTGCAGTAAAAGCTTTAAAATCCTTTAAAACTGCCACCTAATTGTACCCCTGTTACTTCCGTCAATTCCCTGGCAGGGCTCGGGCGTCACACAGGCTACCCGAGCCGCAAACTGGCGAAATCAGGGGACTATGATCAGCCTGATCCGCCGGCAGTTCCTCGATGACACCAAGTCACTCGAGTCGCTCAGGCAGGATGCAGGGGACCGTAGTCAGCCTGATCCGCAATCCTGGCAGGTCTCGGGGACACAGAGTCAGCCGAGCCGCAATCCTGGCAGGTCGGGACACCAAGTCTGCCGAGCCGCAAATCCTGGCACTCACGGTCCGAGCGTCCCCAAAACTCGTGAGGCAAGTCAAGTGCACTGACTGAACTATAATCAGACTGGATGTCCGTAGACATCGGTCCGACTCTGGGTAATCACCATAAAGAAAAACGGGTACGAGGTGGTTTTAAAATAAAGTCCTTGTAAAAAGAAATATCTGAATAATAACTGAAAAACTCAAGTCGTGCTGCGGTTTCAACTGTTTTGAAATTCAACCTCTGTTTCTATAACTGGTAAATAAGCAGCACCGACTTATAAAACTATTACTGTAATTATCGCATTCGAAACCATAATAAAACTTACTCAAGATCAAATAAGGAAATTTATTCGAATAAACTTATTTATAAAAACTCGTTTATATAAAAATCAATATAAAATCAATTATAAAATCTTATTTACGGAAACCCTCAACATAACTCATTTAATAAAATAATGCCTGAAAGAAAGTCCACTCACAGATGGTCCGAGCTAATTTGACCCTTTGAAGGTTCCTCCGGCTGATCGGCTGGACCTCTGATGCCTGATTATCAAGAATAGTAAATCACTAAACCGCTGAATAAAGGAATTAATTTAAACACCCTGCCCCCGGCTCCTAGAAATACGTGCATTCAAATTCAAATTCTTCCTAAACCCACAATAGCCCTTTTCAGACACTTGGACCAGTTTTAAAAGGTCCAATGCTCAGCTAAGCGATACCCTGCCCGATCGGCCAACCCGGGACCCCGTGGGTCCACGGTCTCTGATGGCCAATCTAGGGGTCCCTGAAGGTTTCTCATAGGATGGGAACCATGTTCTGCGAATTTGGTCCGAATCGGACGGTCGGATTGACCAAAATCGCGTTACCGCTTAAAACCCTAACCCTAGCCCCAGGGTTCGCGATTCCGGAGTATCCGGGACTCCGATTCGCTATCCGTCGAATCCTACGCGATCCTGAAATCACGTAGGCCGACATATCCAAAATTCAGCGCGATCCAACGATTACACGACACTGCACCCACGGATCTCGCGATATGGAAAATCCGTTCGGGGCTCAAACGGACTCCGAATCGAGATCCGCGAAATCCCACGCGCTCGTGACGACACGAGGACCTCAAAAATGGCCAGAGCCATGCCACTACCCTGGCCCACGCGCCGCCACACGCGCGGGGCAGATCGGGTGCCCAAAGCGATTCGGGTGTGCCGAAAAATCGTGGAACCGAGACTCCAAACTCCTACCCTAGGTAAAACACCCCATTTGGAGTCACTTTTGTTCTTAGACCACCCCCAAAAAGTGGCCGGAAACAGTAGTTTCGAAGGGCCAAAGTTTCGGCCAAATTTCAAATTGTAAATCGAACAACCTAGAGATTGAATTGATCTAAACCCAGATAACCAGCAGATAGAGCACGAAAAATAGATGAAAATCCATACCTCACTCGACTGATTTGGTTGAGAAACGGAGGAGATCGAGCGGCTGGAAGTTCGGATGGCATTCGGACGAACCGTCGACTTCCATGGCAGATTCCGGCCGATTCCGGCCACGGCAGCGGCGGAGGTGGGTAGGGTAACGTCGGCCGTCGTGTGCTGGTTCGTTTGGCACCGGTCTCGGAGATCAACTCCAAGCGAGGCGACCGGTGCGACTTCGGGAAGGGAGGAAGGTCGCGGGCGAGGGCAGCTGCGGGGGAGAGAGAGACAGCTGACGGGGGAGAAGAGAGAGAGAGCTTTAAAAATCTGACTTTTTGACCAAATTACCATTTTGCCCCTCGCGGTTTTTAGACCATAACTTCTTCGTTACGGCTCCGATTCGGGTCTACTCCGCGTCTACGAATTCCTCTCGCCGCGCTCTACGCAATGGCGTAGGCGAAAGTCCCAAATGCTTTCTCGATCAAAACGTCAAATTTTCCCCCTTAAAATAATGCGAGGGCAATTTGGTCATTTCGCTAAAAGATATTTTCTTTACTTTTTAGATATTTTCTTCCTTTTTGGATATTTTGTTCTGGGTTCTTACATGCTGGTAGTATAACTTTAATTGGACTTATGGTTTAGAAGAGCCAAATTTAAAAATTCCATTCAACTTTTTCAAATTGGTTCTTCAGTAACTAGAATGAAAAGGTTATGCCAATCTACCAAAATGTGGCCTTCTACTCTCTAAGTATATTTGTGCCTTTTTTTTTTCTTTTTTTTTTATAAGTTAAAAAACTTATATGAACTCAAAGTCAGAATTGTAACCTAAAAAGAAATGAACAAAATGTAATTCAGATAACAACTTTATAAAATGCATCAAAATATCAATCGTCATTCATTTTTCGATGCAAAAGCATCAATTAACTTTGCATAATCCATTTGTTCTACCATGTATTTTTCAATATAAAATATAAGGAATAGTCTTGGGGGTTTTTACCTTCTTTTTCTTCCTCAAAGATCTTTTCCTCTTGCAGTAGATATTCAATAAAAAATTGCTTGTTTTTTTTTTTTCTTCTGTTGATTACAGTAGATTTTCCTATCTAACGTATATGCTACTAGGTTAACCTATTCAACTAGGTTAACTTATTAAACTGGTTTAACTTTAAAAAAATTGGTCCCTTATTAAGTTTCCATTTTTTAATTTTAGAGTTAATAATTGGGCTTTAAAAAAAATGGTACTTGGGCTTAATATAATATTAATATAGTATAATTTTTAAAGTAACATACATATGTATATACAGAGGTTTATAAAAGTTGGCGGTTCTTTCGATTTGTTGGCCCTAGGTGACCGCCTTGCTCGCCTATACTAAGAGTGGAAGTACTGACGGTCTACAAGACTCCAAGATACGATCCCAAATATACACGATCAAGGTGTGTTATGAGCACATACGTTCAAAGTCAAATATATGCCTCTAAGACACTGAACTTTTCCAAAAATAATAGTATAAATTACAAAATATAAATGCACGTAGTAGAAGAGAAGTACAGAGAATCAAACTCTAGTTGTGTGTTAAATGTGAAGAGGAATAGCCTTTTACAGACATCCAATCCCATTAAACAAAAAATTATAGCATTGAATATAAAAATACAAGCTGAAACTTAAGATGTTATAACCCCACAACAAATAAAAAGGAATCTGGTCAAAAGAATTAAAAATTAAAAACAATAAAATTTTGACAAACGTTTTAATATCAAGTCCCCTTCAAGGTTTTCAAAATTTTACAATAACAAAAGTTTGTCGAAATACACATATGGCTAGTATAATACTACGCAGTATGTGTAGGTGCCTTTCGGACTTGAACCTGCACTTAGTGATGATAGTATTCATTTGAAGATCCAAAGTTAACAAGCATTGGACTCTACAGGTTTGACCGAAATTCAACATAAACCACACATAATACTTGGTTGAGACTTGGATAAGCGAAATAACAATATTTATAGTCTTGGTATGATCTTGATTCTCATTTGAGTTACTAGGGAACAGCCCATAAATTAACATGATCATAGACAGATAGAGACGACATGGAATAATACTCATTTGATTATAGTGTAGCACTACGAGACTTCTTCTTTAATCTTACAACATATTCAAAGCAACTGATCGATCCTACTGATGGAAATATCAAGCTATAAACTAATATATGCTAAATGTAAATCTCGTGTTTTTTGGTGGGGTATAGCTCAGGTCGTTGAGCTCTTCCACCTCCATCCTTGTGGGTAGAGGTTCGAACCCCAAGAACCTAAGGAATATTTGTGCAAACCCCTTTTCCCCAATCGGTTGGACAAAAAATAATTAAATAAAAATATCCTATTATAAATACCTCCAAAAGAAAACAATTCAAAGGTTCATATTTGTACTCACATAATCTACAATAAATAAATAAAAATTACTGAATTATTGGACATGTTCAAAGGTTACATGTTGTCGGGATTAAACGAGATTTAGACCTACCAAAAGGTTTTAACTTTGGTATTTTATCAGTTTAAAAGATTCATAAGAGAACGAGTCCGTTATACAGCACCAACAAACAAATTTCCGATGCATGGAACATCTCACATGAAGTGTTCACAATCGAGAATGATAAATTTATCATATTCGTCAACAAAATTGCAAACTACTTTTCTCACATAAGTAAGATTTACTTGCATAAAATTGGTCCTTTGAAAATCTCACATATCTTCCTCAAATAGATTTATTCTTTTACCTTAAGACGTCTGAGTATGATTAAGTAAATGTAGTTTAATGTTTGCATATGGTGAACTAAAAAAGAAAAAAAAAACTTGAATCAATTATTAAAAAAGATTGCCAACACATTGAACTCTTTAGAAATTCATTAGATAATGTTGTTCTTTATTACATCATGTTCACAATATGACTAGATGTAGAGTAGTATAGTAAATACATTTATGTAGAAGAATGGGCATCCCTCTTTAGTGTTTTAAGCGCCATTTCTTGGTGCCTCCCCTTCTTCGTTATATGTTGTGCTTCGGAAGACTCATTTTAGTTTACGACCACCACCTTTGCACTCATTCTCCTTCTCACAACCTCTGTTATAAGAGTTGGATGGTGGAGGAATGCATCGTTGCCACCAGCACCTAAACGGCTGATCATGGCGCATTGTCCCACAACCGATTTGTTTTGCATTCGTCGTTTCACTACAAATTGAGCACACCAAGAGAGCAACAATGCAAAGTGTAAATGTCTTGGACATGGCCATTTGATCTTCAAAACAAATTACAAATGGCTCTAGACTTGGATAATGAAGACTACGAGGGAGAGAGAGGATTTTAGAGGAGATGATGATTACGAGACTGAGAAACCTTCTATTTTATATGATGTTCTTTGCTAACTTTAGGAAATTTTGTTGGGGATTAAACCTGATTTATTATTTTTTGTTATTGATTATTGGTGTGGCTCAAAGGGACACGCTGGTAGTATAACTTTAATTGGATTTATGGTTTAGAAGTGACAAATTTCGAAATTCCATTCAACTTTTTGAAATTGGTTCTTTGGTAACTAGAATGAAAAGGTTCTGCCAAGCTACCAAAATGTGGCATTCTACTCTCTATGTATATTTGTGCAATTTTTTTGTTTTTGATAAGTTAAAAAGCTTATATGAACTCAAAGTCAGAATTGTAACCTAAAAAGAAACGAAGAAAATGTAATTCAAATAACAATTTATCAAATGCTTGAAAACATCACTCGTCCTGCATTTTTCGAGGCCAAAGTATCAATTAAGTTTGCATAATCAATTTGTTGTACCATGTATTTTTCAACATAAAATATAAGGACCATGTATTTTTCAACATAAAATATAAGGAATAGTCTTGGGGATTTTTACCTTCTTTTTCTTCCACGAAGATCTTTTCCTCCCGCAGTAGATATTCAATAATAAACTATTTTTATTTATTTATTATTAGAGCAGATTTTCCCATCTAACCTATATGCTACTAGGTTAACCTATTCAACTAGACTAACTTATTAAACTGGTTTAACTTTAAAAAAATTGGTCCCTTATTAAGTTTTCGTTTTTTAATTTTAGAGTAAATAATTGGGCTTTTAAAAAAAAATTGTACTTGGGCTTGATATAATATTAATGTAGTATAATTTTTAAAGTAACGTAGATATGTATATATCGGGGTTTATAAAAGTTGGCGGCCCTTTCGATATGGAGGCCCTAGGCAACCGCCTTGCCCGCCTATACTAAGGGTGAAAGTACTGACGGTCTGCAAGACTCCAAGATACGATCCCAAATATACACGCTTAAGATGTCTTATGAGCACATACGTTCAAAGTCAGATATATTCCTCTAAGATACTGAACCTGTTTAAAATTATAGTAGAAAATGCATAATGTATACGAAAGTAGTAGAAGAGAAGTACAGAGAATCAAACTCTAGTTGTGTGTCAAATGTGAAGGAGGAATAGCCGTTTATAGACATCCAATCCCATTAAACAGAAAATTATAGCATTACATGTAAAAACACAAGCTGAAAATTAAGATATTATAACCCCAAAATAAATAAAGAGGAATTTGGTCAAAAGAATTAAACATTTAAAACAATAAAATTTTGAAAATGTTTTAATATCAAGTCCCTTCAAGGTTTTCAAAATTTTACTATAACAAAAGTGAGTCTAAATATACATATGAGTAACATAATGCTATGCAGTATGTGTAGGTGCCTTTCGGACTTGAACCTGCACTTAGTGATGATAGTAGTCATTTGAGGATCCTAAGTTAACGAAGCATCGGACTAGGCACTTTTGATTGAAAATCAACATAACCCACACATAATACTTGGTTGAGACTTGGATAAGCGAAATAACGATATTTATAGCCTTGGTATGATCTTGTTTCTCATTTGAGTTACTAGGGAGCAGCCCAAAAATTTACATGATCATAGACAGATAGAGAAGACATGGAATAATTCTCATTTGATTACAGTGTAGCAGTATGAGTTGACAAGGAGACTCCTTCTTTAATCTTACAGCATATTCAAAGCAACTGATCAATCCTACTTAGGAAATATCAAGCTCTTTAAATTAATGTATGCTAAATGTAAATCTCGCGTTTGCTAGTAGGGTATAGCTCAGGTCGTTGAGCTCTCCCACCTCCACCCTTGTGGGTAGAGGTTCGAACCCCATGCACATAAGGAATATTTGCGCAAACCCCTTTTCCCCAATTGGTTGGACAAAAAAATATTAAATAAAAACATCACGTTATAAATACCACCAAGGGAAAATAATTCAAAGATGCGTATTTGTACTCACATAATATAAAATAAAATAAAAACAAAATATTGCATTATTGGACAAGTTCAAATCTTACATGTTGGGATTAAACGAGATTTAGACCTAGTCCGTTATTTAGACCTTTTGTATTTTATCAATTTAAAAGTTTCATAAGAGAACGAGTCTGTTTTATAGTGCCGACAAACAAATTTCCGATGCATAGAAAATCTCACATGAAGTGTTCATAATCGAGAATGATTAATTTGTCATATTCGTCAACAAAATTGCAGACTACTTTTGTCACAGAAGTAAGATTTACTTGCATAAAATTGGTCCTTTGAAAATCTCACATATCTTCCTCAAATAGGTTTATTCTTTTACCTTATGACGTCGGAGTATGATTAAGTAAATGTAGTTTAATGTTTGCATGTGGTGAACTAAAAAAGAAAAAACAAAAACTTGAATCAATTATTAAAAACGATTGCCAACACGTTGAGCTCTTTAGAAATTGATTAATTAATGTTGTTCTTTATTACATCATGTTCACAATATGGCTAGATGTAGAGTAGTATAATAAATACATTTATGTAAAAGAATGGGCATCCCTCTTTAGTGTTTTAAGCGCCATTTCTCGGTGTCTCCCCTTCTTGGTTATACGTTGTGCTTCGGAAGACTCATTTTAGTTTACGACTACCACCTCTGCACTCCTTCTCCTTCTCACAACCTCTGTTATAAGAGTTGGATGGTGGAGGAATGCATCGTTGCCACCAGCACCTAAACGGCTGATCATGGCGCATTGTCCCATAACCGATTTGTTTTGCATTCGTCGTTTCACTACAAATTGAGCACACCAAGAGAGCAACAATGCAAAGTGTAAATGTCTTGGACATGGCCATTTGATCTTCAAAACAAATTACAAATGGCTCTAGACTTGGATAATGAAGACTACGAGAGAGAGAGGATTTTAGAGGAGATGATGATTACGAGACTGAGAAACCTTCTATTTAATATGATGTTCTTTGCTAACTTTAGGAAATTTTGTTGGGGATTAAACCTGATTTATTATTTTTTGTTATTGATTATTGGTGTGGCTCAAAGGGACACGCTGGTAGTATAACTTTAATTGGATTTATGGTTTAGAAGTGACAAATTTCGAAATTCCATTCAACTTTTTGAAATTGGTTCTTTGGTAACTAGAATGAAAAGGTTCTGCCAAGCTACCAAAATGTGGCATTCTACTCTCTATGTATATTTGTGCAATTTTTTTGTTTTTGATAAGTTAAAAAGCTTATATGAACTCAAAGTCAGAATTGTAACCTAAAAAGAAACGAAGAAAATGTAATTCAAATAACAACTTTATCAAATGCATGAAAACATCACTCGTCCTGCATTTTTCGAGGCCAAAGTATCAATTAAGTTTGCATAATCAATTTGTTGTACCATGTATTTTTCAACATAAAATATAAGGAATAGTCTTGGGGATTTTTACCTTCTTTTTCTTCCACGAAGATCTTTTCCTCCCGCAGTAGATATTCAATAATAAACTATTTTTATTTATTTATTATTAGAGCAGATTTTCCCATCTAACCTATATGCTACTAGGTTAACCTATTCAACTAGACTAACTTATTAAACTGGTTTAACTTTAAAAAAATTGGTCCCTTATTAAGTTTTCGTTTTTTAATTTTAGAGTAAATAATTGGGCTTTTAAAAAAAAATTGTACTTGGGCTTGATATAATATTAATGTAGTATAATTTTTAAAGTAACGTACATATGTATATATCGGGGTTTATAAAAGTTGGCGGCCCTTTTGATATGGAGGCCCTAGGCAACCGCCTTGCCCGCTTATACTAAGGGTGAAAGTACTGACGGTCTGCAAGACTCCAAGATACGATCCCAAATATACACGCTTAAGATGTCTTATGAGCACATACGTTCAAAGTCAGATATATTCCTCTAAGATACTGAACCTGTTTAAAATTATAGTAGAAAATGCATAATGTATATGAAAGTAGTAGAACAGAAGTACAGAGAATCAAACTCCAGTTGTGTGTCAAATGTGAAGGAGGAATAGCCGTTTACAGACATCCAATCCCATTAAACAGAAAATTATAGCATTACATGTAAAAACACAAGCTGAAAATTAAGATATTATAACCCCAAAATAAATAAAGAGGAATTTGGTCAAAAGAATTAAACATTTAAAACAATAAAATTTTGAAAATGTTTTAATATCAAGTCCCTTCAAGGTTTTCAAAATTTTACTATAACAAAAGTGAGTCTAAATATACATATGAGTAACATAATGCTATGCAGTATGTGTAGGTGCCTTTCGGACTTGAACCTGCACTTAGTGATGATAGTAGTCATCTGAGGATCCTAAGTTAACGAAGCATCGGACTAGGCACTTTTGATTGAAAATCAACATAACCCACACATAATACTTGGTTGAGACTTGGATAAGCGAAATAACGATATTTATAGCCTTGGTATGATCTTGTTTCTCATTTGAGTTACTAGGGAGCAGCCCAAAAATTTACATGATCATAGACAGATAGAGAAGACATGGAATAATTCTCATTTGATTACAGTGTAGCAGTATGAGTTGACAAGGAGACTCCTTCTTTAATCTTACAGCATATTCAAAGCAACTGATCAATCCTACTTAGGGAAATATCAAGCTCTTTAAATTAATGTATGCTAAATGTAAATCTCGCGTTTGCTAGTAGGGTATAGCTCAGGTCGTTGAGCTCTCCCACCTCCACCCTTGTGGGTAGAGGTTCGAACCCCATGCACATAAGGAATATTTGCGCAAACCCCTTTTCCCCAATTGGTTGGACAAAAAAATATTAAATAAAAACATCACGTTATAAATACCACCAAGGGAAAATAATTCAAAGATGCGTATTTGTACTCACATAATATAAAATAAAATAAAAACAAAATATTGCATTATTGGACAAGTTCAAATCTTACATGTTGGGATTAAACGAGATTTAGACCTAGTCCGTTATTTAGACCTTTTGTATTTTATCAATTTAAAAGTTTCATAAGAGAACGAGTCTGTTATATAGTACCGACAAACAAATTTCCGATGCATAGAAAATCTCACATGAAGTGTTCATAATCGAGAATGATTAATTTGTCATATTCGTCAACAAAATTGCAGACTACTTTTGTCACAGAAGTAAGATTTACTTGCATAAAATTGGTCCTTTGAAAATCTCACATATCTTCCTCAAATAGGTTTATTCTTTTACCTTATGACGTCGGAGTATGATTAAGTAAATGTAGTTTAATGTTTGCATGTGGTGAACTAAAAAGGAAAACAAAAACTTGAATCAATTATTAAAAACGATTGCCAACACGTTGAGCTCTTTAGAAATTGATTAATTAATGTTGTTCTTTATTACATCATGTTCACAATATGGCTAGATGTAGAGTAGTATAATAAATACATTTATGTAAAAGAATGGGCATCCCTCTTTAGTGTTTTAAGCGCCATTTCTCGGTGTCTCCCCTTCTTGGTTATACGTTGTGCTTCGGAAGACTCATTTTAGTTTACGACTACCACCTCTGCACTCCTTCTCCTTCTCACAACCTCTGTTATAAGAGTTGGATGGTGGAGGAATGCATCGTTGCCACCAGCACCTAAACGGCTGATCATGGCGCATTGTCCCATAACCGATTTGTTTTGCATTCGTCGTTTCACAACAAATTGAGCACACCAAGAGAGCAACAATGCAAAGTGTAAATGTCTTGGACATGGCCATTTGATCTTCAAAACAAATTACAAATGGCTCTAGACTTGGATAATGAGGACTATAAGAGAGAGAGATGATTTTGGAGGAGATGATGATTACAAGACTGAGAAACCTTCTATTTAATGTGATGTTCTTTTCTAACTTTAGGCAATTTTGTTGGGGATTAAACCTGAATTGTTAGTTTTTGTTATTGATTATTGGTGAGGCTCAAAGAGACATACTGGTAGTATAACTTTAATTGGACTTACGGTTTAGAAGAGCCAAATTTAAAAATTCCATTCAACTTTTTCGAATTGGTTCTTTAGTAACTAGAATGAAATGTTATGTCAATCTACCAAAATGTGGCCTTCCACTCTCTAAGTATATTTGTGCCCTTTTTTTTTTTTTTTAAATAAGTTAAAAAACTTATATGAACTCAAAGTCAGAATTGTAACCTAAAAAGAAATGAACAAAATGTAATTCATATAACAACTTTATAAAATGCATCAAAACATCACTCGTCATTCATTTTTCGATGCCAAAGTATCAATTAATTTTGCATAATCAATTTGTTCTACCATGTATTTTTCAATATAAAATATAAGGAATAGTCTTGGGGGTTTTTACCTTCTTCTTCTTCCTCGAAGATCTTTTCCTCTTGCAGTAGATATTCAATAAAAAATTGCTTGTTTTTGTTTTTCTTCTGTTGATTATAGCAGATTTTCCTATCTAACGTATATGCGACTAGGTTAACTATTCAACTAGGTTAACTTATTAAACTGGTTTAACTTTAAAAAAATTGGTCCCTTATTAAGTTTCCATTTTTTAATTTTAGAGTTAATAATTGGGCTTTAAAAAAAAAAAGTACTTGGGCTTAATATAATATTAATATAGTATAATTTTTAAAGTAACATACATTTGTTTATATAGAGGTGTATAAAAGTTGGCGGCTCTTTTGATTTGTTGGCCCTAGGCGACTGCCTTACCCGTCTATACTAAGGGTGGAAGTACTGACGGTCTACAAGACTCCAAGATACGATCCCAAATACACACGATCAAGGTGTGTTATGAGCACATACGTTCAAAGTTAGATATATGCCTCCAAGACATTGAGCCTGTCCAAAAATAATAGTAGAAATTACAAAATATGTATATGAAAGTAGTAGATGAGAAGTACAGAGAATCAAACTCTAGTTGTGTGTCAAATGTGAAGGAGGAATAGCCTTTTACAGACATCCAATCCCATTAAACAGAAAATCATAGCATTGAATATAAAAATACAAGCTGAAAATTAAGATATTATAACCCCACAATAAATAAAGAGGAATTTGGTCAAAAGAATTAAAAATAAAAAACAATAAAATTTTGACAAATGTTTTAATATCAAATCCCCTTCAAGGTTTTCAAAATTTTACAATAAAAAAAATTTGTCTAAATATACATATGGGTAATATAATATTACGCAGTATGTGTAGGTGCCTTTTGGACTTGAACCTGCACTTAGTGGTGATAGTATTCATTTGAGGATCAATAATACTCATTTTATAGCCTTGTCAATGTCTAATTTATCACCATCAACTTTTTTCTTGAAGAATGAATGAATAGTTTTTACTCTTTTACTTGCTTGATTTCTGATGTGACATTGTAATAAGCTTCACAAATACAATTACAAAATGCAAAATATAAATATAAATAATTAAGTTTCACATATATGTTAAGTGTAAATACAAGAATAATGGATTTAAATTAATTAAAAAATTTTAAATTGGAGAGTTGAGTTAAGAACTTCACATTCACCATGCGTATTGACGATGAAATTCTCTTTTAGTAGAACATAAATAGAACGCAAGCAGATATTCTTTTCAACCCCTTTCGGGGTCATGAAACGCTAGGACTAAAAGAAACCGCACAAGACATTGAAACAAAATAAAATAAAATAAAAATAAAGCAAAGGTGGCGTGTAAAACAAAAAAAGGAAGCAGCCTGTAAGAGCGGCTCCAGCAAGGGAGCCCAGCCCGAGGCGAGGGTAGGAAAAAAAAAAAAAAAAGTCGCTCCAGCGTGCAGCCCAAGCCCGGGGGTGGTGTGGGACCCACCAACTCGGGCCAGCCCGAAGGCGAAACCAGCCCCAAGTCCAACTCGCGTTTGCTGACGTCAGCACTCGCGTCACGCTGACGTCAGCTACCGCGTTTCAAATTTTTTTACCATTGGCGCGTGCAATGCACGTGCCAACAGTAAAAAAATTTGAACCAGCGCGACGCCAGCTCCAACTGTACGCTGCCACGTGTCGCCTCCCCAGCCTTCCGATCTGCTTCTCCAAATTAATCCAACGGCTGAGGCTTTTTTGGGGGAAAAAAATATGAAAAAAAATCGTAAAAAAATCTTTAAAAATCTGATTTTTTTTTTTCTATAAATACCTATCAATACCCTTCACTTTCAACACCAATACTCTTACATTTCATTATACTTCTACTATTATTCACTCTTTTTACACAACATTTTCCTTTTTTTCATCTAGCATTTTGATTTCATATTTTTATGGCTTCTTCTATCGAAACCGGAGGGGCTTGGAGCACCATGGAAGATGTTTCCTTGTGTGAGGTTTGGCTCCAAATTTGTCATTGTCCCGTGTCCGGCAATGAGATGAAATTTTTTCATATGTGGAAAAAAATTCATGCCGAGTTTTGTGAAAAAATTCCGGGGACTACTCGTACGGAGATGGCATTATCCGGTAGGTGGAAAATTCTCAATAAAGAGTTGGGAAAATGGAGAAATGCCCTAGCAAAAGCGATGGACAACTATAGAAGTGGGCAAAATCGTACTAACGAGGTAAGTATTTTATAATTTTTGTGTTATTAAGTTTAATCTCCTAATATATATATTTTGTTAATATTGCTTGCATTTTCAATATGTTGTATATATTTTGTTAATATTGCTTGCATTTTCAATATTTTGTTAATATTGCTTGCATTTTCAATATGTTGTTAATTTTGTTAATATTGCTTGCATTTTCAATATTTTGTTAATATTGCTTGCATTTTCAATATGTTGTTATATTTCTTGCATATCCAATATATTTTAAATATTTATTGCATTTCCATTTTTTTTGTTAAATAGATGATTCAAGCACAAATGTGGTTCGGTGCAACCGGGGGTGGCAAAAAAAGTTTCACCCATCATGAATGTTGGGAGGTGGTGAAATATTGCAAACGCTTCGTAATTATTCCGACGGGTCCGGAGGTTGTGTTAAACGAGACGCCACTCCGTGATTCAATGACATCGGATTCACCTCTCGATTCTCCTATGAGTCAAGACTCACCCATCGAAAAGGAGCCGAGGCCCATTGACCGAAAGGCCGCGAAGGCAAAGAAAGCGGGTAATTCAAGCAATCAAAATTCACAATTTTTGGAGGAAATTGCAAGGCAAAACGGCATAAGAATAGAAATGGAGCAAAAACGCCAAGATCACGAGTTGGCCCTTCAAGCTGAGTATGCACGAGAAAGGGAGTATTTGCGCAAAAAAGAAATGGACAAGACAGATCGGGAAACCATGGCGATGGATACAAGTCATATGTCCCCTGAAACAAAACAATTTTGGAAGCTAGAACGAAGGGATGTTATGAGAAGAAGACTTTTTCGGGATGATGGGCCTAGCAACACGGATTGGTTAAATGATGGAAACCATTAAATTAGTTAGCATATCTTTTATGTATTTGTATTTTAGTTGTTTTCTATTAAAGTTGTTGTAATTCATGTATTTTATTTTAGTAGTAATTCGTAATGACTTGTATTACATTTCATTATTTAATAAACAAAGCATTCAATAAATTACCTTTTTATTCAACATATTCCATACTTCAAACAAAACATAATACAAATAAAAATAAAAATACAAACAAGGCACAATAATAATAACCAACCACAACCAAACCATAATAAATAAAAATACAACACAACCTAACCATAACTAAATAAAACATAACCAAATCATCTATGCTCCATCATTAATCTTCATTGCCTTTCACCGCCCATAGATGCTCCATCAAGTGAACTTGACGCATTTCATGAATATACGAAGATTGCATCTCTGTATATCGATCTATCATTCGGGTCATCAAATGACCATCCCTCACCAACGGTTCCAGCTCAAACGGTTCTCCATTTGGCCCCATGGGCCTTTCATAAATCCGTGTCAAAGCCGTGTTCATTGGATCCGGTTCGTAGACCTCTAAAGCATCATAATCATACTCATCCTCCACAATCATATTATGGAGGATGATGCAAGTCATCATAATGCTTCTGAGGATCTCCTCATCAAACATACGGGCCGCACCTCGAATAATCAACCACCTGGCTTGAAGGATGCCAAAACACCTTTCGACTTCTTTCCTGTATCCCTCTTGATATGTAGCAAATAATTTTTGCTTCTGGGATCGGGGATTTGGAATGGATTTGACAAAAGTCGTCCACCTCGGGTAGATTCCATCAGCTAGGTAGTATCCCGTCTGGTATACTGTATTGTTGACTTCATAGGTGACATTGGGGCCCTGGCCTCTCAATACATCGTTGAAGATGGAGGATTGACCCAGCACGTTGAGGTCATTTTGTGATCCTGCAACTCCGAAGAAGGCATGCCAAACCCATGTGTCGAAACCAGCAACCGCTTCAAGGATGATACTTTTTTGGCCTTTTCTATTTCCATAATCACCTTGCCAGGCAGTTGGGCAATTCTTCCATTGCCAGTGCATGCAGTCGATGCTACCAATCATTCCAGGGAATCCTCGAGCTTTGGCTTTTTGTAGAAGCCGTTGGAGGTCCCTGGGAGTAGGTCTACGCAGGTAGTCCCTAGTGTACAGAGTTTCAACTGCTTGACAAAATCTTACCAAAGCCTCCAACGTAGTGGACTTCCCCATCAGGGCAATCTCATCCACCTGATCAGCAGATGCTCCATACGCCAACATTCGTATAACAGCTGTAAGCTTTTGCTCCGGAAGAAGCCCCAAAACCCCAGTAGCATCACACTTTTGAACAAAGTATGCATCATAATTGCAAATATCATGCATGACTTTATTGAACAAATGAGGTTGCATTCTAAATCGCCTTCGAAAATCAACATCAGAGTACAAAAAAGTTGGGATAAAATAATCTTCCAAAAGATTCTTACCCCGAGAATGCCTATGTCTTTCCACATTCCGGCGGCGGCCGACTTGTGAACCACGGCGGCGACCTTGGTTCTCTTCTTCTTGCAAAGCCATTGCTATGAGAACTTGCTCATCGACTTGTCTCTGCAACTCATTGACTTCATCTGCTCTACGGTTTCTCTCTCTTGTTTCTCTCTCTTGCCTCTCCAAGCATCTCCTAAATTCTTCCATTGAGAATGAATGAAGTATGAATTCTAAACTCTGAGAAATGAAAATATAGAAAGATGTGGTGTGAGAGGTATGAGCTGAGACTCTGGTTTTATAGAAAAATTTGGCAAGATAGACATGCCACGTGGCTTGATTTTATTGGATGAAAATCTTATCTGAAATTTGAAATTCATCCGAAATTTGAACCCTAATTTGTATGAAATTTGAATTTTGAAATTCATCCAAAATTTGAACCCAAATTTATCTGAAATTTGAACCCAAATTTATCTGAAATTTGAACCCAAATTTATTTGAATTTTGAATTTTGAAATTCATTCGAAATTTGAACCCAAAAATTTATCTGAAATTTGAACTTTGAAATTAATCCGAAATTTGAATCCAAAAATCTTATCCGAAAATTTTATCTGATTATGAATAGTCTTGACACGTAGGAACCCGAAAATCTTATCTGAAAATATTACCCAAATAAATTATTTTCATTAAAAAATAGGAGGAAAAAACAAAAAAATGAATAGTAATTGCCCTTAGCCAGGGCAACGGGTGGAAACACAATTTACTATTTGCAAGGGCAACCACTAT
This sequence comes from Prunus dulcis, assembly GCF_902201215.1. NCBI lineage: Eukaryota > Viridiplantae > Streptophyta > Magnoliopsida > Rosales > Rosaceae > Prunus > Prunus dulcis. Next base: position 10,971,501 of record NC_047655.1, on the reverse strand, counting down.
TCACGTGAATAGTGGTTGCCCTAGCTCCACCCTTGCCATGGCTATGGGTAAATAGGTGGAGTTGCTCTAAAAGAAACCCTACAAGATGTGTTGATGGGATGGACCGTATCCACACGAAACATGTAAAAATGGACCAAACTGAGGGCCCCATGTATAAATTTTTTATTATAATAAAAAACCTTACTGGCCTACAACCCAGTTCCGCCAATGCTTACTATTTACATATTTGAGTTTTTGGAAAAAATAAACAAAATTTATCAGACATCGACTTTTGGTCTTTTATAGTTTTAACCCCCCGAGCCCAACTGTCCAAGCCCCTCGTAGTGCCACTTTAAACTTCCCCAAGAAAATCAAAGAAAGAAAGCAAGAGAAACAAAAGGAAAGGGGTCAGGAGATCTAATCCTTGTGAGGGATGATGATGGTAATGGTGCGAATTCGTGGTGGGTATGTCATTCTCATCTCTATTTTCGTTAAGTATTTTTTTCTATTCTCGCATTCATACCCATAATATTCAATTTGGGAATTCTCCATTCTCGCCTTCATTGGGGAAAGGTTTCACGGGCCCATCCCATTACAAAAATAAAATAATTTTTTGATGGTAAAGAAATACTATGAGCAGAACATATTTACTTTTTAAACCAAATATGTAGTAAGGCTAAAGAGATTCCTCTCATTTTAATTACATATATAGTTGGCCCTATATCTATATATATAAAACAAAAAGTAGAGAATGGTAAAACATTCAAAATGCTATAAAATGCTATTGGTTAATGTAAATATTAAGAATTGAAATTATTAATTAAATGAGTATAATATGGTAAATTCACACTTTTTCATATTAAAACAAATAAAATTAAAAGAAAAATAAGATAATGGATTCTATTTTTATGGAACACAACTATCCATTATCTTTTTTAATTCTAAAATAAATTTAAATTTTTTAAAAAAAGCCTCTCACCGGTGCTGAAGCGTGTGCTGAGAGACTAGTAGTGACAGGACCCGACCCAATTTCCACTTTGAAATTCGAGCCAAGTCCTGTGCGTGTCCGACACCTGGCGAATGTCGGGCACAATTGACCTTTTTGCCCTCTTACTTCAATTTCTCTTTAATATTCCCTTAGACTTCTGCCGAAAATTCGGCAGAGTTTCCCCTGTATTTTGACCAGTCCCAAAATTTTCACCTGTAAACGATCTCAAAAATTTCCACCCAACTGCCAGAATAGAATAAACCAAAATTTGCCAGATTCAAATTTTCCCAAAAACTCGATATCAGAGCCATTTTCTAAAGTTCACGGGGTTTCAGGAAAAATTTCTACAACTTTACCCGACTTTGAAGCGTGGAGGTTAAGAGAGGCCCGGTGGTGGATCCTATGCACTTCTACAACCTGGGGGCGAAAAACAAGTTTTAAACTGTGAGTGGACAAAAAGTGAGATTCTTAAAATCAAGCTAGAATATAATACCCCCATTTTGAAATAACTAGGGATATTTATATATCAAAAATTTAACTATATCACCAGATAAAAGATTCTACCAGCATGAATTAGTATACTAATGAAGAAACTTACATAATCGATCTGATATAAAGATATTACTGCCTGGAAGAATCAAAGAACTGGTATACTGAATAAAAATACCAAAAATACACCTGTGCAATCACCGAGAAACCAATATAAAATGCCTGAAAATCATCCTTGAATAAAAGAAAGCTCAAAATCCTTTAAAACTTCGATCGAATGAATTTACTAATAAAAATGAGTAAACAATATCTGCAGTAAAAGCTTTAAAATCCTTTAAAACTGCCACCTAATTGTACCCCTGTTACTTCCGTCAATTCCCTGGCAGGTCTCGGGCGTCACACAGGCTACCCGAGCCGCAAACTGGCGAAATCAGGGGACTATGATCAGCTTGTCCCGCCGGCAGATTCCTCGATGACACCAAGTCAGCTCGAGTCGCTCTGGCAGGATGCAGGGGACCGTAGTCAGCCTGACCCGCAATCCTGGCAGGTCTCGGGGACATAAAGTCAGCCGAGCCGCAATCCTGGCAGGTCTCGGGACACCAAGTCTGCCGAGCCGAAAATCCTGGCACTCACGGTCCGAGCGTCCCCGAAACTCGTGAGGCAAGTCAAGTGCACTGACTGAACTATAATCAGACTCGATGTCCGTAGACATCGGTCCGACTCTGGGTAATCACCATAAAGAAAAACGGGTACGAGGTGGTTTTAAAATAAAGTCCTTGTAAAAAGAAATCTCTGAATAATAACTGTAAAACTCAAGTCGTGCTGCGGTTTCAACTGTTTTGAAATTCAACCTCTGTTTCTATAACTGGTAAATAAGCAGCACCGACTTATAAAACTATTACTGTAATTATCGTATTCGAAACCATAATAAAACTTACTCAAGATCAAATAAGGAAATTTATTCAAATAAACTTATTTATAAAAACTCGTTTATATAAAAATCAATATAAAATCAATTATAAAATCTTATTTACGGAAAACCTCAACATAACTCATTTAATAAAATAATGCCTGAAAGAAAGTCCACTCACAGATGGTCCGAGCTAATTTGACCCTTTGAAGGTTCCTCCTGCTGATCGGCTGGACCTCTGATGCCTGATTATCAAGAATAGTAAATCACTAAACCGCTGAATAAAGGAATTAATTTAAACACCCTGCCCCCGACTCCTAGAAATACGTGCGTTCAAATTCAAATTCTTCCTAAACCCACAATAGCCCTTTTCAGACACTTGGACCAGTTTTAAAAGGTCCAATGCTCAGCTAAGCGATGCCCTGCCCGATCGGCCAACCCGGGACCCCGTGGGTCCACGGTCTCTGATGGCCAATCTAGGGTTCCCTGAAGGTTTCTCATAGGATGGGAACCATGTTCTGCGAATTTGGTCCGAATCGGACGGTCGGATTGGCCAAAATCGCGTTATCGCTTAAAACCCTAACCCTAGCCCCAGGGTTCGCGATTCCGGAGTATCCGGGTCTCCGATTCACAATCCGTCGAATCCTACGCGATCCTGGAGTCACGTAGACCGACATATCCAAAATTCAGCGCGATCCAACGATTACACGACACTGCACCCACGGATCTCGCGATATGGAAAATCCGTTCGGGGCTCAAACGGACTCCGAATCGAGATCCGCGAAATCCCACGCGCTCGTGACGACACGAGGACCTCAAAACTGGCCAGAGCCATGCCACTACCCTGGCCCACGCGCCGCCACACGCGCGGGGCAGATCGGGTGCCCAAAGCGATTCGGGTGTGCCGAAAAATCGTGGAACCGAGACTCCAAACTCCGACCCTAGGTAAAACACCCCATTTGGAGTCACTTTTGTTCTTGGACCACCCCCAAAAAGTGGCCGGAAACAGTAGTTTCGAAGGGCCAAAGTTTCGGCCAAATTTCAAATTGTAAATCGAACAACCTAGAGATTGAATTGATCTAAACCCAGATAACCAGCAGATAGAGCACGAAAAATAGATGAAAATCCATACCTCACTCGACTGATTTGGTTGAGAAACGGAGGAGATCGAGCGGCTGGAAGTTCGGATGGCATTCGGACGAACCGTCGACTTCCATGGCAGATTCCGGCCGATTCCGGCCACGGCAGCGGCGGAGGTGGGGAGGGAAACGTCGGCCGTCGTGTGCTGGTTCGTTTGGCACCGGTCTCGGAGATCAACTCCAAGCGAGGCGACCGGTGCGACTTCGGGAAGGGAGGAAGGTCGCGGGCGAGGGCAGCTGCGGGGGAGAGAGAGAGAGCTGACGGGGGAGAGGAGAGAGAGAGCTTTAAAAATCTGACTTTTTGACCAAATTCGCTAAAAGATATTTTCTTTACTTTTTAGATATTTTCTTCCTTTTTGGATATTTTGTTCTGGGTTCTTACAATCTACCCCCCTTATAAAAATTTCGTCCTCGAAATTTACTTCTCTGTGATACCAAACGGGGAAGGATTTCTCTTGCATCTACAACTCAGGTTATTACGCTGTAAACTACCATTGAAAGCTAATTACCTTCCTTGCCACTCCTGGATTACTTAGAATCTTTTTCTGCTTAATTCAATCAGATTCTTTACTTCCTACGATACTTCCAGATTTCAAGGAACCTTGCTTAACATTCTTTCTTCGTACTTGGGTAATTCATGCTATGTCTCGAGTGAGGCATCTATTGGAGACATATGGTCCCAAAGAAATCCAACAACGGCCACTTAAGGCATATTTTCAAACCAGCATCCTTTTTCCCCAAATCATTCTGAAATAGTAGTAGATTATGTCTCCATAACCTTCCAACAACTGTCACTTAAGGTACTAAACTGAAATCAAAGCTCAAAAGCTTCTTTTACCTAAGTCCAGCTAAAACTTAACTTGAGTTTCTACTTTTAAACTGTAAAGATTGGTGTCCCGCTAGCAGGGTCCAGAAGGGTACCTACCACATCGGCACACTAGGGCAACTTCTCCTGTTAGAGCCTACCAACACCTGTCTTTCAATACTTTTTGACTACACCAA
>NC_047655.1:10896726-10966894 GCF_902201215.1 Prunus dulcis | reverse complement strand
AATTTTGAAATTCATCCAAAATTTGAACCCAAATTTATCTGAAATTTGAACCCAAATTTATCTGAAATTTGAACCCAAATTTATCTGAAATTTGAATTTTGAAATTCATTCGAAATTTGAACCCAAAAATTTATCTGAAATTTGAACTTTGAAATTCATCCGAAATTTGAATCCAAAAATCTTATCCGAAAATTTTATCTGATTATGAATAGTCTTGACACGTAGGAACCCGAAAATCTTATCTGAAAATATTACCCAAATAAATTATTTTCATTAAAAAATAGGAGGAAAAAACAAAAAAATGAATAGTAATTGCCCTTAGCCAGGGCAACGGGTGGAAACACAATTTACTATTTGCAAGGGCAACCACTATTCACGTGAATAGTGGTTGCCCTAGCTCCACCCTTGCCATGGCTATGGGTAAATAGGTGGAGTTGCTCTAAAAGAAACCCTACAAGATGTGTTGATGGGATGGACCGTATCCACACGAAACATGTAAAAATGGACCAAACTGAGGGCCCCATGTATAAATTTTTTATTATAATAAAAAACCTTACTGGCCTACAACCCAGTTCCGCCAATGCTTACTATTTACATATTTGAGTTTTTGGAAAAAATAAACAAAATTTATCAGACATCGACTTTTGGTCTTTTATAGTTTTAACCCCCCGAGCCCAACTGTCCAAGCCCCTCGTAGTGCCACTTTAAACTTCCCCAAGAAAATCAAAGAAAGAAAGCAAGAGAAACAAAAGGAAAGGGGTCAGGAGATCTAATCCTTGTGAGGGATGATGATGGTAATGGTGCGAATTCGTGGTGGGTATGTCATTCTCATCTCTATTTTCGTTAAGTATTTTTTTCTATTCTCGCATTCATACCCATAATATTCAATTTGGGAATTCTCCATTCTCGCCTTCATTGGGGAAAGGTTTCACGGGCCCATCCCATTACAAAAATAAAATAATTTTTTGATGGTAAAGAAATACTATGAGCAGAACATATTTACTTTTTAAACCAAATATGTAGTAAGGCTAAAGAGATTCCTCTCATTTTAATTACATATATAGTTGGCCCTATATCTATATATATAAAACAAAAAGTAGAGAATGGTAAAACATTCAAAATGCTATAAAATGCTATTGGTTAATGTAAATATTAAGAATTGAAATTATTAATTAAATGAGTATAATATGGTAAATTCACACTTTTTCATATTAAAACAAATAAAATTAAAAGAAAAATAAGATAATGGATTCTATTTTTATGGAACACAACTATCCATTATCTTTTTTAATTCTAAAATAAATTTAAATTTTTTAAAAAAAGCCTCTCACCGGTGCTGAAGCGTGTGCTGAGAGACTAGTAGTGACAGGACCCGACCCAATTTCCACTTTGAAATTCGAGCCAAGTCCTGTGCGTGTCCGACACCTGGCGAATGTCGGGCACAATTGACCTTTTTGCCCTCTTTCTCAAAAATTTCCCCCCAACTGCCAGAATAGAATAAACCAAAATTTGCCAGATTCAAATTTTCCCAAAAACTCGATATCAGAGCCATTTTCTAAAGTTCACGGGGTTTCAGGAAAAATTTCTACAACTTTGCCTGACTTTGAAGCGTGGAGGTTAAGAGAGGCCCGGTGGTGGATCCTATGCACTTCTACAACCGGGGGGCGAAAAACAAGTTTTAAACTGTGAGTGGACAAAAAGTGAGATTCTTAAAATCAAGCTAGAATATAATTCCCCCATTTTGAAATAACTAGGGATATTTATATATCAAAAATTTAACTATATCACCAGATAAAAGATTCTACCAGCATGAATTAGTATACTAATGAAGAAACTTACATAATCGATCTGATATAAAGATATTACTGCCTGGAAGAATCAAAGAACTAGTATACTGAATAAAAATACCAAAAAATACACATGTGCAATCATTGAGAAACCAATATAAAATGCCTGAAAATCATCCTTGAATAAAAGAAAGCTCAAAATCCTTTAAAACTTCGCTCGAATGAATTTACTAATAAAAATGAGTAAACAATATCTGCAGTAAAAGCTTTAAAATCCTTTAAAACTGCCACCTAATTGTACCCCTGTTACTTCCGTCAATTCCCTGGCAGGTCTCGGGCGTCACACAGGCTACCCGAGCCGCAAACTGGCGAAATCGGGGGACTATGATCAGCCTGTCCCGCCGGCAGATTCCTCGATGACACCAAGTCAGCTCGAGTCGCTCTGGCAGGATGCAGGGGACCGTAGTCAGCCTGATCCGCAATCTTGGCAGGTCTCGGGGACATAAAGTCAGCCGAGCCGCAATCCTGGCAGGTCTCGGGACACCAAGTCTGCCGAGCCGCAAATCCCGGCACTCACGGTCCGAGCGTCCCCGAAACTCGTGAGGCAAGTCAAGTGCACTGACTGAACTATAATCAGACTGGATGTCCGTAGACATCGGTCCGACTCTGGTTAATCACCATAAAGAAAAACGGGTACGAGGTGGTTTTAAAATAAAGTCCTTGTAAAAAGAAATCTCTGAATAATAACTGTAAAACTCAAGTCGTGCTGCGGTTTCAACTGTTTTGAAATTCAACCTCTGTTTCTATAACTGGTAAATAAGCAGCACCGACTTATAAAACTATTACTGTAATTATCGTATTCGAAACCATAATAAAACTTACTCAAGATCAAATAAGGAAATTTATTCGAATAAACTTATTTATAAAAACTCGTTTATATAAAAATCAATATAAAATCAATTATAAAATCTTATTTACGGAAAACCTCAACATAACTCATTTAATAAAATAATGCCTGAAAGAAAGTCCACTCACAGATGGTCCGAGCTAATTTGACCCTTTGAAGGTTCCTCCTGCTGATCGGCTGGACCTCTGATGCCTGATTATCAAGAATAGTAAATCACTAAAACGCTGAATAAAGGAATTAATTTAAACACCCTGCCCCCGGCTCCTAGAAATACGTGCGTTCAAATTCAAATTCTTCCTAAACCCACAATAGCCCTTTTCAGACACTTGGACCAGTTTTAAAAGGTCCAATGCTCAGCTAAGCGATACCCTGCCCGATCGGCCAACCCGGGACCCCGTGGGTCCACGGTCTCTGATGGCCAATCTAGGGTTCCCTGAAGGTTTCTCATAGGATGGGAACCATGTTCTGCGAATTTGGTCCGAATCGGACGGTCGGATTGACCAAAATCGCGTTATCGCTTAAAACCCTAACCCTAGCCCCAGGGATCGCGATTCCGGAGTATCCGGGACTCCGATTCACAATCCGTCGAATCCTACGCGATCCTGGAGTCACGTAGACCGACATATCCAAAATTCAGCGCGATCCAACGATTACACGACACTGCACCCACGGATCGCGCGATATGGAAAATCCGTTCGGGGCTCAAACGGACTCCGAATCGAGATCCGCGAAATCCCACGCGCTCGTGACGACACGAGGACCTCAAAACTGGCCAGAGCCATGCCACTACCCTGGCCCACGCGCCGCCACACGCGCGGGGCAGATCGGGTGCCCAAAGCGATTCGGGTGTGCCGAAAAATCGTGGAACCGAGACTCCAAACTCCTACCCTAGGTAAAACACCCCATTTGGAGTCACGTTTGTTCTTGGACCACCCCCAAAAAGTGGCCGGAAACAGTAGTTTCGAAGGGCCAAAGTTTCGGCCAAATTTCAAATTGTAAATCGAACAACCTAGAGATTGAATTGATCTAAACCCAGATAACCAGCAGATAGAGCACGAAAAATAGATGAAAATCCATACCTCACTCGACTGATTTGGTTGAGAAACGGAGGAGATCGAGCGGCTGGAAGTTCGGATGGCATTCGGACGAACCGTCGACTTCCATGGCAGATTCCGGCCGATTCCGGCCACGGCAGCGGCGGAGGTGGGTAGGGAAACGTCGGCCGTCGTGTGCTGGTTCGTTTGGCACCGGTCTCGGAGATCAACTCCAAGCGAGGCGACCGGTGCGACTTCGGGAAGGGAGGAAGGTCGCGGGCGAGGGCAGCTGCGGGGGAGAGAGAGAGAGCTGACGGGGGAGAGGAGAGAGAGAGCTTTAAAAATCTGACTTTTTGACCAAATTACCATTTTGCCCCTCGCGGTTTTTAGACCATAACTTCTTCGTTACGGCTCCGATTCGGGTCTACTCCGTGTCTACGAATTCCTCTCGCCGCGCTCTACGGAATGGCGTAGGCGAAAGTCCCAAATTCTTTCTCGATCAAAACGTCAAATTTTCCCCCTTAAAATAATGCGAGGGCAATTTGGTCATTTCGCTAAAAGATATTTTCTTTACTTTTTAGATATTTTCTTCCTTTTTGGATATTTTGTTCTGGGTTCTTACAATCTACCCCCCTTATAAAAATTTCGTCCTCGAAATTTACTTCTCTGTGATACCAAACGGGGAAGGATTTCTCTTGCATCTACAACTCAGGTTATTACGCTGTAAACTACCATTGAAAGCTAATTACCTTCCTTGCCACTCCTGGATTACTTAGAATCTTTTTCTGCTTAATTCAATCAGATTCTTTACTTCCTACGATACTTCCAGATTTCAAGGAACCTTGCTTAACATTCTTTCTTCGTACTTGGGTAATTCATGCTATGTCTCGAGTGAGGCATCTATTGGAGACATATGGTCCCAAAGAAATCCAACAACGGCCACTTAAGGCATATTTTCAAACCAGCATCCTTTTTCCCCAAATCATTCTGAAATAGTAGTAGATTATGTCTCCATAACCTTCCAACAACTGTCACTTAAGGTACTAAACTGAAATCAAAGCTCAAAAGCTTCTTTTACCTAAGTCCAGCTAAAACTTAACTTGAGTTTCTACTTTTAAACTGTAAAGATTGGTGTCCCGCTAGCAGGGTCCAGAAGGGTACCTACCACATCGGCACACTAGGGCAACTTCTCCTGTTAGAGCCTACCAACACCTGTCTTTCAATACTTTTTGACTACACCAACCTTAAAACCATTTGCAATATTACCATCCTAGCTGGTTTCTCTACTGACCCTAGACCCAATTCGATGGCTTCCAAACCTGCGGCCATTCGATGATGGAAAACTGTAATCACCACTGTAGTATCCTTCTTGATCTCTTCCTGATTAAGATTATCTTTCTCCAAATACTGTGTACAAAGTGCAACCCATAGGCTGCCCCTTATCTGACTGGAACAGACATCACCACACACTAATCACAATACCTGGGATGGAGGCTTTTTAACTTTAAAGCAACCAGGTACTACTTCTTACTTTCCGATTTCTAATAGTAGAACGTATTCGGGTTTAACCATTATTCTCTATCCTGCTGCAAAAACTCCTGCATTCACACCTTCTGTAGATTCATGAATGAGATTGCCTATCATATTCTGTTCCCAAACTGCTTACTTCGTATGTGTCAGAAGATTTTAACATCACTTCTTAACCAAATCCTGCCCAAAACTTTATTTTCCTGTGGAACAACCATGATTTCTATGACCTGCTATATTCCTTCAACTCAATCTTCTTTTATTATTGAATTCTGTTTACTTGATCCACCCATCCCGCGGATGGATCCCTGGCCGTCTATAGCCTGGGCTAACATCTCCAGGGTCTACTGAGTGTTAGGATTTCCCCGCCTACTAGGTACAGTAGATACGGCTCCTTACAAACCTCTTACATGAGATTACTCTGCCGGTTCAGATACCGACGCACCTCCTGTCTGATTTGGAAATTTCATCCCTTTACATCGGGATAACTATCTAATTTTCCCACGGATACCACCACCATTTGGGCCCAACTTGAGAAGAGAACAAGGATGCACAGAGTGCGAAGACTACAGGAAGTAAAACCTATGCTCTGATACCAAATTGACAGGACCCGACCCAATTTCCACTTTGAAATTCGAGCCAAGTCCTGTGCGTGTCCGACACTTGGCGAATGTCGGGCACAATTGACCTTTTTGCCCTCTTACTTCAATTTCTCTTTAATATTCCCTTAGACTTCTGCCGAAAATTCGGCAGAGTTTCCCCTGTATTTTGACCAGTCCCAAAATTTTCACCTGTAAACGATCTCAAAAATTTCCACCCAACTGCCAGAATAGAATAAACCAAAATTTGCCAGATTCAAATTTTCCCAAAAACTCGATATCAGAGCCATTTTCTAAAGTTCACGGGGTTTCAGGAAAAATTTCTACAACTTTACCTGACTTTGAAGCGTGGAGGTTAAGAGAGGCCCGGTGGTGGATCCTATGCACTTCTACAACCTGGGGGCGAAAAACAAGTTTTAAACTGTGAGTGGACAAAAAGTGAGATTCTTAAAATCAAGCTAGAATATAATACCCCCATTTTGAAATAACTAGGGATATTTATATATCAAAAATTTAACTATATCACCAGATAAAAGATTCTACCAGCATGAATTAGTATACTAATGAAGAAACTTACATAATCGATCTGATATAAAGATATTACTGCCTGGAAGAATCAAAGAACTGGTATACTGAATAAAAATACCAAAAATACACCTGTGCAATCACTGAGAAACCAATATAAAATGCCTGAAAATCATCCTTGAATAAAAGAAAGCTCAAAATCCTTTAAAACTTCGCCCGAATGAATTTACTAATAAAAATGAGTAAACAATATCTGCAGTAAAAGCTTTAAAATCCTTTAAAACTGCCACCTAATTGTACCCCTGTTATATCCGTCAATTCCCTGGCAGGTCTCGGGCGTCACGCAGTCCACCCGAGCCGCAAACTGGCGAAATCAGGGGACTATGATCAGCCTGTCCCGCCGGCAGATTCCTCGATGACACCAAGTCACTCGAGTCGCTCTGGCAGGATGCAGGGGACCGTAGTCAGCCTGATCCGCAATCCTGGCAGGTCTCGGGGACATAAAGTCAGCCGAGCCGCAATCCTGGCAGGTCTCGGGACACCAAGTCTGCCGAGCCGCAAATCCTGGCACTCACGGTCCGAGCGTCCCCGAAACTCGTGAGGCAAGTCAAGTGCACTGACTGAACTATAATCAGACTGGATGTCCGTAGACATCGGTCCGACTCTGGGTAATCACCATAAAGAAAAACGGGTACGAGGTGGTTTTAAAATAAAGTCCTTGTAAAAAGAAATCTCTGAATAATAACTGTAAAACTCAAGTCGTGCTGCGGTTTCAACTGTTTTGAAATTCAACCTCTGTTTCTATAACTGGTAAATAAGCAGCACCGACTTATAAAACTATTACTGTAATTATCGTATTCGAAACCATAATAAAACTTACTCAAGATCAAATAAGGAAATTTATTCGAATAAACTTATTTATAAAAACTCGTTTATATAAAAATCAATATAAAATCAATTATAAAATCTTATTTACGGAAAACCTCAACATAACTCATTTAATAAAATAATGCCTGAAAGAAAGTCCACTCACAGATGGTCCGAGCTAATTTGACCCTTTGAAGGTTCCTCCTGCTGATCGGCTGGACCTCTGATGCCTGATTATCAAGAATAGTAAATCACTAAACCGCTGAATAAAGGAATTAATTTAAACACCCTGCCCCCGGCTCCTAGAAATACGTGCGTTCAAATTCAAATTCTTCCTAAACCCACAATAGCCCTTTTCAGACACTTGGACCAGTTTTAAAAGGTCCAATGCTCAGCTAAGCGATACCCTGCCCGATCGGCCAACCCGGGACCCCGTGGGTCCACGGTCTCTGATGGCCAATCTAGGGTTCCCTGAAGGTTTCTCATAGGATGGGAACCATGTTCTGCGAATTTGGTCCGAATCGGACGGTCGGATTGACCAAAATCGCGTTATCGCTTAAAACCCTAACCCTAGCCCCAGGGTTCGCGATTCCGGAGTATCCGGGACTCCGATTCACAATCCGTCGAATCCTACGCGATCCTGGAGTCACGTAGACCGACATATCCAAAATTCAGCGCGATCCAACGATTACACGACACTGCACCCACGGATCGCGCGATATGGAAAATCCGTTCGGGGCTCAAACGGACTCCGAATCGAGATCCGCGAAATCCCACGCGCTCGTGACGACACGAGGACCTCAAAACTGGCCAGAGCCATGCCACTACCCTGGCCCACGCGCCGCCACACGCGCGGGGCAGATCGGGTGCCCAAAGCGATTCGGGTGTGCCGAAAAATCGTGGAACCGAGACTCCAAACTCCTACCCTAGGTAAAACACCCCATTTGGAGTCACTTTTGTTCTTGGACCACCCCCAAAAAGTGGCCGGAAACAGTAGTTTCGAAGGGCCAAAGTTTCGGCCAAATTTCAAATTGGAAATCGAACAACCTAGAGATTGAATTGATCTAAACCCAGATAACCAGCAGATAGAGCACGAAAAATAGATGAAAATCCATACCTCACTCGACTGATTTGGTTGAGAAACGGAGGAGATCGAGCGGCTGGAAGTTCGGATGGCATTCGGACGAACCGTCGACTTCCATGGCAGATTCCGGCCGATTCCGGCCACGGCAGCGGCGGAGGTGGGTAGGGAAACGTCGGCCGTCGTGTGCTGGTTCGTTTGGCACCGGTCTCGGAGATCAACTCCAAGCGAGGCGACCGGTGCGACTTCGGGAAGGGAGGAAGGTCGCGGGCGAGGGCAGCTGCGGGGGAGAGAGAGAGAGCTGACGGGGGAGAGGAGAGAGAGAGCTTTAAAAATCTGACTTTTTGACCAAATTACCATTTTGCCCCTCGCGGTTTTTAGACCATAACTTCTTCGTTACGGCTCCGATTCGGGTCTACTCCGTGTCTACGAATTCCTCTCGCCGCGCTCTACGCAATGGCGTAGGCGAAAGTCCCAAATTCTTTCTCGATCAAAACGTCAAATTTTCCCCCTTAAAAATAATGCGAGGGCAATTTGGTCATTTCGCTAAAAGATATTTTCTTTACTTTTTAGATATTTTCTTCCTTTTTGGATATTTTGTTCTGGGTTCTTACAAGTAGTTCTATAATATTTGAAATATAAAATTTTGTTAGAGTCATTCTAATAAATTATATTATATATATATTCTAAACGGGGAGGGGATTGAAATACCATCCCCATCTCTACCCGAACACCATACTCTAAAATTTCCTCAAATCCGTCCCATAACCGATTTTTATCCTTCATACCAGATCTATTAGTGTCGAATCCCCACGATGACCCTAACATGCGAGAAAAATTACCATCCCTAGATGGGGCTAGATCTAAGCGCGGCATTTGGTGGACCAAAATGGAACTCGGGCATAAATTCAAAGAACATTTTTATCAAAAAATCATAGTTTATTAATATTTTAGTCCAATTTGACGATTTTAGCTTTGACATTGATGACTACATTGATAGAATTTTACAGTGGGACTCCTTTGCCCCAAAATAGAGAGTTTGAGTACCATTTGAGCAAATAATTTAGTTGGAGGACCAAAATGTAACTCGTGACAAGTTGATGGACAAGTTTGGTAAAAACCCCATAATAAATAAGTCATATAAATAAGGTTTTTGTTTGACAATGAGTCAATTTAGTTAAAAATGCATTTATGTGATACTTTTAATATAATGTTAAGTTTTAACCTTAATGTTGAACTTGAAAACAATTGATTGTCCTTATTCAATCTAGAAAGAAAACCAAAAAAGAGTGAGTTGGTAAAAGTTACGTATCGAACCGAACCAAAACATGTCAAGACCTAGTTTAGGGTTTGCTACTATTTTTTATTATTATCGGTTTATTAGGTTTTAAGGATTTAGCATTTGGGATTTTAACTTTAATCCTAAATCCTAAAAGGGATTTAAGTTACCTTTAGGATTTAAGTTACCAGAATATTGTAACGTTTTAGAACATGTGAATTTTAAAGAAAAACTTATGCACACCTGTCACATTGCTATTGGTAAGAATGTAGGAGCTCCTACTTGGTATGGATGGAAGTATTTTCCTTAATTATTTTTTTGGGAGACCAAAGGGAAAAAAATCTAAACTTATGGCTTTAACAAGTTATTTTTAGGACCTATTGCAAAAAATAAAACGAACCTTTACAAACCTTTCTTTATCAATCCCGTTCATGTTTCTTGACATTTTAACAATATGCAATTGTCTTTTCCAGGTATTGTTTAACTTTAGGATTTGGTCGTGGAAATTATGAAGAGAGATTTTTCTTTTGTAAAATACAATAGCTTATTTATGAAAAATACTAAAGAGGAAAAAAGAAGTTTTGAAGTGGGTTTCCGCCTCTGAATAGTACAAATAATGCCATAAGTTTGTGATATCTCAAGAGAACTAAAAATTATTGCGTGACCAGAAATTGCACCTCAAGGTCTCTTAGAACATTTCCAGCCATTCCAACTCATTCAGAGAGTATGTCCTAAAACTATCACAGGCACAATGTAGCTTCTCTCAACCTACATTTTTGGCCTTCCTGTTGTCTGGCCATGCTTTGTCCACTAAAACAACGCGTTGATCCACCATCTGCAAGTGATTCTAGTGTCAAGAAACATTCGCAGAATGAAGTGCAAGAAGAATTAATGCATTCTTACCTTCCCATTCATGTTCACCAAAGCCTTTTCGGCATCCTCCTCTGTCTCAAAGGTCACATATCCAAAACCTTTTGACTTGTTTGTAACTTTATTTCTCACTATGTTAGCTGAACAAGAAGAAAGACAGCTGGATGTTTGAACTTTGCAGTTTATTAACATGGAAAAATATGCTTAAGTTTGTATCAAAGAGATTAAGGCATACCATCGAGAACTTTGCCGAATGGTGAAAATGCTTGAGTCAATGACTCTTCTGTGGAGGTGAACGATATACCTAATGAGACAGAACACCATGAGTTTCCAAAAGTTCGGCTGTGTCAAACAATATAAATTGCAAGATGCACAAAACAGCAATCTTGGTGAACATATAACTCACAATCATAGACCCCAACCCCTACCCTTCACATAGTGCCGTAGAGGCTCACGTGGATCTCCCATTCCCAAATGCTGTGTTTGTTTTGAAAAATTAAGGCTGAAGAATGAGTTTAACATTCCCGAATAGAAATAATGCATTCTACCAGATTTAGGGATTTGCATTATCATGTTCAAAATTGAGGGTAAAATTGAGTTTAACATTTCCTAATTATGCATTCTCATGTTTTGTATAGGTTTTGCATTCTCACATTCGAATCTTGAACTTTTATAATAACTCAAAATGAACCATGCTCTTATATTTATGCTTCCACCATCAAAGCGAAATTCCATTAATTTTTCTTTAAAATAAGAACAGCTCCATTCCGAGCATTTCCAGACACGAACGGCAATTCCCAATCCATTGGCTTCTAAAAATCTTATTCCAAGCATTCTGAACACTAATAGCAGTAAGAAAGAAGTTACATACACAGAGACATTTTATTGAACCCAAAAAGAGCTCCGAAGAGGCAATTCAACAAACAGCTAAGCTGCAAAATGGGTCACATACGGCAATCAAAAATCAAATCTTTTTCTTCCTTAGACATAGTTGTCTTAAATGATAGAAACATATCAATGGAAAAGATCACAGAAACAAAACAGTGAGAAAGAGAGAGAGAGAGAGAGAGAGAGAGAGAGAGAGAGAGAGAGAGAGTACCTTTGACCAAAAGCTTGGAAGAAAATCCCCTGGAGAAGAGAAAGTGGGCTGTAGGGATATAGGGGTTGGGATGAGAAGTGTGCCTCAGAAAGCTTTTGGACATTTCTCTTAACGATGCCACCATTTCTCTGAGGGAGAGAAAATGATAAATTCAGTCTTACTCTGCGTCTGAGACTAAAGACTGTAGGAGCAGTCAGCAGTTCAGCATTCGGTGCCTGAAAACTGAACCGTGTTTTATGTTTTGGTCATTTTATTTTTTATTTTTTATTTTTTTATAGGTGAAATTAGCTAAAATAACTCATTTTCACAAATTCTATTCTAAAATGGTTCCTTTGCATTAAAGAGGCACCTTAGGGCATGTTTGGGAGACCTCATTGGATTGGACTATGTTAAATAACACTTAAAATTCATGTTTGGTAAAGAAATGAACTAACTTAAATGAGATTATATAGTCCACCAGTAAAAAAATTGCCTCACTCGCTCTTCCAATTTAGCGAGCTTGAAACATGGCTCGCAAAACAGCAAGCTCACAAAATAGAATACTCGAGTCCAACGCGAAACCAATTTCTTCTTCTTCACCTAGACACGAGTCTAGGCAACGAACGCCGAGTCCTTCACTTCCGAGCTCAAGTTCATTAAAAAGGCTTGAAACCCAGTAATTGCCTTGAGATCTTGCTGCTGCTAATGGTCGTTGAAATAGTCCGAGGTTTGGTCTTACAGGTGGGTGTGGAACGACGAGTCTTGGGGTCTCTGTTTGGCTATCATAATAGAAGCCATGATTCATTGAATTGGTGCAAGGGTCGAAGTAGCCATGGCAGACGCAGAGAGTGGAAAAGATAATGGCGAGGCGTGAGATTGAGTTTGAATCGTTCATCATATGAACAAATTGAGTAAATGAAAAGTGATTAGGAAGAAAATTAGAGGAAGAATTGATGAAATTTGTGAGAGAATCACAACTGAAGAGTGTTTTGCAGGGAAGAAAATTTGAGAAAAAGCTAAAAAGAGGGAGGATCAAAAGTTATGAGGTGTTCAATGAGAAGTTTGATCGGAAAGTTTGCACGGTTTATTTATTTATTTTTAAAATACATAAAAATATCCGAAGTTAGATCTAAGAAGTTTGCATATCTTGTGCTGGGACTTCGGTTTGTCAGCCTTTGAGAAATAGAAGAAGAAGGGAACAAAAAACAAAAACAAACAAAAACGAAAACTCTGATGATTCGCATATGCAGTTGAGATCAAGCAAAAATGCCATAATTTTTTATTTAATAAATTATATATTTTTCATTATTTATGATAATTTTAGCCTTTAAAAAAATATCAAGTTTTATTTGTTTTAAATCTTTTTTTAGAACACAAATTAGCAAAAATACACTTAAAAAATATGTAAATAATTATTTTTTAGTCCGACAGAGCACCAAACATAGGTCTTCACTATTTTTACAATCCAACTTCATAGTCCGATGCAGCACCAAACGTAGGTCAGTACTTAATCCAACTTAGTTCAATCCGAGCTAATCCAAGACAGTTCCAGGATTTAGTCTATTCCATAACAGTCCGCCGTACCAAACGACCCCTTAAAAGACAAAGAGGTACTGCACAGGGCTGGGCCTATTACAGAATAAAAGTTTAGGAAAGGACTATTTTAGCATAAATTCTTTTTTTTCAAGTTAATAAAATCTTGAGTGCTGCTAAACGAACCCTAAAATTAATTGAGTATAACCAAGGATTGAAATATCGGCTGATATATCGGTATTTTCAACTGTCGACACCGATATTAGGGGGTAAGGCCATATCTTCCCCTGTATCGACGATATATCCCCGATAAGTTCGATATCCCCAATATTTTGCCGATATCCCCGATATTTCCCGATACACATAACAGAACCCAAAAAAAATTCAGAAGTTTTGAAGGCAATTGAAGCAAATTAAAACCCAAAAATAGCTAATCCTTGCCCAGAACCCTATAATTTATTAATATGAAGAATCTATGCATAGTTCACTGCCCCCATACCTCCAATCCATCTGAAGAGGACATGGCGATCAGTTTTGGATCTATAAGCATATGAACTAGACCTAGTACTAACTCAAATGAATCTTATGATGGCTATGGTTATGTCATGTCTAATTATAGTGGAACTAGTTATGGAGCTCAAGATGATAAAAAAGATTATGGACCTACTAGTTGGTTAATCCTAACTATCCCATATATGGGAGGACAATAGGGAGCTCAAGAGAGACCTATGTGCACCATGTTCAAACGTGGCTTACAAACTGCTCGGGTTACATGACTTGGTATGACTATTGTATGAATCTAGATGGTTGTTCTTCATTGTTTGAACCTCATAGGAGCTCTTCACTTATGTAGATGGACACTTATCTAAATTGTAATCCAATTTTTAAACTAACTACGGATTTATGCATGGTTTATTCATTCTAATTAACATTTTATTTTCAAACTTTTCATTTACGCGAATTACATACAACTTATATTTTATCATATGTATATCTTATTATTATTAAATTTTGAGTTTTATTTGTTCAATACATTCATTGATAATGTACATAACATCTATGAAAGTTTAAACCAAAATTATGTGTTTCAATATCTGTCATTTTTGTTGATTTTTTCACGATACCTAAAATGATAACGATATATCCCCCGAAATATCCGTAAATTGGAGGCCCGATATTATCTGCACGGCCGATATTTTAATCCTTGAGTATAACTTACCATCAAACTATTTATCGAATTACTAATTCACCTTAATATAAAATGACAAAAAATGATATATTTTAATAAGTACAGTACTCACCAAATTCAACCCTAATCAAATGTAGAGAAGTTTTTGTGTTGCTTGGTGCTTGTTTTTTTTTAATACAAAACAATATTGATTAAAAAAAAAAAGTAAGGAATTTTGGAGGAAGAAGCCCAACTTTGCTTTGTTGCTACAGGAAATTTATGTTGGGAATTCACTTTCAATCTGCTGATTAACTTGAGCTTGAGGAGGTTGTCCATCATCAGAGTTCATGAGGGCAATTTCAGCTCGTGTTTTAGCTAATTAACATTATGCATCTTGTATTTGTAGGGCAACAACTTCAATCCAAAAATAAAAAATAAATAAAGAAAATCATAAGCATTTACAAGAATCAAGCTTTGAATGGGAGGAGCTAGCAAATCTACTCCCACAACAACTTACGAAATTAAAGATTTTGATGCAAACCCAAAATCTGAAAATATGGCACAAATTAATGTAAAAAGAGAAACCTGATTTATGATTGGTATTAGGGTGTTGTGTGATAGAATGTAGTGTACTAGGGAAATTTTTGGTAGTTAAATAGGGTGTACTTCGTTAATTTTACATTTTGATTAGGGTGTACTTAGATCACTGTTGAGGCCCAAAAAATTCAAGGCTGGGCCCAAATATATTTTCGGCCTAGTACAACACCAAGCGAAAAATTCTTATTTAAGCAACATGCCACGCTACAAGCTTAAGTGGGCCCAAGCCATGCGAATGCCTGAGGCTTGCTGAGCGGGTTGTGGTATGGATGGTTACGAGCATTCACGAGGCCCATTAATGGTCCAAGAAGTGGAAGTTTTGGGTTACTTGGGAGCACCAAAACTCAAGCTCATTCCTTGAGCCCAAACATATGGGTAAGAATGAGAGAAAACCTAGTAGCTCATCACCTTAAGAAAACCTAGTAGCCCAAAAAATCCCACAGCAGCCGAAGCTTCCAGCAGCTTGACGAAATCAAAGGGAACTCACAAGCCACTGGAAGCAGCCCAGCCCAGCACCTTATAAATATCCAGCGTTGTGCATCTCTGTTAAAACCAGATCACAGCCAAACCACCAAAACCAAGCAAACCCATGTGCTGATCACCTTTTTGACCAAGCAATCTTACCCATTCTTTCCTCTTCGAGCTTTGGTGAGAAAACAAGAAGCAAAAATGGGTGGCTCCTCACCTACATGGAGAAGTCCAGCTGCCTGAGGACCTTGGAACTCCAAAAAGCTTCATGCCTACATGCTCAGGCTAAGGAAGTTTCACCAAATAAGATGGAATGGAAGAAAGTGAAGGAAAAAGGGAAAGGGTGGCTTGATAAAATTGAGTCTTCCAAGCGCCTATAAAAGGAGCCACTTTCTACCTAGCAAACGAACAACAAACCGATTGAAGGCAAGCATCCCCTCTGGAATCCTTCAATTTCATGCTTTGTTCTTCCATCTTTTTCCTCTCTCTCTCTCTCTCTCAAAACCCACATCCAGAGAGAGCAAGCATCATCTCTCATCTCTGGAACCCTTCGATTTCAAGTCTTGTTCTTTCATTGCTTCTCATTTTCTCTTCTGTCAAATCACCCAGGAGCTTGATGAAACTTTCGTCAAGCTACTGGAAATATGCTAAAGCCACCCATGCTTCCATCTTCTTCCTCTCTTTCCATAAACACACATCCATATAGCAATCATCATCTCTTATCCCTGAAACCCTTGCAATTTCGAGCCATATTCCTCCATCTCCTCCGATCTTCTCTTCTGGAAATCGCAGCTCTTTCTCTCTCTCATGCTAAACTCATGAATGCTCAGCTCCCATGCCACAAGCTTCTCATGTCAAGCCAAGAATTTATCTGTAAGCGACTGTTGGTTTCATTGGTGAAGAAAACCAAAGTGTTTCTTAAGACTCATCTACCCTTTCGAAACACTCTTGGGGCCTGATCCTTGAACTTAGACACAGGGGCAGCTTCACATGTTTCTCTTTTTCGGCAACCCAAGCCCATTTGGCTGCTGGAATAAAAAGACCCCTACAATCACAGGATGTACTCAGTTAATTTTAATGTTCGTTTAGCAACACTCTAAAATCTTTTCGAATTTGGAAATCATCAATCAAATTTTTAATATGCTTATTTTCTTTTATTAACTCCGATTGATTTATATCAATATGTTTTTTTTATTTTTAAATTCAATATAAATAGATTAATTTACAATTCAAAAAATGTTCAAGTTTTAAACCCTTATAAATTCTAAATCCAAAAATTACTAAATTCTAAAGTTATGAGTGTGTAACAATTACCATAACATTCTTTTGGAATTTTATCTCGTTAATCACATTAAATTTAAGGAGTTTAGTACGAGCTTGGTGTGTTTTTGCTCTAGAAACTCACTAACAAAAACAAAAAAAGTTTATACAAAGCTCAAGTTGCGTGACAGTCACAATGTTATTATTAAGTTTCTGACTTGATTTTGTTTAGAAGCACACATACAAACAAATATTGTCATTAATTTAAGATTCTCATAAAAACTTTGAACCACAACAAAAGCAAAAATTCTTAGACAAACAAGGTGTGGTACGGTTGGCAAATTGCCACCTCCAGTTGATGAGCTAACTAGTGCCTTAATGGTAGGGGTTCGAAACTCGTTGGAAGTACTTTGTGGCCAGGGGCAAGCCGAACCCCTAACGGGAATTAATCTCACCCTTCAAGTGTGGGGACACCTCCTGGTATTTACCCACCAAAAAAATATATATATATATATATATATTGTCCCCTTTCGGTTTGGTTTTATTGATCCTCGTTCTAATTGAAAGTTCATTACTTTTATGATATTCGTGGGAAATTTTAAAAAATATTTATTTAAGAAAAAACTCCAGCATAAAAGAAAACTGGCCTCTTGGCACATGCGTGACATGTGCCAATTGGTTTTCTTTTTTTTTTTCTTTTTTTTTTAAATTAAGAAAATATAATATGGGTAGTTATGTTCCATAGAAGTAGGATCTATTATCTTATTTTGTTTTTAATTTTAATTTTTTAAATATGAAAAATGTGAATTTACCCTATTATCCTCATTTAATTAATAATTTTAATTCTGAATGTTTGAAGTAATGAAGGGTATTTCATGGTATTTTGAATGTTACACCATTCTCTGCCTTTTGCTTTATATATACTAGCCCCTTGGCACATGCTGGCAATTGGTTTTACTTTTTATTTTTTATCTTATTTTTAGAATTAAGAAAAGATAACATGGGTAGTTATGTTCCATAAAAGTAGGACATATTATCTGATTTTGTTTTTAATTTTAATTTTTTTTTAATATGAAAAAATGTGAATTTACCATATTATCTTCATTTAATTAATAATTTAATTCTTAATATTTGAATTAACCAAGGGCATTTTCTGGTATTTTAAATGTTTCACAATTCTCTGCCTTTCGCTTTATATATATAGATACTCTGCCTTTTGCTTTATATATATAGAATACAAAGAAAAAAACCTAATTGCTTAGATGAAGTTTAACATTTCACATATATTTCTGTGTACTACTTTAAAAATAATAAATAAACAAACAATATCTGAGATGGTAAACGGCCTTAATCATATCTACTTTGAATTAGACTAAATAAGGCTATTTCATTATTGTTCAGTTGAGGCTTATGATGGTTTGGCATCTTTTATGAGATTTGGTTAACTGACATGGGTTAATGATCAGTTCCAACCGAAAAACCGAGCTAAATCGCACCATGCTCAACCCTAGTGATGAGCGCGGTCAAAGGATGGCTGGAGGAGGGGAGAAATGAATACCACAATTGACAGGGAGGAAGAAACACTCATGAGAAAAGATTCATTTTCGTTTGGGAAATACTCTCAAATAGAACTTTTACTCCAACATTGTTCTCAAATAAACCTATTATATCAATAGTAAAGTATCAATGTTTAGTCAACATTATCAATATTTGGAGAAGACTTGAGGTAAACATTATCAATGTTTAGTCAACATTCTCATTGCGCAATCAGTCCATATTCGAGCGGTAAATCTTTTGAGGGCCTCCTTTAATACCAGCAAAATTCACTTTAACGCTCAAGCTGACTTCCTTGGGTGTTTTTTTTTTTGGGTCGAGCTGACTTCCTTAGGTTAAGAGGCATAAAATTGCTGAGAATAATATAATTGGTCTTTGATCGTGCTTCAAATGATGACTGACAGCGTGTGATGTGCAAAGAACGATAAAATTTCACGAACACAATAAACCTTAAATCTTTGTTGATTCTCGAGACGAGAATAGCCAAGAATGAAGGGGTTCAATGCCTTGTTGAGTCTCTAGAATGAAAATAGCCAAGATTTTTGTTGATTCTAACGGAATACAAGTTAATAAAAGAGAGAAATTTTAAAATTTCAATAACTGATTCAGGGTATTTCTTACATCAACAACTGAAACAACTAAAACAACTATTTATAGATATCAGGAAGATCTCACTTACATTGAACCAAATCCCCCTATTTATTGTATATCTTGAACCTACAATTGTTCGTCTTTCATAAATCCAAGAATTTCACCTATGACTAGATAATCCCAAAATATGAAAAGACTCATCTTAATTATAGATCACTAGGACACCTATTTATTATAACTGAATGAACCTCATCTTGCATGAATCCCATAGTTCATGTATGTAAGTGCTAATCTCACTGCATCACTAACCAAACATTCAAGAGTACAGGTCACAGACAATTACAATATCAAAATACACCTACATATATGTCCAGTACTATCTCATGGGAATGAGTATTGACATGCTATACATTCATACGCACACATCTGACGGGGTTACGATAAAAAGAGCAGAACATAAGAAAAAGCTACACAATGAACAAAAACAATCCAGCTTGTAGATTCCGCTTCGAGTAGGATGTTCAGTGGCCTACATGCTGACAGTAAAATTTCTCTCATAAGGTTATGAATGGTGTGCATTCAGGAGTGCTCCATATACCATGTCGATGAAATGATTGTCCTACAACACAGTATCAAATTATGAACAAGTTAGTAATAATCATCATTAAGAGGAACATACGGATTAGGCAGGAGCTTAACTCATGCAAAGAGGTTGAGTTCTTATTTGGTAGTTTAATTCAGAGTCTAGATAATTAGAACTCTAGTCAACCATTGACATGTAACAACTTCGGCCAAATCATCTCTTTTGTCAACTGACTTGCAATTTACCAAAATTTATTTTCCACAAACTAGATTAAAATTACCACAAAGAAAACACACACACAAGTGGATAAAAGAGAGAGAAGCTTTGAATGCACATTTCCTGGTTAAATTTAATTTCACTAGTATAATTTGCTGAATCTATTAGTAAGGGTTCCGGATCCTAGGTAATGACCACAAGGAAAATCATGTGCAAGAAACAACAGTAGCTAAACTCTTTGTTCACAAAACTGGCACATTAAATCCAACAAGCAAAAGATATCAACAGAAACTCAATAATTTTATCCTGTACAACCAGTAGCTAAACTAGGTATTGGTTTCTTTGATATACAGCATACCCTGTACAACCAGCTCCAAATATTTATCGAACATAACACTACATAATGTTCCTGGTGCATTTTGTATTTTGAAACGCTTGTCACAATATGCGTGAATGAATTTTAAAGATTAATGTAAACATGCGATCTTCTCAACTGAAAAGTGAAAGCAGTCACATAACTATGTAACACCAGTACTGAAAACTAACCTGCACAAGCAGCATGAGTGCATTTCGAACTTTGTCTCTGTTAACTGGCCCACAGTTCAGGATAGGAAAAGAAGCAGGAGTGAGAGATGGTGGAGGAGCTGGTGGTGGAAAAGGTTGTAACAAAGGAGCACCATATGGACGTTGTAGACTTACAGCAGGGTGAAGATGAGGAGCAGTAGGCACTGATGAAGAGACACGTGGCATCGATGTTGGTGAAGAGGAAGGAGGAACAAAAAACGAAGATGGCTTTACAAGATTATTGACCAGTTTGGTGTTGCTGTGGGATTCAGGGATGTCAAGGAAAGGGGCTAAAGTTGCAGATGATATCTGCATGCTAGGAATAGGGGAAGGGGCAACTCCGACTGGATGGGAAGGTAGAGAGATTGTCGAAGAAGGCTGGTAAGGCTGTCCAGTAATTGTTGTAGTTGAAGAATTCACGATAGTTGTAGCCGTCTGCAATTAATTATAAAATTCAGTCCAGCCCAGATACGGGAAAATGAAATAAGACGCACATTTGTTACATAAATTTATATCATCAGTATGTTGACCAACATATGTGCACATGCAGGGGTGGAATTGTGACAAACATAAAGTTATCTGCTTAAGAGAAAAGGACAAGAGTCAGAGACTCAATCCTAAATATCCAACCTGTGTGCATGTGTGTGCTGTGTTAATGTATATATATGCAGGCATCCATCAAGTATAAGAACAATATATATGCGAGCTTAAAATGTGAAAGAAAAAAAAAAACACTATAAACCCAGCGCATTTAGGGAGGTAATCCATTGGAATTATTTATTTATTTTAATCCAACAAAACGACTCTATTACACATCACTGAATTTAAAAGTAGACCAATGTTAGCATCAACAGCAGAAATTTTTAGACAAGCAAAACATTTTGATTCTACTACTGTGTATAGAACAATCAAAATTCCTACACCAATGACTCAAAAGTTAGAAATTCATGAAACCCTAGGCAGTTGATGCTACACACTTGAAAATCATGTTAGAATCATCCCATAATCCACATGGTAAGACTAGAAAGTCCAAAAATAAAATACATACACAAAAACACATGCCAGCACACAAATAGGGTGGCTACATTTTCTGTTGTTTAGTACTACAATCACATTTACAAAAGATCCAAAAACAAGAATACTATAACTAAGATATCAAGTAGGAAAAATGTAAATGCCAGAACATATTTCCACAACCACATAATATCAAGAGGAAGAGAACATACACTAAAGAAGTTCACAAAGGCCGGATCATCTGGAACATCTGTGACAATGCAGGCAGTTGATGATGATGGCTCCAAAGGACCATCCATAAAAGCTATAGTTGGGACTGCTTCCAGTTCCTCAAACTCGCTACAAAAGAACACAAGACAACTGAACATTTAAGATGCTCGAAACCCAGAAGTTCTTATACTATTGTCCTGAGACCAGAATATAGGTAAAACATTCCAAAGGTTTAAAGGAAAATAATTTGTGTAATAACCCAGATCTCAGAAGTATACAAAAACAAAATATCAACCTTCAAGATGATCAATAGCACAAACCCAGAAGTTCATAATGCTAATGTCATGCAAGGAAAAAAACTTATAATACCACAGATTTCAGAAAGAAAGAAAAATCATTATCCTTTCAACATTTCAAACGGTATAACTAAATCTGTGAAGTATGAATGAACTAAATATTACCTCTTTGTCGATGACACCTTGGAATATGCACCAAGTATCCTGGACAAAAGTAATACAAGATAAAATTGATTAAGAAACAAGACAATTTAGAATAATGAAAAAATCTGGTGAAACAACATCACCATACAAAAACAGCAAGACATGGAAATTCTTTAAATACTGAAGAGTTCAAGACCCATTCCTCAGCCTACATAAATGCCTTATTGTAAATTGTAATAGAGATTTCAGACTTTGGCACACTCATTTGAGATACATTGAGTTTACCCCCCAACTTTGCCTCCCTTTCTCTGTCTCTCTCTTCCCTCTGTACTTTTCAACCTCTATTCTATCTCTCTTTCTCACTCTATTTTCTCCCAGTTTCTCTCCCTGTCCTACATACTACCATGTAAAGGTACATCCATCCACTGCTATACTTATAGCGTCCACAAGGTTATTGATTTTATCAAATCAAAAACACCACAAATATTATAATTTTTTCAATCAACTTAGACTGCAAGAGGACAGCTCTACCTGCTAAAAAGATTTGCCACGTCTTCACATTCACTTGCATTGTAGAACCAAATACCATTGACCTCTCGGGCTGCATTTCGATACAAAAGATATGGAACCTGAACTTCGAATTCAAAATCTCCCAAAAGATCCTCCACCAAATTTTCTGCTTATGCAAACATACTGAATTGTTTAAAAATACAGAAACTGAGAAAAAAATAATTATACAAAAATGTAAGCCATACAAAAATTAAAAATTAAAAGACAAAAACATCATCAAGCTTGTTAGTAATGTGAGATATTCAAAACAAAACAAAATTTCTACAAATTCTTATAACCATACCAAAAGATCAAGTGGAAGTCTTAAGTAAATGTCTTGTCAAATCTTAATCTCAAATACTGTCCTCTTGATCCTTAACCTTTCATGCAGGAGCAAATGCAAAGGATTTTAAGACGAAAGGCAAAGAAGAACATCGAACCAGAAAGGAAAGGAAATTGAACAGAAAAAATAACCCAGAAATGTGGTCCAGACTCCAGTAATGATGTGACATTTGGCTTACTTTCAAAGTAAACCCTAAACCCTTGATCAATAGTATCATAGCAAATTTTCCATCATTCAATTTCAGTAATTTCAAGCATATAATAAGGAGTAGAGTTTAGCTTGTAACAAGAGAATCTGATAAACCCATTGTCAAACACCAATAAAACTTCCAGTCGAAATAATTAGCAAAGCACCGAATGACAAATGTATCAAGAATTAGAACAAAATGCAAATACACTTACCAGTACTCCGGCGATTCATCACAATAAACTGAAACCGAGGTTGAGCATTCCTGAAATAACAACAGCAATAAACTTAACCCCATTTGAAAAAAAAAAAATTAACACCAAAACAAACCACCCCAAATTTTGCAATCCAAAAACCATCAACATAGTAAAGAGAAAATCACCTCTTGACGACGAAGAGAGATCCTTCGACGTCCTTGCGACTCTGAACATTTGAAAACCCACAGAAAATGAGTAGAATGCAATCAGAGAATGACAAAAAAATGAAAAAGCATACCCATTCGCTGAGGTCAGTGTTGAACTCGTAGAAGGTGACATGAGTTGCTGTGATGAGAATTTCGTCGATAAATGGGTCGATTCGCTGGAGAACAGTTAGATTGAGAAGCTTTGTGCTCTGCTGGTCCAGATTTGGCCTTAATTTCCCGTTCTGTGCCATTTTCTTTCTTCTTCTTTTTTTGCTTTATTTCTTTTCTTGTGCTGTCACTGGTTTAGTTCTCAGCCAGCAATGCCAAGCTTCCGCAGAGGAAGAGGGAGGAAGAAGAGACGCAATTTATGGAAGATGGAAAGGGCCCCACCCAAGCCTTCTTCTGTAAGTGACCCCGCGACGCCGTTCTTCACAATGACGAAAATACCCTCACATTCTTCTGCAGAATTTTCTAGGAGAAAGGAAAGGGTAGTTTCGAGTTCTCAGCTCTGTTCGTTCTGCGGCTATTCTATTTTCCCGCCTTTTTATTAAAATTGTCAATGACAAATTTATCCTTTTGTCGAATGACGTGCGATGCAAGGACTAACTTAGGGCTGAGTTTTGACCAAATACCAAAAAACCTGAGGCATAAGTTTTGACCATATACCAAAACAATGCAAAGTAAGGAATAAAATATCGATAATATTGATGAAATTTTGAGAATATTATTATTTTTTCGGGTCTAGAATACTTTAGAACATATTCGTACACATAACGTATAAGTATCAATAATATTGACGATAATATCAGAAAATATTGACGTCAATAATATCGAAAAATATCGACGTCGATAATTTCTCACTTCAGCAACATTTAGTCTAAATATCGCTACAATATTGATAATATTGAGATGATGAAGACATTGAAAATTTGAAGAGTTATTTACACCAACACTCCTTGAGATTTCTTGTGTTTTCACAAAACCACATCAGGTCTCAAAACTTACATGAACACCAGATCAAAACTTACATAAACACCCCTCGATGTTTTAGTTTGTTTTCACAAAACCCATTTTGTTGATTGTTTGTCCAAAATTGATGATTTCATTGAAGAAAAAAAAAAACTTATGCAAATGACAAAATTAACCTCAAAGAAGTATATGCAATCTAATCTCAAAGGCCAACTTTGTCATTTGAAGAATTTTTTTGGTATAAAATCATCAATCTTTGGATGGAAAATCAATGAAAAGGAGTTTTGTGAAAACAATTTAAAACCTTAAGGGGGTGTTCTTGTAATTTCTAAAATATGAAGGAGTTTTGTGAAAAAGCCGAAAACCTCAGGAGGCTTTAGTGTAAATAACTCAAAAACCTTAAGAACTCTATGTAGTACTAAGTCACTCATGTATCTTACCATACAATGTATAAAGTGTAAAATATTGTAATAAATAATTATAAATAAATGATTATGATGTGTTTAATCTTCTTTCATTAATTACTATATATATTCTACACTAGTGTTTGTCAGCTCGCTATATAATCAACTTAAATTAGTTAAACTCATCATGCAATGCCAATTTTTTGTGATAAAGTAATAAATAATTGACTAAATAAACATCCTCCAAAGTTTCAAGAAAAATTTCCAAGTTTTTCTTACAATTTTCGTGATTTTTATTCAATCTTTATCAATATCGATAATTTCCCAATATTTTCATCAAAATTTTCCTGTTTTTGGTCTACCGATATTTCCGAAACCATTGATATTTTAGACATTAGACATAAGTTTTGACCCAAAAAAAAAAGAACTAAGGCATAAGTTTTCTCTATCCAGCAACTTGGGCGATTGCGATTATGGTGGAATTGGGATTCTCAAGTGGATTTTCTGGTTGCCTTTGTCTTTCTGTTTTTTATGATTGATTGTCTAGATGGAATATTTGTGTCACTGTGTTTGTAGCCTTAATTGATGGTGTGGTAGCAGTTTTCTGGTGTCAAACGAGCCGTGGCATGGCGGCCCGATATCCGATCTTCTCAACTAAAATCTTAAATCCAGAAAATGAATACAAAAAACAAAGGAAAGGCAACAAAATCCACTCCTTTTTATATGGGTACTGAGCAACTCACCTTTCCCCTATATAAGCAGAAAGGGATAAATTGTCATTTGGCTATTTTTATATAGTTCGTATATTTAATTTACCAAAAAAATAGATCAAAGGATAAATTGACAATTATAACCATACTTCAAGGGGCAAAACAGCAGTTTAGCCCTTTGTGGGCCTTTTGGCCATTTATGTGCAATAGTTGGCCTTACCAAGTGTAATTGGAGGAAATGAGTTATTTTGTATTTATTGGAATGTCCAAGAAAACATAGACCTCTCCAATATGATTTTATTGTGTGTGTAACTACCTTTTTCTAATTTTTCTATTTTAATGAAATTTATTTCTAATTAAGAAATGTAGTAAACTACAAATAAATTGGCTACTTGGCTTTATTAATCAGTAAGCTCATTTCAATAAGAGCATTTTTACTCATTTGTCATGGCAAAGGGTAAGGGGAGGCAAGGATTGTTACTATTCAAGTGAATAGTGTCAGTTTTTGCAAAAGGCTTGTTGTGTCTCCACTCATTGCCATCGCAAAGGGCAAATATTATTCACTTAAATTTTTTTTTATTTTTAAACTTAAACAATTAATTTGGATAAGATTTTTGGTTGCCATATGTCAATATTTATTATAAAATTTACATCTCATATTTTAGATAAGATTTTCGGTTGCAACTTGTCTATATTTATTATAAAATCACATCTCAAATTTCATAATTTAAATTAAATAAAAGACCAGCAATACAACCAATTAAATAAAAGATAAGTAATACAACTAACTAAATAAAAGACAAGCAATACAACCTAATGGTTTTTATCATTTAACCAATCAGTATTGCTTGGCCCATCGTCACGGAAAAGCCTTCTAATAATGACTTTGTTTCAAGGGACATATGGCTTGTATCCATAACCATGGTTTCCCGATCCTTCTTGTCCATGTCTTGTTTGTGTACATACTCCATTTCTCTTGCAAATGCTTCATCTCTTGCTTTCTCATCCGCATATCTTTTCATGTCTCTCAATTCTCATTGTGACGTATTTTGACCCAAAAATAAAACGACGCATTTTAATTGGCATTTTCCACATTCCACCCACTCTGTGAATCTGTGATTGTGTTTCAAATGTCAATTTGCACAATCATACATCTACAATTCATGAGTTGAATAAAGAAAAATTGTTGATTGTGCACCAAATTGATTAAAAGCAAAGCCCACGATTCCCACTTGCTTCTTTTTCCCTCGAAGAAGACAATTTCTTCCTTATAAGAATGCATGACTTACTTCTTTTTCCCTCAAAAGAGGACTGGTTTTTCGACCCCAAGTACAAGTTATTCTTTATACTCTTATAAGGAAAGAGTGCACAATAACTTTTTAAGAATGATAAACACCATCACACAACTCTCTAAACAGATTCAGCTCAATTTGCTCATAAGCTGAAAGTTATTCAAAGTGTGAATAACAATACAGTTGAGAATGATAAACACCATCACATCTCTCTAAACAGATTCGGCTCAATTTGCTCATAAGCTGAAAGTTATTCTAAGTGTGCATAACGATACAGTTGAATTTTCCTATATCAGAATGACGCGACGGTACCTCTAGAAACAGATTAGTTTGATAACAAAGACTACAGTTTATTGATTTAACGTAGATAACATATTTAAGGTTCACAGGCTACAACTGAATAGGAATCATTTTCTTTACGAAGACTGCAGTTTGATCACAAAGAAGCCAACACAATCTCACCAGCATTCCTAAATTTGTTTTGTACCAGCTCATTCAGTTGCCTTGCCTTTGCGCCTGCTACTGCTGCTAGTTTCCAATAAGTAACAAACCATGGAATCGACATCATCTCCGAATATGCTGTAAGCCTCGATCACCTGCAGGTAGCTGAACCCCATCGACAGCACGACTTGCATACTGCTGCTAAGAGGGGAATCTTGAAAACCATGGCCCCTCACTCCTAGCTTAGTCTCACTTCCTGATGATCCTGTTACTCACAGGTTGCATAGAATCAATCAAGTCATTTGACAAACACACAACAAAGAGCAGCCAAAACTATATCCTACAAAACGCAGTTTAATCCCATGTAAAATGATCCTCTACTACTAAAAACTCAACAAGTTCATCTACCCAGTTAAGATAACTCACTAGCTCCAGAAGATGATGGCTCGGCGCTAGAAGTGGAAGATTCTCTCCTTCCAAGTTGTTGCTTGAATGTGTCATCTGCATGATACTCAGCCCTCGAAGCTTCCATCACCATGCGTTCAATTTCTTTCTCTGTGAGCTCAAGATCTGAGTAGAATCGCCCCTCAGCTAGAAGTGCCTGCCAGTAGGAGAAGATGAGGGAAAAAGATATGATCATGATATTCCAGGTAAAATATTCTTGAAAATTATAATGCACAAAATCAAGACACTTGCATTATCAATTTGTTGGTCTTGTTGAGCCTTAATAGCAGCCTTGACCTGATCCTTGTCAACATTTGCCTGCAGCAATGAAAAGATGAAATATCACGTTTGTTGAAGTGTCAATTGAAGAATGGTGACAAGCCATTAACTACTGCAAGGTTTACAGAACAAAGAATAATTGCATATTTCTTACCCTTCAAATTCCCCAAAACAAAAGAACAAAAAACACACACACACACACACACACACACACTCGTTACATGATGCTGATGATCAGTTCCTGACATTTTGACAACTTCTCCAATTGCTAATACTAGTAACTGAGAAATTTTTTTAATGAATGGAGCTATTTCCAGCCCCCAATATCATCATCCCATTCATCTATTTTCCACCCCAAAAAAATTATAAAATAATATTAAATCACTTTACCCAAACACCCCTTGAATCAATACTCCCAAATTACCCTTCCCCTTCCCTTTTCCATAACCAGAACTTGTTATTTATTATTAACTAGACATGGATGACATAGAAAAGGAATATCTATGTCATCCATGTGTCATCCACATAAAGTAATACTAACATAATCAAGGCCAGATGAAGATAGAATGATTAAGCACATACACCCATCCCGCGAAGACAGCTGAACCCAAGTCCTGCACCGATGGTCTGACGACGTGGATCAACAAGAGAGTTGTAATGATTTCCATGATGGTAACTTAATCGTACGGGTGGTGTGTCCGTGTCATAGCTCCCGTGGAAGATATTAATAGGTTCTGTCATCAGACATAAAAGTTAACAAAAATGATATATTGCTAACAGCAAAGTTCACTGAAGAAAGCAAGAATCATTATGCAGCTAGGATAATTCAGCACCTGTGCTATAGGAATAAATATGGATGGGTCGATTATACATTTCGGATAAGGCTTGGATCTCCACATTGTTTCCATACACCTGACACAGGATAAAATCAATTATTAAACGGATCAGCAGTGGAAAAGATGGGGAACTGTGTGCAAAATCACACTGAGTCAGATAATCCACTGATTATCATTAAATTTAAAATTAAGCAAACATATTCACATGGTGAAACTGAAGCCACAATAATATGAAATTACTAAAAGAGGACTACTTGAAAGGCCATCAGATAATTAAACACTGAGCTTAGTAAGTAAGGAGGCTATGAGGAAGAGTAATAGGTACCATCCAATCTTAGAGATAAGATATAAGGTTCAAAAATCACCTCAATCACCTACCATAATTGTTGACAATCACTGATAGTCATCAATGTGCCATAATTCAACT
Organism: Prunus dulcis; assembly: GCF_902201215.1. Lineage (NCBI taxonomy): Eukaryota > Viridiplantae > Streptophyta > Magnoliopsida > Rosales > Rosaceae > Prunus > Prunus dulcis. Next base: position 10,937,859 of record NC_047655.1, on the reverse strand, counting down.
TCTAGACCTTGCACATTCTCACAATCAGCATGCATAGGAAACCTAGTATCTATACTTCCAACGAGACAGTGCAATTATCATCCTCGAAAACAACAGCCAATTAGGGCAATTGCGTCTCTGAGGGTGCCATGCTAGGTTTGGAAAGACTTCAGGTGGTGGACTCAATTTACCAAGCCTGAACTACCCTCTACCTTTAATTAAACAAAAAGTTAATCAATAACCGATGTGGAATTGGCTGCACATGTGTCCCACTATGTGGTGGTCCCACGTGAAGAGGGCCTGGAACACTGAGGCCTTTTGCAATAAAACCTCACACTTGCTGGGCTATATAGGTGCTTAAGTTGTGGACACCATCAGTGTTTGTAATAGTGGGCCATAGGTTTGTCATCTTAATAGATACTACCAAGACTTTCGCTAATCTCCAACATAGACATAACTATTATGTTAATGAACTTTAAGAGGAAGAATTTAGGGATGAAATTCAAATATGATGAGTGTCTTTGATGACAATTTGGGAATAAAGGAGAGGAATTCAGGATGCCAATCTGAGAAACTATATGGAGCTTCTTACATGTGCAGCCATACCTCCTCTGCTCAATGATATATTTCAAGGAAACAACATTAATGAAATTATGATACTGCATACCTTGTCTCTTCTTTTCCTCTTGCAATAAGAGGTGAATCCTTCTGTAATAAATTGAGAAAAGTAATCCCTCTCTCGCTCCTGGAAAAATAAAGAGAACTAAGTATCAAGAATCATAATGAACTACAGTGTTAAGAGGGTACTAGTTAGATTATGATAATTTCCTTTCTGGTCTAGTATGACTTTCTTTTGGAAAACCATCAGCTAATTGATGAGATTATAATAGTGAAAGGCAACATTTCTTTTCTCTCCGGTAATTTATTTTCTTTACCAATTAGTGGCTAGGAATATAAAATACAACTGTTTTCGTATGAACAAAACATATACTCTTCTTCCTGATTTTATTCCCTTCTATTATTCAGTTCTTTCATTTTTCTTCTCATTATGAATGCATAAAGCACAACAAATAAATTATTGTTAAGACTTGAGATACCCACTAACTGAACAGAATATCTACCGACTCATTCCACCAATCAACTTGAAATATCATTTATCAACGGCATCTACCACATGAATGAAACTCATTATGATGAACCAACCTCAGACAGTACATAACATTGTTCGGCAAACCACTGTTGGAGAACAAACCATATAGATATGGAATACTTTCAAGAAGAATTCAGAGTTCTTTATATTATTTGTGAGCATGTAATAACATTAAAAGACCATATTCCCAATTAACCTCTCATAGAATTAAAAAGTGAAAAAATGTGTACATATGTAGTATTGTGCAGTGGCTAAAATGATCACAATGGCATACAACAGAGAAGATCACGGATAAGGAATCACACCATATAATCTATGCACATTTGCCTGATCAAGTCATATGCTTCAGAATCTCCATAAACTTGATCAGCAACAGCACGAAAGAGACAATTCCCATCCTCCAGCATTCTTTTCACTTCAAAACCTTTTGCACGTCTAATATCAATTTCAAACTGTCGTTCTCTTTCCTGACATACATTGAAAACGTCAAATTGAGATTTCTGAATTTGAAGTGAAGAATGGAGCCAACAAATGATAACATCAAATTGAGAGTGCAAAATGCAACCTCCAAAGTTTCACCTGAAAAATAATAAACATTTCAAAGATACATCCTCTTAGAGGATTAGCTTCTGTTTGAGATTCTTTGTTGAAACATTTCAAAGGCATTCCCCTTACTGTAGTTCTAATCGATTTTGTAGTTTGGAGTGTAGTTTGGTGGACATAGGAAGTTACTATTTCTAAGGTTTTTAATAAAATGCAAGTGGTCAGTGTTTCTGGATTCTTTATGGTCGAGTGATTTTTCTTGTATTTTAGCTGGGCTTCTTGTTTTTGAAGGGTAGTATCTTCTGTGGGCTGCTGCTCCGCTTCGATTGTACTTCTCATTTCTTTTAATACAGTTATCTTAGTTCATATAAAAGAACTGAAAAAATAAGCATCATAGTTTTGTCAAGGAAGATGTGAGGATACAATTGGATATAAGTAGAGCTCTAATTTGAGAAACCCAAAGTATTGTTTTGTGATATAATGTAAGGAGGTTCAATTTTGAGATGCGATTAGGCTTGCGTGCCCAAAAACGAAAGCAAAATTTTAAATATTGTAACAAAAATCGCTAACAGAGATGAATATCTTATGCCACACTTTTCAATTCAATATAAACCACCAGGAATACATGCAATAAAATCCATGAGACAAACAGACTTGCCTAGATGTTTGTATATATGAGTTCAGAAACTTACAACATCATCATAGGAGGATACAAAGCAAGGGCTCTGTTCATCAGCACTATTGTACCCCTCGCCTTCACCATGAGACCTGGGGGAAGAAGGCCGTGACCCAGTTGGTGAAGTCCTAGTTGAAACAACAGGCCAGGCAACTGCTCTTCTCGAAGGTCCAATTCGCACAGAATTTGAACTTCCTGAGACAGATCTCCTTGAATTTGAGTTTGCTGAGGAAAGTTTCGGGGGAGGAACAGGAGGAGGTGGTGGCTGAGAACTCCCAATCGCATTTTGTAAAGAATCCCTGCTTGAGTCCACATTTTCAACTGTCACCTTTTCAGAAATCCTCAACCCACCTAAACCTTTCATCATTTCCCCTGGGTCTGCAATGTCATTTTTACTAACTTTCTCCCCCTCAGCTAGCTCATCACTTGAACTCACATTGTCATCATTATGAATGCTTTCGGTCAATAGATCGTCATTTTTTACAGCCTTATTGTCACCACTCCCACAATACTCTGACAGCTCATCAACAATAACATGTTCCTGTGCCTCCTCTCCAATTTCCTCTTCTTTCACAACTGAAACAACCTGAGGACTATTAACCTGTGGCTGTGCCCAACCTGAAGAGGACCCAGACAAGGAAGAAGGACGGCTTGGGTTCGAAGAAGAACCACTTGAAGAACCTCGCTGAACCAGAATCCGAGTCATTGCATTCAATGCTTAACGTCTTCAACAGAAACCCTAGCCTAATCTCCTTCACAAAACCCCAAACTTAGAGTTATGCTTGTCACGGGTTCTGGCCTTGGGCGCAGTCACGCCTATCCCTTGGCTGAAGGTTTTCTTCCAGCCCAGCACGTTCTGCTCCTTGGGAAACGATCTCTGCATTCCCCTAACAATTCTCATGAGACCCAGAGCTCGAACTTTAAACAAGAAAACCCTCTAAGCTACTCGAATTTTACCCGAAAAATTGCCAAAAATTTCACCCTTCAACTATCCCAAGCTGCAAGCAACAAACACCATACATTTCCAAAAAAAATCAACAAAACAAAACAAAAACGAGGCTTTCTAATAATCCGCTTGGCTTCTGAGGAAAAAGAAAGGAAAACTAACAAGATTATAACAAAACCCTTAATAAACTTGGGGAAAGTTTATCACTTTATCCAAAAAGCACAACATCAACAAAACACAAAACTCAAATCTTTCTACTTTCTTTCAATTTGTTTCCCTTTTCCTACCTTACCTCAGCAACCAAGCAGACACAAATCCAACACAATCGAATCAAAAACTCCAAAACTCCACGACCCACGGCAGAAAAACATCAATCAGGGGCATCAAAGACGACCCAGTTAAAAAAAGGCACATAATTAACAAATTCCGTGAATTAAATAGAAAACCCTAGGGTTGACTCAGCACAAGTTGGCGACTCACCTGAGAACAAAGATAGAAACAGAGCCTTCTCAAGCTTCAAGCGCGACTCTGAGATCTGCAAAAGCTGAGCGAAATTTAATCAATTTTAATTAAATTTTAACAAAATTCCTAACTTTTGTGTTAAGGGTTTTGTTGATTTTGCAAGGTGAAAAAGAGCAGAGAGAGGAGGAAGAAAGGGAAAGAGAACTTACGAGGAAGAAAATGGGAGGCTGCGTTTTAACGGAGAGTGGGAGACGGCCACGTGACGTGGACTTTACCAGCTACGGCTAGTCAGACACCAGAGGCTTACACGTGTCCAGTTCCCCTACGCTGACTACACGTGTGGAACAGGAGTCAGTCAGTTTAGTGCGCGCGTGCGAGTGAAGTTAACTTCTATTCTCCACTTCGTTAAAGTCACCTGACAATTAATGATGTGATCAAACCATTAATTGTTATTGAGTAAATCTTTTACATTCAAGGGCAATTTTCTCCACTCTCATACTCCGTTTCATATGGATGCGATAAAAATATGCATGAGTGCTCTTAAGAGAACTCTAAAATTAACTGAGTACACTCTATAATATAAGTATATCATAATATTTAAATTAAAATATAAAATTAATTAAGTATACCTTATCTAATTATCAAAAATACCCCTAATATACTTTATCATAAATTTTTCTTTTTATATGAATTCATAACCTCTTTTCAAATTTTGGACTTTCTAATTAATTTCATCTCAATACACAAGTGAAGCAGGCAACTCTCAACATCACAAACAACAGTTATTATGGTTAATTACAATTTGGTACCTTGTGATTACACTGTTAAGACATATTAGTCTTTATCTTCTCAATTTTTGTAATTACATATGCCATTCTTTTCAATTTGTTACAATTTGATTCTGTCATTAGTATTTTCGTCAAATCTCTCCGTTAGTTGCCTACAATGACACTGTGGGGCCCACTTTTTTTGCTTAAGTAGAATAAAATATTAATAAAAATTAAAACCGTTAATAAGGAGTGCTGCTATTTCCACCTCGAATCTTATTTCTCCACTCACATTATCTTCCAACCCACTACGTAAATTTTAAAAAATACAATCCTATCTTTTCACCTACTCACCTTATTTTTAAAATACCCTTTAATTATTACCTCTTTTCCGCTCTCTCCTTTTATTCTCTCTCTTCCTCTCTTCTCTATCTCTCTCTCTCTCACGTCGCGCCACCACTTCTCTCCCACCGTGAGGCCCTATTCTCTACAGCGACCCGCCTCCGCCAGGAAACACCAGACATAGATAAGGCCATGAAACCAAGCTAAAATCCACAAAAAATACGCCCCATAAAAATATTTGAAAATATTGATTTTTTATCACCAAATCCTCGAACTTTCATGATACCCAGAAAAGTTTAACCCCCAAAAACCCAACTTTGAGTCAAAGTTGTTCATGGAATCTGAGCCATTTGTGATTGGATATAACTTTGGTTTATTGAATCGGGTATTGGTTTGCAAGTTCCCTTTTCTCCCTGGCTATTGAAGATATGGAAAGATTACAAAATATATTGTACATTATTTGTTACCTTGTATAGGAATAGTCAACTTCTCTGTTAAGGCTTGTACAAATTAGTGCCTTTAACTTAAGATTTAAATTACCTTCCTTAGGTAGTCTTATTGGCCATATATATTGGTCTTCTTCTGTATTGCAAAGATATAACAAATATACGAGATATTATTTTTACATGGTATCAGAGCTTGTATTGATCCATTAAAAATTTTCATTCTTCCTACGTTTTTTTTTCAACCATGTCTGACACTGCCTCCACTGCTTCTTCCAAATCTAATGGGAAGAAATCAGTTAATAAGGACACGCCGCTGTCCACAGAATATGCGGCTTCTTCTCCCCTTTATTTACATCATTCTGATAACCCTGGTGTGATTCTTGTTACACAGCTGCTGCTTGGTGACAATTATCCTACATGGTCTCGTGCCATGAGGATGGCTCTTGACGCCAAAAACAAACTTGGGTTCATTGATGGCAGTATTGCCAAACCTGAGGATGCTTCAACCAAATTTCATCAATGGACTAGGTGTAATAGCATGGTTCTATCTTGGATTGTTAACGCTCTCTCTCCCGAGATATCCAATAGTGTTATCTACACCGCTACAGCACGCGAAGTTTGGGACGATCTCCGTGAACGTTTTTCTCAAAAGAATGCTCCTAGGATTTTTGAGATTCGTCGCGCCATTGCCAATCATACACAAGGTAACTCATCCATAGCCTCTTATTATACTATTTTGAAAGGTTATTGGGATGAGTTATCTTCATATATTTCGTTAACCTCTTGCACTTGTGGAGCCTCTCAAACTAGCATGAATCACATTCAAGAAGAGCATCTCATGCAATTTTTGGCTGGGTTGAACGAATCTTATTTTGGGGTTCGTAGTAATATGCTTCTTCAGGATCCTTTGCCAACTGTCAATCGTGCCTACTCCTTACTCTTACAAGATGAACGCCAACGTTCTCTTCAACCTGTAATCACAACATCTCTCGATCAATCTGCCATGGCGGCTAATCGACCGCAGTCTCATAAACCATTTTATCATTGCAAATTTTGTGATACCGACGGTCACTCAGAATCTCGTTGTCGCAAAAATCCTGCCAGCAAAAATTATATGTTTTGCACATTTTGTGATACAGCAGGGCATACACAGTCTCATTGCAAAAAGAAGAATGGTACTGCCAAGACCAATTCTTCTTCCTCACATACTACCTCTACTGGTTCTTTTGTCGCAGCAACCACTAGCACTCCAGCTGCACCAACTCTAACTCATGCACAATACAATCAATTGATTGCCATGTTGCCATCCGGTAAAAATAATTCTATGGCTAATGTTGCAGGTAACCCATTATGTTTTCATTCTTCATTCAATCTCAGTTCTTGGATAATTGATTCCGGCGCCACCGATCACATGGTTTCTAGTTCTAATATGTTAGACAACATGACCACTCTTCATACTGCTCCTATTAAATTACCTACTGGACAAACATCTAATATTACTCATATTGGCTCTTCCAAACCCTTACCCTCTTTACCTTTACATAATGTCTTATTGGTACCTGATTTTCATTTTAATCTTCTCTCCGTTAGCAAACTCACTAAGCTACTTAATTGTTTTATTACCTTTTATTCTGATCATTGTGTTTTGCAGGACCTGAGTTCGAAGAGGGAGATTGGTAAGGGATTGGAACGTGGTGGTCTTTATTATTTGGCTCCTGATGTACCCTCTATTGCTAATTCCGCTGTTGCTTCCCCGAGTTTCAATCTATGGCACTGGCGCTTAGGTCATCCATCTAAATTTATTCTTCCCCACCTACAAAATTTTCATTCTACAATTTCTATTCCTAATAATCATGTTTGCACCATTTGCCCTTTGGCTAAACATTGTAGACTTTCTTTTCCCTCAAGTACTATTTCAACGAATGCTTGCTTTGATTTGATTCATTGTGATGTGTGGGGGCCTTATTCTGTTCCTGCTCTTTCTGGTGCTAAATATTTTTTAACCATAGTAGATGATTATTCTCGTAGTACTTGGCTTTATTTAATGCAACATAAATCTGAAGTCACTACCTATCTACCTCGTTTTTTTGCTATGATTAAAACACAGTTTAATCTCACTATTCGCCAAGTTCGTACCGATAATGGAACTGAATTTTTTAATCACACCATTAAACATTTTTTTTCTTCACTTGGTGTCATTCATCAACATAGTTGTGTGGGAACACCGCAACAAAATGGCGTTGTCGAGCGCAAACATCGTCATCTTTTAAACATTGCTCGTTCTCTTCGTTTCCAATCGAATTTACCTTTATCTTTTTGGGGAGATTGTGTTCTTACTGCTACATATTTAATTAATCGTTTGCCCACAAAAATTTTACAAGGAAAAACACCTTATGATGTTCTTTTTGGCAAGTCACCATCTTATGCACATTTACGTATTTTTGGTTGCCTTTGTTATGGGCATAATCTTTCCCCTCACTCAAAGTTTGATAAACGAGCCACACCAGGCATTTTTCTTGGTTATCCACCTTCTCAAAAGGCTTACAAAATTTATGATCTTCACACTAAAAAGGTTTATACTTCACGTGATGTCACTTTCTATGAAACTGTATTTCCTTACAATTTATCCCACACAAATACCATGCCTAGTGTCTTACCTCTTCCTATACCAGAATTTGAGCCCTCTGATCATGCTACTGCTTCCGCACCTACACCACCCCTTAACCCCATTACAGAGACCACACCTCCTCCGTCTCCAATTACCACCCATTCCTCCCCAATATCACATACTTCTTCTCTCCCTCCTATTCCGTCCTCCTCTCCTCCATCTATACCAACACCGTCTGACTCTACTCCCCTTCCTCCTCGCCATCGAAAGCCACCAGGTTACCTTAGTGACTACCACTGCTACCAATCTCAAGTTGATCTTCCTTCCTCAACTCCGGTTCAACATGGCACCAGGTACCCTTTATCCCATTATTTATCTTATGACAAATTCTCTATTAAACATCAAAGTTTTCTTGCTTCTATTACTACCATTGTTGAGCCTAACACTTTTGATGAAGCCATTAAATATCCTGAATGGCGTAAAGCTATGCAAAGTGAACTTGCTGCCTTGGAAGCTAATCATACATGGACCCTCATGGCCTTGCCTGCTCATAAAAAAGCCATTGGCTGCAAGTGGGTCTATAAAATAAAACGGCATTCTAATGGCACTATTGAACGATGCAAAGCTCGCCTCGTTGCCAAGGGATATACGCAAATGGAAGGGATTGATTATCATGAAACTTTTTCTCCTGTTGCCAAGCTTACCACTGTTCGTGTTTTATTATCTTTGGCCGCTGCCAAGGGTTGGTGTCTTCAACAATTAGATGTCAACAATGCCTTTCTTCATGGTGATTTACATGAAGAGGTTTACATGCAGCTCCCTCCAGGTTCTCACGGCAAAGGGGGAAATATGGTGTGCCGTCTTAACAAATCACTTTATGGATTAAAGCAAGCTTCTCGGTGTTGGTTTGCAAAATTTTCCAAAGCATTACTTGATGCGGGATTTTCTCAATCTAAAGCAGATTACTCCCTTTTCTATCGTCACAAAGGTAAGTCCTCAATTTTCTTACTTGTATATGTCGATGATATTATTATTACAGGTACCGATACTGCTACTATATCAATTATCAAGAATTTGTTGCACCAACGTTTTCATTTAAAAGACCTTGGTGATTTAAAATACTTCCTTGGGATAGAAGTGTCTCGTTCTCCAAAAGGATTGTATTTGAGCCAACGGAAGTATGCACTTGACATTTTGAAAGACTCAGGTCTTATTGGTGCACGTCCTACTTTCTTCCCCATGGAACAAAATCTCAAGTTAAATAATGAAGATGGAGAACTATTACATAATCCAGAAACCTATAGAAGATTGGTGGGTCGCTTGATATATCTCACCATCACCAGGCCAGACATTGTTCATACAGTTCATATTTTGAGCCAATTCATGCAAAGCCCCCGTACAACTCATAAAGATGCTGCAGATCGATTATTACATTATTTGAAAGGGACTCCAGGCCAAGGGATTCTGTTATCATCTTCTAATAATTTTCAATTGAGAGCCTACTGTGATTCTAATTGGGCTAGCTGTCCAATGACAAGGAGGTCGACTACAGGTTACTTTGTACTTCTTGGAGAAAGTCCTATCTCATGGAAAACAAAGAAGCAAGATACTGTATCACGCTCATCAGCCGAAGCAGAATATAGAGCGATGGCTATGGCAACTTGTGAACTCCAATGGTTACGATATTTACTTTATGATCTTGGTCTGTCACACACCACACCAAGCTTACTTTATTGTGACAACCAAGCTGCTTTATACATAGCAGCTAATCCAGTATATCACGAGCGCACCAAGCATATTGAGATCGATTGTCATGTTGTTCGAGAGAAGATTCAAAATGGTTCTTTACGTACTGCCTATATTCCTTCAACGGAGCAACTCGCAGATGTCTTTACCAAGTCTTTAGGTAAAGATCAATTCCAACGACTCAAAAACAAGCTAGGTATTCTTGATCTCCATACTCCAGCTTGAGGGGGAATATTGAAGATATGGAAAGATTACAAAATATATTGTACATTATTTGTTACCTTGTATAGGAATAGTCAACTTCTCTGTTAAGGCTTGTACAAATTAGTGCCTTTAACTTAGGATTTAAATTACCTTCCTTAGGTAGTCTTATTGGCCATATATATTGGTCTTCTTCTGTATTGCAAAGATATAACAAATATACGAGATATTATTTTTACACTGGCAAACGACTTTGGTCCATCTTAATTGGGTGTTGGGTTCCATCATTGTAATCAAGCAACGTTGCTGCAAATTGATGAGGTCGAGGATTGTGGGTTGAATACCTCCATCTTTCATGGCTTGGACTCAGTAAAACTAAGCCATAGCAGATAAATCTGAAATTCAAGATTGGTCGAGAATGCGTTTATTATATTTATATGTCTATTTAGTTTTGCTAGTTCGATTTTTATTTTTGTATTGCTCGAGGAGAGGGTTGCTGTAGAGAATAGCCTCACGGTGGGGCTGGGTCCGGTAGGTGGGAAAGATAAAGGAGATATACGTTTCTTTTGTTTTTTATTTTTTTAAATGTTATTTTATATTATTATTTCTGAATTTTTAAATATTTTAAAAGATTTAAAAGCTAATTATGGTGGGTTGGGAATGCTCTTTGGAAGTCATTTTACAAATGGGTACATTTGTCTGTAAAATTTTAAAGATAAGGTTGGTAGGGTAATAGAACAAGAGTGTGAAAATAGTAGCACTCTTAATACAATATTCATAAGTTTTTTAAACCAATTTTTTTAAAAAAAAGGAACGAAAAACTACATAAAACCCGTTAAACTATGGGGTCATTTTCAAGTTCATACCAAATTTTAGAGACATTTACGAGTGCGTACTCAAACTCCCAGAAGCCATACAATTTGCCCCCTCCGTTAGCAAGATCGTCAGGAAATTAGTTATTTGCCTACGTAGCATCTAGCTGGACAATTCTTAAAGGGCATTTTTAGCATCTCAAGTTTACGAAAATCCTCAGACCTTAAGTTCGAAACATCCCCAAACCCCCTCATACCTTAAGCCCCAAATTGACAAAAATTGTTCCCTAGGTTCCAATTCGAAGAAGACGAAAACTACATGTCTGCAAATCTAAGATTCGAAGTGTGCTCGCCCATTTGTTGTTGCAGCAATCAATGTCGTCTGACAGCGTCATGGACTGATAACAACTCTCAGAGAAGAATTTAGGGCTGCATCGATTATGGAGTAAGAAGAGATTGTGCATTCTTTGAATGGTATGATCCACATGTATGCAAAAGGTCAAAGATTGTGATATGTAGGCTATTGAAACGATTACGCAAGGAGGAAGAGGAAACCAAAAATTGAAAATAAAGGTTAAAGCTGCCTTGAAAGCACAAAGATTTCTGCGAATAAATCTTCTAGGTTCATGGATTTTTTTTTATTGTGTTGTTGGGAATGCTAGTACTGGAATAGAGAGAGGATGGATCTTCCAAGAATGTGAAATTAGCACTTCAATTTTAGTGTCTACAATTTAGGAGACTTGGGTGATGTTTTTAGTGGCCATTTGTCGAACATTTTGGAAAATCAAAGTTCTTTATGTGTATGAAAGTAGTTTTGTGTAATCTCCCATGTCAATTTGTATGAAAGATGTTTATGTATGAAATGTTAGGCAATTTCCAAATGTATAGACTGTTTGCTTCAAGGCAATTTCCATTATATATTGAGTTCAAAATACATACATCCTTTTCCAGCATTTGCAATTCAAAATACAAAATGAACATAATTACTTAATCTGGAATACAACCATTCCCAAGTCGTGATAAAAATTATCAAAAGTTGACAAAACGGCCACATCACAAAACCAAAAGTTGTACTAGTTCAAAACACAATAGAAGGCATAAACTAAGAACTAAGAGCCTATGTTCTTTGTCTCTTGGATACTCTCAATCCAATTCTAGCAATATCAGCTGCATTGGCTGGGAAGCATTTAGTGCAGCCTTATTTGCAGCAGCAGCATCCTGTTTTTTTTCTTCCTCTTCTCTTTTCTCTTTTCTTCTTCCTTCCCAGACCCCTTTTTTTTTTTTTCCTCTCTCTCTCTCTCTCTCTCTCCCTCCCTCCCTCCCTTTCCCTCCCTCCCTGGCAGCAGTCGACGATGATGGGTCGGAGGAGATGGGTTTCTAGAGTTGGGTCTGAAGAAATTCCTAAAATACATTATTTTCTTTTGTTGTTTGGTCCAATCAGATCTTGGAGCTTCAGTTTTTTCAGTCTCAATTTTGTTGAAGTGAAAGGTTCATGCCTTGTTGGGTAATTTCAATGCCTAGGAGCAGGGACAACAGTCAAAGGAGAAGGAATAGAGCGTGAAAACGAGAAGGATAGAGCGTGTAATTTGTTGAAACAGATAAGGATAATATGGGAAATCTGAAAATTTCATTAAACTCCTCTGCTCCACTCCGCTTGCTTCTTCCCGCAGCAGTTTTTAGAAGCAGCCTCTCACTTGCTTTTAAAACCTGCTGTGGGTGACCCCCAATTTTGAGAAAAAGCTGCCTTAGAAAATCAAGGACCGGCTCTGATAGTGAAAATGGCCAATTACCCCCTAAACTTTTGTTCATATAAAAAAAATTAATTAATTAAAAATTAAAAATTAAAAAAACCATTCAACACATCTCTCTGTCATTTTGAGTGAGATTCCAATTGTTTGTCCTGTAATAGATTATGTACATTGTAGTGGATATATATAGAAGAATTAATCGATGAATCTTTAATTCATTGTCAGGATATCTCAGGTAAGAAAACGCGAATAATCAACACATATTAAACATCATAAATTGACAAAAAAGACTTGGAGCCATTCTTTCTGTCTTTTTTCAGTTTCAAACAAGCCTTCTTCCTAAAGCCAGTCAACAAGAAAATACATACGCCCCAATCCATAAGTCTTGGCAGCTAATAAACCTTGTGATAAAATAGTCAAAAACCTAATTTTCCTACTCAGATTACCTCCTACTTATTTAACGATTTTAATTATAGTCAAATACTAATTCCTACTGAAATTACCTTTGATAACAGACTTTATTGATTAACGAGATATTGAAAGAGACATATATGCTGATGTGGTTGCCCTATTATCTTCTTCTTCTCCTTTTTCTTTCATACATTTTTCACTTTGAATCTCTTCCCCCAGAATATCCTTCTTCGATCTAAAAATGGAATCATCTATTATCTGCTGGAATTCCTTATCGTTCAGTTCCTCCATAGCACTTGGATGCCTCCCTGTCGGCTCTTCGCTGCAACTCATCTTTGTGTTGTCATCAACAAGAGGCACTACGGCACTAATATCCTCAGACCATGCGATTTGTTTGTTCTGATCCTCCTCCTCCTCCTCTGGCGTTGTCTCTGGTTCCAGATATATATTCCACCAATACTCACTGTTGATGGCGGACTCTTCGTAGACATCGGGTGATCGCCCAATGGGGGACATAGAGTAGATGGCAACAATAAGCACGTTGCAGAGCAAGAAAGCGTACAAATGATGACTGCCGAAGAGTGCAATGAGTGCCCCGTAAAACTGGTGGGAGAGATTGGCGGCGGCCGGATACCAGGCGGAGGAGCACCAGAGGGCTAAGAAGAGAGGCGGGAATGCGAAGCACAGTGTGATCAGAATCTCCTTGTTGAAGTTTTGGTAGCTTCTCATGACAATGGCTTTCTCAGCTGCCATCACGTTATCAAAGGGTTGGTGTGAATGCATGCTTTGCAAATGACAAAGAAAATTAGGGTTCAGGGTTTAGTGTTTGAAGGTATTTTGAGAACGAACGCAATTGCAGCCTTGGGGAATTATTAAGCAAGGAATTAAAGACTGAGGAGATCATGGAAGATTTTTCGGGAAATAAGAGCGAGAAAGAGAGAATCTGTGTGGATTATGGTTATGGGGTTGGGGAATAAGTAGGCTTTATTGTATTGGATTTTGTGGAAATGTTGAAAGAGAAACTTGGACATTGAGACTGAATTGTTGCGTTTTTATAGAGCTATGAATAATTAGTGCATTTTTCTTCTGACAACGTTATGTTATGTGGTCTAATTATTGATAGCTAGATTCGGTCTTGTATAAAAAAACTTTATCCCAATAATGAGATGCATGCATGGTCAACAAGATATCAAAATTTTAAAGGACTAACAAGGTAATGCTTGATTATTAAGTATTACTTAAACACTTACAATTAATTGGTTGTGTTCGAGTAGGCCATATAATTAAGGAATCTATATGACGCGTGCGTCCCGATCAAGAAACAAGCAGGAATCGCATTTAGTGACTTTGGATACTTGGGGAATCATTTAGATTTTAGGGCTTAAATAAGATCAGATGATTTTTAAAATATAATTGAAGTTGTGTTTTTAAAATCCAATGCCACATCATATTATAGTACCTCATGTGAGTAGTTATTCAGAGTGACAATTACATTGTCACGTGTTATTATCAATCTATTCATATTGTAACATATATACATATATATATATATATATTAATACTATACCTTAGACTTAGGGATTTATGAAATATGAGCCTTGTCGTCGTCCACCCATATTATAATAATTATATTGATAACAACACGTGATGATGTAATGGTACCTTAGAATTACTCCTACCATACCCCTATATTAAAGTTGTCCACCCAACTACACTGGTGCAAGTGGTGCCACATGATATTGACAAAAATGAGTGTTCAACGATTTTTCCAATCAACACAAAAAAGAAGGATAAACTACCATTTTACCCTTTGAACTATGTCATAATTGTCAATTTGGCCCCAAATCTCAAACTTATAGCCTCTTAAAATATTAAATAATAGTTTTAAAAATTTTAAAAATTAGAAAAAGAGAAAATACAAAACCCCACTGCCATCAACCACCTCGAGAATAAGTCGACCTTGCCCATTCACAGCAACGATATCCACACTGGCTCCGGCGACGTGCGACCTCCTTTCTGTCTCTTCCTCCATTTCTATTTCTCTCCCATCACCTCATCTCTCCACCTCCCTCTTATTTCTCTTTTCCTCATGGCGTTGACTTGGATCTGGCTATTGGCGACGAATCCGAGTGGAGATTTTTCCATTTTGAAATTATTTTTTTCTTTTCCACGTGCGAAGCACATGACATTTTTTTTAATGAAAATTGGATGGCGTCTGAAATCTCACAATAAGGGAGAAATAGGCTATTTTTATATAGTTTGTATCTTTAATTTACCAAAATAAAAAGTAAAAAAGATTATTGGGTGAATTGAAAATTACAATGACATAGTTTGAGGGCAAAAGGCAATTTACCCAAAAAAAATTGCAATATATGTAGGGACAAATCCAGGAATCTTATCTCATAAGGTCATAATGTAAAAGTTCAAATTTTTTTTTAAGATTAAAAAAACATTGAAAATTTAACTATAGTATGTTCAGCAATATGGAGGAGCTGGGGCTTAAAGGTTTTTGGAGGGTGGAGATTGGGGATTTAGGGTTGAGGAGAAAAGAATGGGGGTTTTGGAGATGCTGAAGTCCAGTGGAGGGGTTTTGAAACTGTTTGAATTTCTTTTTTAAAAGATTGGACCAAAATGATGTTGTTTTGGCAAGGTCATTTGAAAAAAAAATTCGTTGGCCCAAAACGACATTGTTTTGGCTACCTCATAAAAAATAAATAACTGTTGGGCCAAAACAACGCAGTTTTGGCTAGCGTGTTTTAAAAAAAAAACGCTGAGCCAAAATGACGCCGTTTTGGCCAGCATGTTAAAAAAAAAAAAAAAAAACACGCTGGCCAGTTTCTTCTTCCACACACCAGCAATCCTCTCTTTCAGTCCATTCATGGAGTCACACAGTCAGGTAAAGGAGACTTCTAGCTTGTTTTCATGGAGTCCATAGGGTCGTTTGGCCCTATTGACCCCACTGTGGGTTAGTCCTTGTATATGGTTTCTCCCACTCAAAACATAACAAAAAAAATTTCATGTCTTATTATTCCTCTTAAACTCTTATTTTCTGGAGAAGTCATCATCAATCTCTCTCTTTTCTTTTTCCCACACTCAAAAAAAAAGAAAAAAAAGAAAAAATAATTGGTGGAGTTGTTCAAAACCGAATCAAGAGTGAAGTATATTGGAAAATATAATTTGGCTTTTTATCGAACTAATGAGGAGATCCATGATATTGGCAATGGATTCTTATTTTTGTACTGAACATACTAATATTTAACTTTCTCAAATTGAAACATGGAAACTTTTATGAATTTGATTTGTGATTGTCTTTAAATATGATTTGATTATGAATTTTAATTATAAACAATTATTTTATGGCATTAAGTCATGATAAATTATTTTTTAGTATTTTCGTATTAGATTATGTGATGGCTTGAGTTTAAGTTTCACACATGACCTTCAAAATCTTAGGACCGGTCCTACAACAAATATGTTAGAAATAGAAAATTGATTTTATAACAACCAAGAATAACTCCACTCAAATACTCTCGTTTTACCCCGTCGTGTCATATTAGTGTTCATGTCAAGTAATTGTAAACCCTATCCTACTAACTTCTGTCATTTTAAAGTAGTCGAAATTAATTTGAAAAGGCTCCTATGATGTAAACTAGTACTACTGCATTTGGCCACATAGCTAATGCAAAATGAAGTATTGAGATGGATTTGTAGCAATATTATGTTGGGTAACAATTTCGCACACTTTGAGAAAAGATTTTAAGAACTGCAAAACGAGAAAGAATAATGTAAGGGAGGACTACTGCGGTACGGGCCAAGAACACTCCGACTGGAGCCTTATCACGGAATATTCTCCAGAAACTGGGGAAAATAAACAAAAAAAATGAAGAAAAACACCTTGAAACAAACCTACAATTCCTCCATTACTTTAATAGTTTACATAAATCCTAATTATTATGATGCAATTAATAATATACACAGATAACATATGTCCTTGGCATTCAATCAAACCCACACAACACAATTCCTCCACTCCATCACTTTACTAATTCACAACAGATACCAGAAACTAGAACCATTGTCCATCTCCTTTCTCTTGAAATATGCTTGTGATGGCCATGATAACTAAAGCATGATATTCGGTAAGGAGGTGGTTCCTCATTTTCTTTTTAGAGCAAAAGTAGAATTCACCACCAGCAATATGAAAAAGACTGCAGCGACAAACGAAGCCACAAGAGCCCCACTAAGCGCCTGGCAAAAGTCATTATATTGCATGCAAATAGCAAGCCAGTTGGAGTTCAAGTTCCCATTATGAGCCAAGTATACAATTGCTGAAGAAGCGCCAGCTGCAGACACAACTAGAGCAACCATAACCTGCAAAGCATTTAACAACAATTTTTGGTATCCATTTTTTTACCTCTTTCTCAAGACCAAGCAAGCAATGTTTTCAACAAGCAAGAGAAAAACCCTAAACAATAGTATTTATATATGTAATTTGTTAGTCAAATGGCTTTATATTAGCTTACTGTGTCAAGGAAAACAAGTAGTAGCCTTGGCCCTATTGCATGAGGTCGAACGATGCAGACTATCGAGAAGGGCAAGGAGAAGGCTATGTATCCAACAGCCACTGCATTTGCAGCCACAAAAAACCTGCATATTTATTAATGAAACCATCACTGCTCTTAAATTAATTAAACCCACATAATATTTGTTAATCAGAAGTTTGCATACGTGAAAGTTGGAAGATCATTGTACTGAGCATGGAACTGGAAGAACTGTGTGAAGAAGGGAAGAATCTGTTCGGTATTCCCTGCAATGTAAGCAGCAGCAAGAGCAGCTGAACCTGCGCCGAGCCTCAGCACGATGTCTATAATTGCCAGACCTTTCTTTCCTCTGATATTCCGGATTTTGGTAGCTTTTGTGGTAACTACAACAGGCGGAGGAGGTGGAGGAGGATCACCTTCAACAGCCTTTCCTTTGGCATCATAATTGGCCTTGGCATCACTACTAATTGCCACCTCATCACTCTTTTTTGATTCCATATTAGAATGTAGAATGTGAGAGGTTTCTGTGATCAGGTTATTGAGAGGGCTTGGGATAGAATGAATTTGTGCAAAGGGATGCTGGGATATACGAGTTTTATATAGGGATATGATATGAGAGGAGAGATTTATAGTTAATGGGTTAGTTAATTTTGCTCTTTGTTTTAATGTATACATCATAAAACGCATGTATAGAGGAACAGGAGTTGTTGCCAAAAGCTCACTTGCTCCACCTATGCAACATCATGGGCAAATGTGAATGGAAGTGCAAGTGTTATGTAAGAGATGGTGTTTAATTATGTACAACCTATGCATTAAGTTTATGTATGACCTTGATATGAGTATAATCTGCACTTAATTAGTATATAATAATTGGTTTGGGTGATGGATCAGATTAGTGGTGGGATTTAGTCAGCAATGAGATCACGAAATAATTTACACATAACGTAATTATAAGCTTGATGCTAAGATTTCCTTGAGTTAATTTAGTTCACATGGTATATATTCAGAAACACTAGAGGAGCTGTATGACCATGCTAGGTCTTTGAAAAAAGCACATCCACCAAGCTAAGTAGACCAAACACTAGTAAATAGTAGGCGGTTTCTTTCTGTAGTTTTCGAATTTTCAGTTCTTTTACTCCTTCCCTTACTAAATTTTCTCTAATTTTCAATTCTTATATTACTTTCCCAATAAACAAAAAGAAAATTTGAGGATTTGTTTTGACAATTTTCAAATGTTGCTGGTTGTATAATTGTAGTACATTTAAGAACTGAGTGCACCTCGCTAACGGGTTTAGCCAAATGGAAAATAGTTTTGACTTGCAGAGCAGTTATCTTAAAATCGAACTCTTATGACATCTTGGTAGTATGTGTGTGAGAAACACTCCCCCTCCTTGTAGTTTAGAGTATCGCTTGTATTCAAATAAGAACTAGGCGGACCTCTATTGTGAATACTTGACTGTACTCTATAGAATTACCCAAAATATTTTTATTGGTACTACTTTAAGTTTCAAATTTCACAATTGTAGGACTCTGGTCCTCGAGGGCTCTGTTCTTTCTCCTCCCTTTAACTCCAATTACTAGTGAACTTTAAGTCCAACGTTAAGGTTCAAGTACAAACTGGCCCTTGAAGGACGATTTGATAAAATTCTGATAAACCAAAGTCAAAAAACATTAAAACAAGTTCTAGTTAGTCAAATTAATTAAGTTAATCCACTAACTACTCATACTTGGGTGTTATGTTGCTCGATCCAAGCTTGCCTTGTCCACCAAACAATGCTAAAGTCTTCGAACACAACTCCAGACAAACACAATTCTGATCATACTAATTTCAAATCAATTAGGAAACGAAATGTAAGATAAAAGAGAAGAGATTAACGTAACATCTTTTTGGGAAATTTTATGTTGCTACCCGTCAATATTAACCATTAATAATCTGGGACCTTATTTCAAGGTATGGTAACGATCTCATAATAATCTACTACAGAATTGCCCTAAGTAATTGGAAATATATATAAAAAAAATCTATTAAACCACTTTAAATTACAAATGAATTGTTTTCAGAATAAAGACCAACCCAACCTTAAAAAAATAAAAGCTCGCCCCTCAAATTTACAAGCCGCACAATTATAGATAGCCTTTATTCTACACATCTCAAGACCCCAAAAAGGGGAAAAATCAAAATATACGAGCTACCACAGCCTTTAGCTGTCATTCCTATACGTGCTATCAGGAAAACCTAATTTGTAATGGGTGTACCTTTTAACATAAGATTTGAATGTGTTTACAAGAAGCAATGATTATCAATTCACTTCCTACGGCCGCAATCTCCATCCACGCTCAGCAAGTGCTTTATGCACTCGACTCGCTGCTTCTGCAGTGTCATTAAGTGGAGGGTAACTCCAGCTCTCTGAAATCTGTCAAAATTTGAATAAAGCAACGAGATAATAAGACAGAAAAAAGAAGTATGATTCAGACCAATATAAATCTTCATTCTGTAAAGATGGCGATCAAAAGAAAGTAAGAATATGGTTAGAATAAGGGTAAGTAAAAGAATGAGTATTAAAGCAAATTCCAAACATGAATATTTAACTTATCATTATAAACAAACTAAAATGTACACATTTGTGATGCCACCAAGAAAACTAGAAGAGTAAGAACCTTTAACACTATAATGGCCCATAAACCTCATGAAACTATTAAAGAATCAAACAGAACCCATCCAAAGGGAGAAAAAAACACATTTATGAACAAATAGTTACCTACAATTGAATACAAAGTAACATTTAATTAGAAGAAAACATCTGAATTTTCATGCATATAAATATGGATTCATCAAGAAATGTTAGTTAAAAAAATCATCGGCAGAAGTTCTAGGTGAGCAAGGGCCAATTAAAAGGGTCAAAACTGGGATCTGAAGGGATATCAACATAACCTCTCCCCCTTGTTTTTCTGTCTCTTTTATTTCCCAACACTGTCTGTCAGTTTGTCTATCAGAGTGGACAGAAAATGATGAAAAGAACAATTCAATCCTAAAAAGGGCATCCTTCTACAATCAGATGACCCTTGTATAGGAAGAGTAAAAGAAACAGATTAATTTTTACTTACATTCTCAGAACCTGTAAATGGTCGAACTACTCCTCTCTCTTTGAGTGATTTATGGAACTCTGAGAACTTCCATGTACAACGCTCAGCTCCCATAATATAGGCAGGCTTCCTGAAAATATGGACAGATAGAATTAATCTACTTAAATACAAAATAATGTTAAAGAAAATATGCCCTAAATCGTCAATTACAGATGTAACTTCCTTAATCTTACCCAGTGCTGCAAACCTCACTTATCATACTCACAGAATCTGCAGTGACAACAAAAGCATCGGCCCAGGCTAGATGGCCCATGTGTGGGTTTGGCTCTGGCAATCATATCAGTACAACATAAAAACCCTAAATCATTTCAACGATAAATTTGACCTGAAAAAAAAAAATAAAAATTCACATGATACCTTGACCATCCCAGATGTAAACTTTTGGGTTGTCTCCAAGCTCTTTTGTTATGACATTAGATACCTGTGGACAAGCAAAAGGGAAACAATGAGTGCCAGCCATAGTAATACAAAATTTTCTAAGAAAATGTTTTCTGTAGCAATACTTTTTCAGGCGTCCTATTAGAGAAACATATTCTGATGCTTCCACAGCTTGCAAGAACACTATGCAGATTGGTTGTCAATTGCTTTGCAAGGTCAGCACCATAACGACAATTTCCTATTAAAGAGGGAAAAAAAACAAAATAAATCCTTAACTAGAATAAATGGACCATTCCAAACAACAATAACAAAGTAGGATGAGAAAAATTATTCCAAACATTCTAGAACACTAAGAAAATGAATGATCTAATATTCCTCAAACAAATGAGGTCTGTATTGACTCTTAATCACATACGTGCAATGGAAATCTCTGTAACATAAAACATAAACATCCTAAGCTTTCCTAAATGTCCTTTAACAGGTCATAATGATTTAACTTGAGATTCAAACAAATTCCAGAAAAAGGAGAGCTATAAAATAATTCTTGCATTATCCTTCGAAGTACAAATCTGGAGTGAGCCGGTGAAAATAAAATGAAAGGAAAAAAGTATGCCACACAACGTAAGTCAAGGAATGCATTTTGCTAAATAAGTCGCAACCTCTGCTAACTGAAACAATTTCTTTCTGGGAGTACAGCCACTCACTAACGCATCAATTAGTACACAAATATGTTTTATTAGGGACTTGTAAACTCTATGTGTCTATTGGCTTATAAACTACTATATCTTATCAAATTAGTTGATGAATGAAAAGGCAAAAAGAAATTAACACGTATTTAAAAAGAAGTTCTAAGAAAATTGTACCACATGTGAAGTGATACTATACTGTGTAATGTAGAAAGTGAAACATCGCCCAAGTAGTGCAGACCACTTTTTTTCCCTTCACTATTCTGTTGCCCAACTAATATTGTTATTTGGTCTTTGGTATCCAGTGGATATTGCCTGGTTTGTTGGCCTTGCTGTGGGGTGTTGGCAAGGCTGCTCTTGTAACAAAATTGGGGCATTTATTTTGCAATCTACTCCAGATAGTATTCCCTTTGGAAGGAGAGGACTAGATGGAGTTTTTAGGACAACAAAGATCTTGTTGTACAGTTAAAGAAAGAAGTTTTGCCTTCTCTGACTGGTCCAATACTAGAAATATGGGTAGCAGGGGTACTTATATAAAGTTCATGGATTCACTACACTTGTGACATATACTCTGTGTATCCTGGGCTCTTTTTCTGGTATTTTCTCATTAGTACAAGCGAAAAAAAAAAAAAATTAGAAGAGAGAAGAAAAACATCACAGCCAAACGCTAATTTTTTTAATAGCATTCCAAAGAGTTTAATCTAACCTAACATGAAGGAGGTATTTAGATTCAAAAACAGCATGATAGCAATCATCATGTAGTGGGCCAAATAATTAAATGCCAATCCTGTAAAACATCAAGCAAGAAAGATTCAGTGTATAACAAAAGGTTACCTGTAGGGCCACCAATGTTCACCACAAGTATGGGCTTCGGAAGAGTTGCAAACTCATCACGCCATGCACTAGCTGCGTTTCGAAGTGCAGTAGCATCAATTTGATGTAAAGCTCCAGTAGTGAGGACCTGATTTTATAAGTTTTTAGTTATCATAGCTTTTGGGAGGAGGGGGCAGGGGAAGGGAATTATAATAGCATAAAGCTTCAAAGTGCAGGGAGCAGTTGGTATTTAAGTAAGGTTAAAGCTTCTCAAATTTGCAGTGCAAATAATTAGGTCTTCATACATACCACATGCCTGTCAGGAGGTTCACGAGGAGTTAACCACCTATGAATAAATTGAGGAACCTGCTTTTGTGCTTCACGAGTCAAAGGATAATAATCGTGTTTAGGGGTAATCACCAAGTCAAACCTATTTAGATGCAACCTGGGATGTTGTATCTGCGAATGGAAAAAGGCGGGTCAATCAAATACTTAAAACACATTTTGTGGTATTCCAATGACAAGGCAACAAATGACCGCAGCCACAAAAGAGATCTCCATAGTTAAGATGCTGAAACTTATGAACCTAGTCACAGAGTAAAAGTCATTTGGCAAGCCAGCAAATGATTCCATAACTGTATCCAATAGGCTCCCACTCCAAAGATCTCTCTAACCTTAGCACTTAATGAAGATAAAATTATGTACTTTAAACAATAAAACCATATAAACCGCTATGTAGGCTTCCCAAACATGATAGTTTCAAACTCCCTAAGTCCTCATTGCCAAA
Source organism: Prunus dulcis (assembly GCF_902201215.1). Lineage (NCBI taxonomy): Eukaryota > Viridiplantae > Streptophyta > Magnoliopsida > Rosales > Rosaceae > Prunus > Prunus dulcis. Next base: position 10,914,673 of record NC_047655.1, on the reverse strand, counting down.
CAGATGAGTAAAACCATAATAAACTAATAAAAATTGATGATGGAAGAGGAAAAGCATTCCAAGTGAAAGAGAAACTACCTCGGATTAGCATAGAGGCATTGTCTTAAATAAAAAAGGATGGCACAATGTTAGAGTGGATATTTTATGCTAGGCTGGAGGTATTATTGTAATCTCCTATTTTTGTAGAATAACCTTATCATATAAATTCATTATTTAGGTGACAGGGCTGTTAATCATCAGACCCAAAACCTTTTTTTCTTAAATTTCTCTCTCATACTTCCCCTTTCACTCTAATATCTAGTTGAATATCATGATATGATTTTTTTCTAATGATGGGAGCTGTCTTGAAGTAGCTTTTGGATAGATTTTTAGCCAACAAGTCAAGATTTGGTGTTGATTTTGGTTATACGGCTTCTCCCTGACTGAGAATGCAAGTTTTTGTTGTTGTTGCTCTATGTTTGCTTTCCTCCTAGTGGAGCATATATACTGCTGTTTCTGTTCTTGTGGAGCATGGTAAAGCCGAGAAAACTATGGGAAAGGGAAAAGGAAATGTCCAAATGGAATATAATGGACCAATAACAAGGCTGTTATGTGTTAAAAAAGAAGAACAACATTTACTCTATTCCAATCAAAATTTACCACAAAATAAAACTGTACGGAGTAAAAATAAAAACTATCTCAAGTTGACCTAAACTCAAGCAAAACATGTAGGAAATTATTAATGTTAAAGGATATTGTGAACATACAGCATCACAATAAATGTAAACATTGACATATTCATTTATCGTTATCTCCGCATCTACAACTAAACCATGTCATATAATATAGGTTCATAGTTCAAAGTAATTTCAGAACAGAATATATAGTTAACTGCAAACTGATAAAGCCAGGTCCCATTGACAAACCTGAACAACAAAAACGGTATCCGATGCTAGTCGTTTAATAGAACTTGCAACAGAAATGGTATCCCTGCCTGAAGCTACCACCAATATAGGTCCATCCCTAAATAATAAATAAAAGAAGAAGAAAAGAATAAGTACCAAATATGAAACAGGGATCAAGTTAAGCACCAGATTCTAAATTTTAAGAAGCAAAACCCATTCTGGTTATTGAGCATGTTTGTTTCCTGAATACACTCTTTGGATACCCAGAAATCACCCAAACCTGCTTCACAGACTCAGTTCGAAACTGGGGCTCCCTACCAAATCCTACATTCTTTGGGAGGGAGGAAACTCAAGCAAATAGCTAGATAGGTGCCTTATGGAATCGAATCTCAGACCACGTCGGAGGAAACCACAGGCCTAACCACTCAACTAACCCATGTTTCTTTACCGGATACACAATTTAGGAAAGCAATCAAAGAAAGCACTTCTTATATCTGTAAAAATACAAGAAAAATGAAATTTACTTTTCAAAAGTCTGACGAGCCATTGTCACAATCTGCTGGACATCAGCTTCTAAAACACATTTCAAGCCCGCACTTCCACCATTTTCTGTAGGTAAAGGCAAAGTTTTCCGCCCTCGATATATCAATAAAACACAGATCTGCCTTATGATGTAATCTAACTTCTTGTGAAGAGAAACCGGGAGCCAGTGAAGCCATTCATTCATTCCCCCTTTTGGCCTTGTAACCCGCTGCATGGCATTGTCAATTTAAAAGATAAACAACATCAAAAGGTACACATGTAAGTAAAACTGCAGCTGAAAGGCTAGTAAAACACTGATGTTAAGACCATATCCCCAGAAAATGATTGGTTATAATACAGTAGTGCTCAAATCACATGATTTATATAAAGCATGATTTTACGATGTTGTTGCTTAATGTAATTAGGGCAGAATCCCGTACATAATATAAAAACCAGAAGAAAAAAAAGTAAAAAAAAAACTGAATCATGATAGTTCAGCCATTTACATCACAAAGGGATATATAGTTAACATGTATGCGTGAGTTTAAAAATTAAACTATAAAAAACTTATAAGGAAACGAACCCTCAAACACATATTGGAAGCAATAATTTCTTTACTGCAAGCAAAGGACTGTAACAAGCAATAACAAGTAAAACACTAATGTTAAATGTCTAAAATTTAGCACTATGGTGATATTTTGCTAGAGTTATCAAAGCATGATACTTCAGTGCTAAGTTGCTAACACCCTCATACTCATGTCATGTACATTAAGGCACTAGAAATCACATATTTAGGTTTATAAGTGATATGATTTCTATATAGAAATTATAAAGGTAACTTTGCTATGAAGCCAACCATTCTTTTCTTTGTTTATATGCTCTTGAACTTAAAACTGAAGCCGCTTAAAGAAAATTCAGTTAATAGGTAGTTTAATCTTCACAATTATAATCATAGTTTGAAGAAAACAAAAGGATTAAACCCGTTATTAAGTGAAATCAAGTAATTAACTTACATATAACACATGCTTATCAGCGAGGCCGAGAGCACGAACCAAGCCGATGCTCTGGTTCTCGGAACCCGGGAAGCCGTTGCCAATCACAACGGCGCGCCTAACGACGCCGTATACGCCACCTTCGAAGATTTCCGGCGTGCCCAGTTTGGGACTGGGCGGCTCCGGAAGTTGTATGGGCCTCATGGAACTTGAGATTTTGGATCCTCAATTCGAAACTTGATGCCAAGGGGCGAGCAGAGTTAAGGGTTAGAGGAAAGAATCGGTGAGAACCGCGAAGGATGGTGGAATAGAGACGGTAGTTAATTTTACTCGACTGGCCTGCCTCTGTCTACTCTTTGGTTGCCCAGAAAGTCACCCAGCAGAACAAGGCAATTCTGTGATGCCTTTCTTCTTTTGGTTGGGCCTTATGGGGTGTCTAGAGCCCAACTCAGGATCCATATCATCATCCATATACAATTCTCTACAATTATATGTCGTCTAGAGTTTTCCTATTCAAACTGTGCAAATCTTTTAGGTTGACCCAACAAGTAAATATCAATTTCACCCTACCAAAACCCTGCAATTAAATTTTTGGGAGGTTTGGTTTAAACTCAATTCAATGCCTAAAAAATAAGATATAATTTACAATAATATAATTGAAAAATCTTAGAATTACACACATTGTCAATCCTTCTAAGTCAATCACACTATGCCCAAGGACGGAACTAGAATTTTATATTTCGGGAGGCCAAAACATCAACACAAAGTTTAGTTATATGTTTTTATTGGCCTATTGAGTAAACTATTACCAACAAGTGTACTAAATTGAAATGAGTGATTTTCTTTCATAAATGTAGTATGATTTTACTACTATATTCATATTGGAATACAATTTTAACAAGTAATGATTTGTAGTGAGGGGTCCATAGGCTTAAGCATAGCAATTTTTCTTTACGTTTGTTACAACACCCAATATATATATATATATATATATACATTCAGAGGAGTTAAATAAAAGTTTTTTAAAAAGGGGTTAAGTAAATTGTGGGGCCAAGGCCATCCTTGGCCTTAACACAACTTTATCTCTGATTATGCCACATGTTTAGGGATGTCAATTTTTTCTGTGGATAAAGGTCTTGGTGGGGATTCGACCCTAATGGGTTGGGTATGAAGGACAAAAAATGGGTATGAGGAATTTTTTGGGTATGGTGTTCGGGGAGTGGTGGGGATGGTATTTTAATCCCCAACCTGAACTCTCTCCATTCAGAATATATATATGCTATTAAAGTGATTGTACCAACTAAGTTTTATATTTTCCATTATTATATTATATATTTATATAATTCATACAAATCTTAAGCCACACTACTTTATTTATTTAGTTAACTTCTAGTTCATATATAAACATTCTTATATTGTCTTATAAGTATATATTATATATATTCATTATCTTGCTCTAATACTTTTTCTTTTTAAACAAAGTGGTTATATATTGATTTTTTCTTCTGTAATAGGGCTGGTCGGGGAACCCATTCCCTAATGAATGTAGGGATGGAGAATCCCCGATATGAATATTGCGGGTATGAATGCGGGGATGAGGGAAAAAGGCTTAACGGGAATGGGGATGGAAATGACATACCCACCATCAATTCGACCCATTGCCATCCCTACACATGTTCACCTCTGCCCATGCCGACTGCTGCCCACTTGTTGCCGATCACCACTAGCCATGGCCTATCTCCTGTAAGCCACCGCCGCCGCTTCCCATTGCTGGACATCCACTGCCGCCGCCTCCCATCCCCAGGGATCTGGCACTATAGCCCTTTATTCACCTTCAATCCTTTTACTAAAATAGTTCATCATTACAAGAAGGAAACCTTGATGGTCTCGTTGAAATGCCCTGTGTAAAAGCTACTTGATGGCTTCGTGATTTTCTCTTTATGGGAAAATTTGTTGCAAGTGCAGCCTTAGGTTGTATTGGTGTTGGCGGAGTGATCCGTGGGGCTAATGACAATTGGATATGTGATTTTGCTGTGAATTTAGGTAAGGGGCAGATCCTTGAGGCTGAGCTTTGGGGCTTATATTTTGGTCTTCATTTGGCTTGTGATAAAGGTATCTCTAATCTTCTTACTGAGATGGATGCTGCAGTTGTTGTTTCCCTTGTCCAGCAGGTTGGTACCTTGAGTTGTCATCCTCTTGCTGCTTTAGTTCAGAGCTGTTATGTTCTTATGAGGCGTATTGGCAACTGTCACCTTGCTCATGTTTATAGAGAAATGAATGTAGCAGCTGATTGTATGGCTAACTGGAGCTTTAACTTGGATTTGAGGGTTAGCTATTTGGATGAGGCCCCTGCTTGGGTTAGCTCTTCTTTGGAGAATGATTTTTTAGGAGTTGTTAGGCCTCGCTTGATCTGTACTAGTTAGTTGTTGTTTCTTTTTGGGGTTTGTCCCCCTTATTTCATCCAAAAAAATAAAATAAAAATAAAAAATTTGTTGCAAGTTTCTTGTGTGTGGAGGGTGGAGGGTGGGGGTGGCCAAGTAGGGGTGGTGGTTGGGAGCGGAGGATGGGGTGAGCTGGGTTGGGATTTGTTTAAAATTATTATTTTTTATTTTCTAAATATTTTAGGTTTTAATAAACATAAAAAATAAAAATAAAATCTTAAAACAATAAATCACGTGGAAGGCATGTGATTTTTGGACAGAAAAGTGGATGAAATTAGAAAAATTTGACGATAAGGGCTAAATTGACTATTAAATTGAGTTCGAGTGCTAAATTGGCTGAAAAAATAATAAAATGGGTTAAGTTCGATTAGGGTGATGGTTTAGAGGACAAAACAACACTTTACCCTAAAAATTTATATATTTTATACCTTGAAAAAGATCTTGAATTGTGATGACTAACCAAAAGTCACCAGAACATATCTTACATTTATTTTATGCATTGAAATGTTAGGTATAATATTGTTTTGCTTCAAGTGCTAGATTACCTATCATTTTAACGAAGGGTACAGCAGACTTTGTAAGAAGTTCAACTCTAGATGAAACAGAGGCATTGCCAAACAGAGATAAACTGAAAAAGGCAAGCTCTGTTGGGGACAACCTTGATGAAAGATATCCGTGCAAGTAATACGGATCCAAGTCAAAGAAAGCATCAAAGAACCTTCGAGTCTCATTCAGATCAAGCTTCAACAAAGTCTCCATCCCAAAAGAGTAAAACTCCCTAACGCATCTCCTCTCAATTGGCCACAACCCCTTCCACACTCTATCATAAAGTGGCTGCCCTCGGATCATTGGGGTCGAGCCAAGGCACTGCACAATGGCCTCGGCTAGCACCGGAGCTAGGGCCATGGCCGACGCCACCATGTACCCGGCTGAAGGATTGACAAGCCCGGAAGTTCCTCCCATAGCCATCACCTCTTGAGACATCCGAGGAAGAGGGCCTCCCATTGGGATCAAACACTTCTCAGCCTCCAAAACCCTCTTCACTCGAATTCCCAAATGCCTTAGCCTTGCAACCATTCTCTTCTTCACCTCCTCATAAGACAGCACTGGCCTACCAACCAATGAAGTTTCCATCAAATATATTAGGCTTGAATCAAATGGCATGGCAAAGAGAAAAGTTGGAAATCTTGAATTTCTAGTGAGCATTGAAGGCTCATTTCTGAGATGGGAGTCTCTCCAATCAAACTGAACAACCTTATCCAAGTCAAAAGGGTGAAAATCCACTTCAGCCAAAATGCCATGGCCAGTCTGATACCCATGGTTCCTTGGTTTGTCATACTCCATGAAAGTGCTTGCAAACCCACTAGCATCAACAATTAGGCTTGCCTTGAGCTCATTGCCGTCGTCACAGAATATCGAAGATTCAAACTCTTGGTGCTCAATTTTCAAAACCTTGGCCTTATGAAACTTGACATCATTAGAGAGGCACCTCTCCATTAGCAAAGTCTTGAATTTCTTCCCGCTAATTCGACCGAAAGGGCGGTCTATATACTTGACATTGTCTTCATCAATATAAAAGCAAGACCTAGGCCATGCTTTTTCTAAGCAACTCTCAAGCTGCAAGCTCTCAAACTCATCAACCCAAACGCCATAGGTATTTGGCCACAAAGATTGCGGTGAAGGATCAACACAACATACCTTAATGCCATGCTGTGACACTTGCTCTGCAAGGCGAAGCCCGGCAGGGCCAGTGCCGATGATGATCACGTCTAAGGAGGACCTAGTAGATGTGTCGAACCGGGGGATGTCGAAATCTAAGAATTCAAGTTTTGCCTCCGGTTTTAAATCAAGAAAATTTCCACGTTCGCTGCTCTGGGCTTTGAAAGGAGTATTTCTTGAAGATGTGCCACAGGTTCTTGGAAATGAAAATGGAGGATTGAATGAATGAAAAAATTGGCAGCTCTGGATTGCTGGTGGTGGTGAAAATAGCCTCATAAGAGTACCCATTAGAGAGTTTATTAGAGAGATGAACCAGTAGAAATGAATCCTAAAATACTGTTATTTATAAGGAAATGAGACTTTTTTATTTGTTTGTTGGGGATACTTTTGAGCAAAACGTACATATAACAAAACAATCTTGATAAACTTTTATAAGACATTTCCTAACGCAGATTAGGAAAACAATTTAGTTAAAAAATAACATGGATTCATTAAGCTGTTATTTCTTAAATACATATTCTTTTTTTTGTTGAATTGTTTTATCACGTGGCACGAACAACTTTTATCACTTTGTTTTGAAGCAAATTGTCCAAGATACTTTTTACCAATTCCTTTTCTATAGATCGTTTCCTTAACCATATTGCTTTTGTTTTGGGCGCTTTATCCCAAAGATTTCTCAAGTAGTCTTCTTCAATGATGGCCCTTGAAAGTCAAATTTAGCCTTTAAAAAAAAACAATCTACTCTTGTGGTGATCGCGATAACTTATCCACATGCCCATACTTAAAAAAAAACAATTTGTCCCATGTGATGCTCTGCTCATGGTCAAATTAAATAATAAATATGAGCGGGCAGCGGCCAGATTTATCAAAACTCCACATGCAATTGGTCTACCGAATTTCGTACTTATAATATCACGACTTCACATAATATCAATGAAATTATTGAGAGCATGCATATGATTTCGTGTTTCATTATTGAAATGAATTGCATTATATTTGGTATAGGGCCACGGCCACCGATAACAACAAAAATAAAATATAAAAAATCAATGTTTTTGGTATAGCCGCCAGATAGCGAAAGTGTTAGGTGTTTAGTCTTTATAGCGTGCAGTCATGTTTGAAAGACTATAGTGTAACGAGGTCATTTTTAAGTTCATATTTATTTTTTGAAATTATAAAATTCGTGAAAAATCTATAATTTATTTGTTACTTAAAATCGTTTTTGATGGTTGGTATATGATGTTCTTACTTTGAGTTTGAAGTAACATGTCAATAATCTGTCGACACGTTTGAGGTTCACTATTTTTCTAAGTACCCCTTTAAAAATCATCCCCGTTAGAGAAAAAAATAAAAAATTTAGCCAAATCAGCCGCTTAATTGACATCATCAAAATTTCATTTTCATCGGAGAGACTATGTTTGTCTTCACATTATTTTCCAACGAAATTTTTATTTATTTTATATAATTTTTGCAGGGAGGTATTTTCATTATGTTCCCAGGTACATAAATAAAGGTATTTTAAGCAGAAAAAAGATAAGCAAAAACCTAATATAAAAAAAACACATTAGGTTCTGCACAGAAGTCCATCTCCACAGTAAAATTGGATTCAAGGGTGATCAACATTTTGATCTCGAGTCGGAATTTGGTTTTGTCAATGGCGATCAAGGCTTGATCTTGAATCAAACAGGACCATGAGTAGTGTCACCTAGTGCTTATCTTTGTCTTTGTCTTTCTCTATGAGATGATTTTCTTTGAGCTTTGAGAAGCCCTTCAAATAGAGGTTACCTATATGTTGTCCACATAGCATCCATTGATCCATTGACATGACATCGGTTTAGTGATTACGTAAATAAATGAGTCCACCAAGTTTTACGTGGATAAACAACGGTTGACTTGACGGTTAGACTAGAGGGGATCAATGCTATAATGATGTCCGACATTATGGTTGTTTTTGTTAAGAGTGCTGCTAAACGAACCCTAAAATTTACTGAGTACACCCTATGATCTAAGTACACCCTAATGTTTTAATCAAGATGTGAAATTAACTAAGTACACCCTATTTAACTACCAAAAATACCCCTGGTACACTCTAATTCACTTTATCACAAACACCAAACCCACCTTGCTGCTTAACCCACCGCCTCCGCTGAGGTTGATTTTGTCAAACAACTGTGGGAGAACAGGCAGGACCTAAGGGTGCGGCTTCTATTACTGCATCTACCAGATCCATTATAAACGAAGGAGTACAGCCAAGGGCGGCACTCAGCCCCAATTCTCAATGCCCTGGGTTTATACCATGAGTTTATAGCCATTGACTTAATATAGCCTTCACGAAGTTTATAATAGAAACAGGCATCCTTTATAAGTAGGCATCCTTCCTGCAAGATTGAATATTAGTTGTAAAAATGAGAAGCAAAAGGAAAAAACCATTCCTTAATGTGGCTAGAGAGGAGAGGAGAGGATTGATGAGAGCGATTTTGTAAAAGCTCAGTAAATATCATATCATCTTACCTTGATTTTAAGATTCATTTTCGAGCATTTAGACAGGGAAGGTTGAATATAATGTACTTATTAAAATTATTTGTTTCACAATTCAATATATCATTTTTAGTCATTTTATATTAGGGTAAATTACTAATTCAATAAATACTTTGATAGTAGGGTGTACTTAGTTAATTTTAGAGTTCGTTTAGCAGCACTCTTTTGTTAATCTTTAAAAGATAAATGACCAAACTCACATGGTTACAAAGCCTAATTGACCCTATGTTTTGTTATTCGTTTTGTTGTTCCAGCACCCACACCATCTCCTCCAACTCAAGAAAACCTCTCAATTTGTCCACCAACTCAGAGGCCACCCAAACTCCAACTTCTCCACCACCAAATAAAATCAACTCACTCACGAAGTCAACTACATATTTGAAAAACCTTTCACACCAACTGATCAGCCATTTCCAGGTCCTCCACCCCTTCACCCCCTTCCATAACCACTGAAATTCCATGGTAAATCTCTTTCATCTCCAGTAGTAAGGTTTGTTTTTGAAACCATCAAAGTTTGTGTGTTGCTGCAATGTTTCCTTCATATTCAGTTTCTCTTAAACGGAAATCATGGTTGTGTTGCTATTTTAACAAGTTTTTGGGGCAATGAATATGTAGCAGGTCAAATTTTCTCAATTGGGGTGCGAAAGCAAACATACAAATAGTTATTTCGTGGAGAATGCTGTTGCATTAAATTTTTCGGTACCGCTATACTTTAGAAGCTTAAGCAGATTCAGGACCACTAGTAGATGTACTAGAAACGCACTCCCTTGTGTGCCATCGCGTTTTACACACCAGAAACAGATACCTAAGGGAATATGAGATGTAAACAGAAAACTAAGGGAATGTGAGATGAGGTTCTAATCCAATCATTTAACAAGGAGCACTTGAACCTAGAGCTCTAATATTCTGGTAAAGTATACTGTATAAGGAATGGACCAATGTGTATAGTCCAAGCTAACAACACGAACAACATTACAGAATGAAACAAAAAGCAATTGTTTCCAAGTGTTACAGTATTATGCAGCTTCAAGTGCTAGATTACCCATCAGTTTAACCAAAGGCAAAGGACACTTTGTAACAATATCGAACCTAGATGGGAAAGAGGCACGGCCAAACAGCGATAAACTCAACAAAGCAAGCTCTCTAAGGGACAACCTTGAGGAGAGAAACCCGTGCCAGTAATAAGGATCCAAGTCAAAGAAAGCATCAAAGAACCTTCTACTCCCATCCAGATCAAGCTTTAACAAAGTCTCCATACCAAAAGAGTAAAACTCCCGTACACATCTCCTTTCAATTGGCCACAAGCCATTCCATGCTTTATGATAAAGTGGCTGCCCTCTAATCATTCGGGTTGAGCCAAGGCACTCTGCAATGGCCTCAGCCAATATCGGGGCTAGAGCCATGGTCCGAGCCACCATGTACCCAGTTGAAGGGTGGACGACCCCAGAAGCCCCTCCAATTGCCATCACACTTTGGGGGATCCGGGGAAGAGGGCCTCCCATTGGGATCAAACACTTCTCATCTTCAATTATCCTCTTCACCCTAATTCCCAAATGCCTTAGCCTCGCAACCATTCGTTTCTTAACCTCTATATAAGATAACACTGGCCTACTAACAAGTGAAGTTTCTTCTAAGAATACCAAGTTTGAATCGAATGGCATAGCGTAGAGAAACGTCGGAAATTTAGAATTACTAGTACGCAAATAAGGTTCATTTCCAAGATGGGAATTTCTCCAATCCATCAGAAGCATCTTATCCAAATCAAAGGGGTGTTCTTCCACTTCAGCCAAAATACCATGAGCAATCTGATACCCATGGTTCCTTGGCTTCTCATACTCTATAAAACTGCTAGCAAACCCACTAGCATCAACAACCAAGCTTGCCTTGAGGTCATTCCCATCGTCACACAAAATCGAAGACTCAAACTCTTGGTGCTGAATTTTCCACACCTTGGCCCTGTGAAATTGAACCCCATTGGAGAGACATCTCTCCAATAACAGAGTCTTGAGTTTCTTCCTACTGACTCTACCATAAGGACGGTCCAAATACTTGGTCTTATTGTCATCAACATGAACGCAAGCCATAGGCCATGTTTTGTCTAAGCAATTTTCAAGGTTCAAGCTTTCAAACTCATCGACCCAGACACCATAGTTATTTGGCCACATAGAAAGGGGTGAAGGATCAACACAACATACCTTAATGCCATAGCTTGAAACCTGCTCTGCAAGACGAAGCCCAGCAGGGCCTGTGCCGATTATAATCACGTCCAAGCGAGAACGGCTTGATGGGTCGAATTTGGGGAGGTCGAAATCGAAGAACTCGGGTTTTGATTCGGGTTTCAAGTCAAGGAAATTGCCAAACTTGCTGCTTTGGATTTTGGAGAAAGATTTTCTTGAAGATGGGTGATGGGTTTTTGGAAAAGAAAATGGAGAGCTTGATGAATCAGAGAAATTGAATTGACTAGCTTTTGCTGCTGGTGGAGGTGAAAACGGCCTGAAAAGGGTGGCCATTAGAGAGAGAGAGAGAGATACAAAGTCCAAGGGAAGTGGAAAGTCGTTATTAATAGAAGAACAGCTGAAGGGGATACCGACAGAATGGAATCTGAAACTCCATACTAACAAAATTATTCTTTTTTTATCTTTTTTTTTTTTTAGAAAGCAAAATTATTCATGGGTGGTGATTTTCCCACTCACCTTTTATCCACCTACACTCTCTTTTGTTTTTAAATACTTTTTACTATAAGCTAAAAAAGAATTTAAATAAACAAAAAAGGAGTGAGAACATATAATTTTAAAAAAATAGAGTGTAAGTGGATAAAAAGGGAGTCGGAAAATTAAGGACACATCATATTTTCATGGACCTTGGCTAGGGCAAAACAAATAGTCATGTTATCGGTCCAATTTTTTTTTTTTAAGGTCAATTAAAACTTTTAGAATCTGAATGAATTAAACAAATTTTTCTTCATTTCATTGGTATGCTTACTAATTCGAAATTGGGAGAAGAAGAATTGAATTGAGAAGGAGTCAGGATCCGAATTCACATTGAAGATGGTTAATAAACTATCTAGAATTGGAGTAGAAATGATACTGATTCCCTATAAATTGTTACTAAATTCCCTTGAATCGGAATTGAAATTAGTTTGGTTACTAAAATACCCTTGTTCTAAATAAATTAATTTTTATGCAATTTTTTATTGGGTTAATTGTGTGATGATATAATGGGTAAATAAGATGAATACCTAATGGGTTAGTTCTTCAGAAATTAGTATACCACCACTCACCCTAGAACTCGTGATTTTGTGTGAGCCCCACTTGCATTTTCATTCCTTTTTGTGAAGTAAACACATGAGTAATACGTAAGTGAAATCTAACTCCTTATTTTGATTCTGATTACGGATTAGTAAATATGTCATACACTAGACCCTTTAGCGTATACCAATTGTGTTTTGTAATTTAATTCTTTATTATGTAGTTTTTAATTTTAAAATTTGTGGGTGTCTTTTTGTTGAGAAGGCTTAGTTGGGCTGGGTAGTTGGGAAGATGTGAATATGGCCTTCAAGTGCTCGTATCTCGAAGGAGAAGCAAGTCCTAGGGAATACTTTGTTCTTCTTCCACCGAATGTTTTAATGGTTCTATGTCTGAAATAAGTGGTATTAAATGTCTTCAACTGCTCTTTGGAGATCTTTGAATGTCTTTGACAGCTGCACTGATATCATGTATAGGCTTGGCATGAGAGAATTGTGTGTGGGAGCTAAGAATCCATATGTTTAGCAAGATAGAGTGATTTGCTTGAGAAATAGATGACTATGGCAGTGTATTGTTGAATGATTGGGTGGTGTTTTGGGAAAGGTTGATGCTTGAGTCTGGTACTTCTTAACAGCTAGAGGATGGGCTTGAAGTGGTATTCTGAAAGAAAAGGAGCATGGAAAGGTTAAGGCTTGAATTTTGGGTGTCTGTAGTAGCTAGTGGATGAGCTTGCCTCCGCTTGTTCATTTGTTTGGAATGGCTAAGGCTTAGGTTTTTGGGGAGCTGGAGGATGAGCTTGCCTCTGCTTGGTTTTGTGTGTGTGGGTTTGGAATGGATAAGGCTTGTTTTTGGGTTTGGCTAAGGCTTGTTTCTGCGTGTTTTCCAGTAGAGGGTGAGCTTGCCTCTGCCTTGGTTTGTTGTGTTTTTCTGCGTTTCTTCTTCCTCTATTTATAAGGTGGGATGCATAGGCTTTGGGTTATTGTGAGAGCGTACATTAATGTACAATAATTCAAAATAATGGATCCGTGAGTGTGCAGTAATGATTATGTGTACAGTGATGAACAGTAATAATAGTAATGGGTTTTAATATGATTAGTAGTTGTGGTTTAATGTTGGAGAAGAGGCTGGGAGTTCTCTCTCTCTACTTACCTGTGTAATTAGGCTAAGGAAAGTAAGCATGAGTTTTGGTACTCCCAAGCAGCCCCAAAGCTTCTATTGTCTGATCCTTAACATGTCTTATGAACACTTATAACCATCCATACCACAACCCACTTAACAAACCTTGGGCATGTATGTGGCTTGGGCCCACTTAAGCGTGTCAGATGGTTTAGCATAGGAAAATGTATTAGTTTGCACATATTTAATATTTGCCTAGCATGGAATGTACACTATTCGAAGTTTTATAAAAATACCTTTATATTTATTTACTGAATTAATTCCCAAAAAATAGCTTGGATTAACGCATAGCCAACATTATACGTTATATTGGACTTTAAATATCATTGGGCTTCTCGTGACAATGCGGGCCTCAACATTAGTCACCTTAATTATTAGAGCCATAAAAGAGTATTGAAATGGTACGAATAATCAATTTTCAGCCCAAAATAAGTGGCAATGGCATCGTTTGCTTTTTCCAGTATTGACATCATCATAATGGTCTTTTAGCAGCCTTTAATATGCATCAAGTGTCCATACTTGCTTTCTTGACCGTAGTCATTTTTTGAGTTTCTTATCTTTTTCTTGGCATGGAGATTAGCATGGTTTTGAGTGAATTTTTTTTATTTTTTATAAAGAGAGTACGAGTTTTCCTCGTACTTATAATTTGCTTGCTTGATTACAATTGAAACAAAATGTAATTGCTTGGTGTTTGGTAATGCATGTTTTACTTGGGTTACTTGCTTTGTCGCTTACTGAGTTGGATTTTGCATGTCATGCTTGTTTTGCTTGCAAGAAACCGAATTTGCAATTTGCATGAACTTGATATTGCATGGCATGGGTTGGCATGGGTTTGGATATGTAACAACCCGATCATAAATTAATTTTTAGTTATTAATTTATTTTGAGAAAAGATAATTTTGCCCCTATAATAAATTATTAGAGAAAATGGTGACTTCTTGACTGGGGAGACTTTGATAAAATTGTTACATCTCAGTCTAAAAAAGTGTTAAAAATAATTAAAGTAAGAATAAATTTAAATGAGGAATAAATTGAAATAAACATTAAAATAAAAGGATTTAAATTAATTAAGGTTTTTGAGAAATTAAAATATTATTTAATATTAAGAAGGGGCAAAAAGGTCATTTTAAGTTTGGAAGGAATTTAGACATTTCGATTGGACCATTGCGTAGAGCACGTCGAAACGAGTCCATAGACGCGTAGTTGACTCGAATTGGGATTGGAACGAAGAAATGACGATTAAAAGAAGTTCAGTGGCATAACCGTAAATAATTTGAAGTTCAGTTTTTTAAAAACCCAGATTTTCTGCAGTTTGGGAGCTCGACCAGCTGACTTCCAAAGGTGAAAATTTTGGGGAATGAATAAATTACAGGGGAAACTTTGCCGAATTTTTCGGCAGAAGATAATATTACTTTAAAAGTGGATTTTTAGTTAGAAGCGCAGTTTGGTCTTTGTGCCTGACATTAACCAGGTGTCAGATACTCACAGGGTTCGGCTTGGATTCCAAAGTAGAATTTGGGTCGAGTCCTGTCAGGATATGTGTCCAAATGGCTTGAACTTGAATAATTTTGATAGTTCATGATTGTTTGGACTGCTTTCTCGACATGTTGCAATTTTCTTGGCATGTGAATTGGGTTTGTAAATCTGCTTGGCACGGTGTAATTGGCTTGTAAGTTCCTTCGAGGCTTTGCATTGCTTTGATTTTCTTGATCAGTGAGCTTGGAGTGTTGGGAACTAATTGGTATTTTTTGCACATGTTAAGCTTGGGTAATTGCTGGATGAGAATTATTGCGAAGGTAGCGATGTATACAAGATGTGCATTTTGTACAAGGATCTGAAGAGGTTCTTGGAGTTTATTGTTTATGGCAATTTTCCTGAATTGCAGGGAAGTTGAATCAGTTGGAACTGTTCACAACAACTTTTCCGAAATTGCAGTTAAGTTTCTGAAAAGTTGGGATTGGATTGAAAAGAGATGAACTACGAGACATGGGTCGAGTTGAAATTTTTGAATGTTGACAAGAAGAGTTTGAAAAACATCAGATTCATAATTCAAGGGTTTGTGGTGTGGATCTCGAGAGTCGAGAGTGGTTTGGGAATCGAGAGATTCGTAACGGTGAATGGATGTTGGATTTTCCTTGTCTATTTAGGATGGCATTTACATGGCTTAGTTCATCCATATGAGTGGTGTGATAGTTTGAGTATACAATACAACTAAAGAAAGGGTTATCGTATTTCAGTTGCTGCAGTGAATCGTAAGCTGCAAGAGAAGAATGATAAGCTATCGAGAATGGTAGTAGGATACTCCAAGGAGATATAGGTAAAGCTGGATGCTCTGGAGAGTTGAAATAAGAGGGTTCAGGAGGACGATGAGAAGATTTTTAAAGATACCAAGAGAGCGTTGTTTGGGAAGCTGTTCAGGGAACCAAGTGTCGAGACCAGTGGCTGGAACCTATAGCAGCAGAGGGACAAAATTCGAGGCATGCTGAGGCCAACGTTGAGGCTCAGAGTTCTAAGCCTGTAGTGCTTGAGGTTGCAGGCTGAGAGTCTGAAGTCGGCTGTACCCAATGTAGAGTTTGGGCATTCGAAGTCTTTTTGAACTGAAGTCTGTTGGTGGGTCGGAGATGAAATTGATGTGGTGGAGTTTGTGTGAGAGTTGCTTTTGGAATTTTGTATTGTTTTTCTATTGTACAAGAATTGAAATGACATGAAGTGTTTGGTTTTGGATTTTCCCCCTTGCTTGGCTTTGGTTTGCTTGATCAGTTAGCTTGGTATTTTCTGAATTAAATTGCTGGGCAAGTTGTAAAATGAATTGATGATGCTTATTGCTTGGCATTATACATAGATTATGCTTGGATCATTGCATTATTGAGGGGCTCGTTGCATTATTCTTTCTCCAACATATCTTTTCTTGTGAATAGTGTGATTAAAAAATTGGCATGATACCGGTCCTTCAGTGATTACTTAAGTAACTGCTTGCTTGATTTGTCCGTAATTAGAGCGAGGATTTGATGTAGCAGTTGCATAAGCGTGAGACGAATAACTTATCGACAGCTTGGTACTAAAACATCTTTGCTTAGCTAAAACAATTTGATTATATTGTCTTAGCAGAGCTTTGAGATAGATCTGCAT
Source organism: Prunus dulcis (assembly GCF_902201215.1). Classification (NCBI taxonomy): domain Eukaryota; kingdom Viridiplantae; phylum Streptophyta; class Magnoliopsida; order Rosales; family Rosaceae; genus Prunus; species Prunus dulcis. The sequence continues at coordinate 10,898,027 of NC_047655.1, read as the reverse complement.
ACTCATTGGTGACTTGGGGAACTTTCCTTCTTTTTCTTCTTTCCGGTAGCTACTAGCTTGGTCATATATGTTTAAGTGTAACGATAAGCATTGGAAAACATATTTGAAGCCCATTTAGCTCTCTCTCCCTCTCTCTCTCGCGTTTGCTTTTCACTCTAACCCTCTCAACTACCCATTCCACTTCCTTACTGTCTCTCTGTTAAAAATAGTTAGAAGTTTCACCCTCCTATGTTTCAAGATTTAGGGTCTAAAGGCGATCTTATAAATTTCTGTTTTGGATTTGGGCATCCACAATTCCTTGGATCGATTTAGGGCTGAAAGTGTTTTTCCCTTTCTTAGGCATATTTGATTGTGTTGGTTGGGTCGAAGACCACTTCAGCAACATCCTTCGTATGGTGGAGGAATGCAGGCACAAATTTTGTTGGATATTCGTTTTCTTCTTTCAGTCTCTTTTCATTATCTTATTGGTGGTTTCAATTATCGACTGTTTGGTATTTGTTATGGTGAAAGCAAGGGACTTCGTTTTGCAAAGATGTTTTGATTGGTTTAGAGAGAAAGATGTTTTGATTGGCTTAGAGAGAAAGAGCAGCTTAGAGCATAGATGAAAGGTAGGAAGTTGGTTATTAGATTCCCTTCAACATACAAGTTTGAAGGGCACCGAGAAGGGATGCGTACTCATTTGATTATAACAGTCAATTTCTGTACATGTGTTAGCATATGTTCTCTTGGTTTTTTCCTTTGTTTTGTTTTGTTTTCTTTGTTTTTCCAGGTATCTTATGTCTTTCTCATCGCTTTCTTTTTCCTTTACAGAGAAGTGCAGAATCTCTGGACAGGGAGGGCTTATTCATGTGAACGATTTCTAAATGTTTTGCCTACTTGGTATATATTTGCTACCTTACACAATTAACTCATATGACTTTTCTAAACAGCCACCTAATTTTCAAAATTAATTCTTAACAAAATATGTGTCCCTTATATAATTGTATATACTTTGACATTTGACCAGCCTCGCTAAGATAGAAATTCCAATATCACTAATGAGGTTTTGTTTTGAGTATGTATACTTGTGACCAGACCTATGTTAATTGATTAAATCTGTGTGTTTCTTGCCAAAACTTAAGAAGTAATAAGAGAATTGTGTTTACTTTTTTTTTTTTTTTTGGTTGAGAGAAGATGGTATTTCATTAAACCCAAAGGAACATCCTTCGCACGGTTACCAAACTACACCGAGCCCAGCCTTACTAAAGAGTAATCAAATTAGCTTTTTTTCTAAAAATAATTTCATTTACAAGGGTAAGCTT
>NC_047655.1:10868618-10896626 GCF_902201215.1 Prunus dulcis | reverse complement strand
GCATATTTTTTTTGAGTGAAATTATAAATAGCCCAAGTGTTATTAGATATGCGGACTCTGAAAATCTCTATGGTCGCTTACTGGAAACAGCTAGTCATGAAGTTTTCAGGGGGAGATATTCATCAGGGGGAACATGGTATTCATAAAGACTTTCATACACTGTACTCTTTTTCCTTCATCAGGTTTTTATCCCAATGGGTTTTTCCTGATAAGGTTTTAACGAGGCAGTGTCGCTCAAGATTGACTCACAGAAGCAGTGTCCACTATGACATTCAGACAAATGATCAACAGTATGGCTTCAAGATATTCTATCAAGCATCAGGGGGAGCGTGCCATCCATAAAGACCTTTCCACACTGTACTCTTTTTCCTTCGTCCAGGTTTTTATCCCACTGGGTTTTTCCTGGCAAGGTTTTAACGAGGCAGTGTCGCACGCATGTCAATATACACAGAATTTTATGTTACGCATGGTTATGTACTCTTTTTCCCTTCGACCAGTTTTTGTCCCACTGGGTTTTACTGGCAAGGTTTTTAACGAGACATATTCCATATCATTTGTGGTCTCCAAGGGGGAGTGTTGTAAATTATAATTTTTGCAAGGAGGTATTTTCATTATGTTCGCAGGTACGTAAATAAAGGTATTTTAAGCAGAAAAAAGATAAGCAAAAACCTAATAAAGAAAAACACATCAGGTTCTGCACAGAAGTCGATCTCCACAGTAAAATTGGATTCAAGGGTGATCAACATTTTGATCTTGAATCGGAATTAGGTTTTGTCAATGGCGATCAAGGCTTGATCTTGAATCAAACAGGACCATGAGTAGTGTCACATAGTGCTTATCTTTGTCTTTGAGTATTAATTTGACACCACTGGTGGAGGTTGCTTTCTTTCTCTATGGGATGATTTTCTTTGAGCTTTGAGAAGCCCTTCAAATAGAGGTTACCTATATGTTATCCACATAGCATCCATTGATCCATTGACATGACATCGGTTTAGTGATTACGTAAATAAATGAGTCCACCAAGTGTTACGTGGATAAACAACGGTTGACTTGACGGTTAGACTAGAGGGGGTCAATGCTATAATGATGTCCGACATTATGGTTGTTTTTGTTAAGAGTGATGCTAAACGAACTATAAAATTTACTGAGTACACCATATGATCTAAGTACACCATAATATTTTAATCAAAATGTGAAATTAACTAAGTACACCCTATTTAACTATCAAAAATACCCCTGATACACCCTAATTCACTTTATCACAAACACCAAACCCACCTTGCTGCTTAACCCACCGCCGCCGCTGAGGTTGATTCTGTCAAACAACACTGGGAGAACAGGCAGGACCTAAGGGTGCGGCTTCTATTACTGCATCTACCAGATCCATTATAAACGAAGGAGTACAGCCAAGGGCGGCACTCGGCCCCAATTCTCAATGCCCTGGGTTTATACCATGAGTTTATAGCCATTGACTTAATATAGCCTTCACGAAGTTTATAATAGAAACAGGCATCCTTTATAAGTAGGCATCCTTCCTGCAAGATTGAATATTAGTTGTAAAAATGAGAAGCAAAAGGAAAAAACCATTCCTTAATGTGGCTAGAGAGGAGAGGAGAGGATTGATAAGAGCGATTTTGTAAAAGCTCAGTAAATATCATATCATCTTACCTTGATTTTAAGATTCATTTTCGAGCATTTAGACAGGGAAGGTTGAATATAGTGTACTTATTAAAATTATTTGTTTCACAATTCAATATATCCTTTTTAGTCATTTTATATTAGGGTAAATTAGTAATTCAATAAATACTTTGGTAGTGGGGTGTACTTAGTTAATTTTAGGGTTCGTTTAGCAACACTCTTTTGTTAATCTTTAAAAGATAAATGACCAAACTCACATGGTTACAAAGCCTAATTGACCCTATGTTTTGTTATTCGTTTTGTTGTTCCAGCACCCACACCATCTCCTCCAACTCAAGAAAACCTCTCAATTTGTCCACCAACTCAGAGGCCACCCAAACTCCAACTTCTCCACCACCAAATAAAATCAACTCACTCACGAAGTCAACTACATATTTGAAAAACCTTTCACACCAACTGATCAGCCATTTCCAGGTCCTCCACCCCTTCACCCCCTTCCATAACCACTGAAATTCCATGGTAAATCTCTTTCATCTCCAGTAGTAAGGTTTGTTTTTGAAACCATCAAAGTTTGTGTGTTGCTGCAATGTTTCCTTCATATTCAGTTTCTCTTAAACGGAAATCATGGTTGTGTTGCTATTTTAACAAGTTTTTGGGGCAATGAATATGTAGCAGGTCAAATTTTCTCAATTGGGGTGCGAAAGCAAACATACAAATAGTTATTTCGTGGAGAATGCTGTTGCATTAAATTTTTCGGTACCGCTATACTTTAGAAGCTTAAGCAGATTCAGGACCACTAGTAGATGTACTAGAAACGCACTCCCTTGTGTGCCATCGCGTTTTACACACCAGAAACAGATACCTAAGGGAATATGAGATGTAAACAGAAAACTAAGGGAATGTGAGATGAGGTTCTAATCCAATCATTTAACAAGGAGCACTTGAACCTAGAGCTCTAATATTCTGGTAAAGTATACTGTATAAGGAATGGACCAATGTGTATAGTCCAAGCTAACAACACGAACAACATTACAGAATGAAACAAAAAGCAATTGTTTCCAAGTGTTACAGTATTATGCAGCTTCAAGTGCTAGATTACCCATCAGTTTAACCAAAGGCAAAGGACACTTTGTAACAATATCGAACCTAGATGGGAAAGAGGCACGGCCAAACAGCGATAAACTCAACAAAGCAAGCTCTCTAAGGGACAACCTTGAGGAGAGAAACCCGTGCCAGTAATAAGGATCCAAGTCAAAGAAAGCATCAAAGAACCTTCTACTCCCATCGAGATCAAGCTTTAACAAAGTCTCCATACCAAAAGAGTAAAACTCCCGTACACATCTCCTTTCAATTGGCCACAAGCCATTCCATGCTTTATGATAAAGTGGCTGCCCTCTAATCATTCGGGTTGAGCCAAGGCACTCTGCAATGGCCTCAGCCAATATCGGGGCTAGAGCCATGGTCCGAGCCACCATGTACCCAGTTGAAGGGTGGACGACCCCAGAAGCCCCTCCAATTGCCATCACACTTTGGGGGATCCGGGGAAGAGGGCCTCCCATTGGGATCAAACACTTCTCATCTTCAATTATCCTCTTCACCCTAATTCCCAAATGCCTTAGCCTCGCAACCATTCGTTTCTTAACCTCTATATAAGATAACACTGGCCTACTAACAAGTGAAGTTTCTTCTAAGAATACCAAGTTTGAATCGAATGGCATAGCGTAGAGAAACGTCGGAAATTTAGAATTACTAGTACGCAAATAAGGTTCATTTCCAAGATGGGAATTTCTCCAATCCATCAGAAGCATCTTATCCAAATCAAAGGGGTGTTCTTCCACTTCAGCCAAAATACCATGAGCAATCTGATACCCATGGTTCCTTGGCTTCTCATACTCTATAAAACTGCTAGCAAACCCACTAGCATCAACAACCAAGCTTGCCTTGAGGTCATTCCCATCGTCACACAAAATCGAAGACTCAAACTCTTGGTGCTGAATTTTCCACACCTTGGCCCTGTGAAATTGAACCCCATTGGAGAGACATCTCTCCAATAACAGAGTCTTGAGTTTCTTCCTACTGACTCTACCATAAGGACGGTCCAAATACTTGGTCTTATTGTCATCAACATGAACGCAAGCCATAGGCCATGTTTTGTCTAAGCAATTTTCAAGGTTCAAGCTTTCAAACTCATCGACCCAGACACCATAGTTATTTGGCCACATAGAAAGGGGTGAAGGATCAACACAACATACCTTAATGCCATAGCTTGAAACCTGCTCTGCAAGACGAAGCCCAGCAGGGCCTGTGCCGATTATAATCACGTCCAAGCGAGAACGGCTTGATGGGTCGAATTTGGGGAGGTCGAAATCGAAGAACTCGGGTTTTGATTCGGGTTTCAAGTCAAGGAAATTGCCAAACTTGCTGCTTTGGATTTTGGAGAAAGATTTTCTTGAAGATGGGTGATGGGTTTTTGGAAAAGAAAATGGAGAGCTTGATGAATCAGAGAAATTGAATTGACTAGCTTTTGCTGCTGGTGGAGGTGAAAACGGCCTGAAAAGGGTGGCCATTAGAGAGAGAGAGAGAGATACAAAGTCCAAGGGAAGTGGAAAGTCGTTATTAATAGAAGAACAGCTGAAGGGGATACCGACAGAATGGAATCTGAAACTCCATACTAACAAAATTATTCTTTTTTTATCTTTTTTTTTTTTTAGAAAGCAAAATTATTCATGGGTGGTGATTTTCCCACTCACCTTTTATCCACCTACACTCTCTTTTGTTTTTAAATACTTTTTACTATAAGCTAAAAAAGAATTTAAGTAAACAAAAGAGGAGTGAGAACATATAATTTTAAAAAAATAGAGTGTAAGTGGATAAAAAGGGAGTCGGAAAATTAAGGACACATCATATTTTCATGGACCTTGGCTAGGGCAAAACAAATAGTCATGTTATCGGTCCAATTTTTTTTTTTTAAGGTCAATTAAAACTTTTAGAATCTGAATGAATTAAACAAATTTTTCTTCATTTCATTGGTATGCTTACTAATTCGAAATTGGGAGAAGAAGAATTGAATTGAGAAGGAGTCAGGATCCGAATTCACATTGAAGATGGTTAATAAACTATCTAGAATTGGAGTAGAAATGATACTGATTCCCTATAAATTGTTACTAAATTCCCTTGAATCGGAATTGAAATTAGTTTGGTTACTAAAATACCCTTGTTCTAAATAAATTAATTTTTATGCAATTTTTTATTGGGTTAATTGTGTGATGATATAATGGGTAAATAAGATGAATACCTAATGGGTTAGTTCTTCAGAAATTAGTATACCACCACTCACCCTAGAACTCGTGATTTTGTGTGAGCCCCACTTGCATTTTCATTCCTTTTTGTGAAGTAAACACATGAGTAATACGTAAGTGAAATCTAACTCCTTATTTTGATTCTGATTACGGATTAGTAAATATGTCATACACTAGACCCTTTAGCGTATACCAATTGTGTTTTGTAATTTAATTCTTTATTATGTAGTTTTTAATTTTAAAATTTGTGGGTGTCTTTTTGTTGAGAAGGCTTAGTTGGGCTGGGTAGTTGGGAAGATGTGAATATGGCCTTCAAGTGCTCGTATCTCGAAGGAGAAGCAAGTCCTAGGGAATACTTTGTTCTTCTTCCACCGAATGTTTTAATGGTTCTATGTCTGAAATAAGTGGTATTAAATGTCTTCAACTGCTCTTTGGAGATCTTTGAATGTCTTTGACAGCTGCACTGATATCATGTATAGGCTTGGCATGAGATAATTGTGTGTGGGAGCTAAGAATCCATATGTTTAGCAAGATAGAGTGATTTGCTTGAGAAATAGATGACTATGGCAGTGTATTGTTGAATGATTGGGTGGTGTTTTGGGAAAGGTTGATGCTTGAGTCTGGTACTTCTTAACAGCTAGAGGATGGGCTTGAAGTGGTATTCTGAAAGAAAAGGAGCATGGAAAGGTTAAGGCTTGAATTTTGGGTGTCTGTAGTAGCTAGTGGATGAGCTTGCCTCCGCTTGTTCATTTGTTTGGAATGGCTAAGGCTTAGGTTTTTGGGGAGCTGGAGGATGAGCTTGCCTCTGCTTGGTTTTGTGTGTGTGGGTTTGGAATGGATAAGGCTTGTTTTTGGGTTTGGCTAAGGCTTGTTTCTGCGTGTTTTCCAGTAGAGGGTGAGCTTGCCTCTGCCTTGGTTTGTTGTGTTTTTCTGCGTTTCTTCTTCCTCTATTTATAAGGTGGGATGCATAGGCTTTGGGTTATTGTGAGAGCGTACATTAATGTACAATAATTCAAAATAATGGATCCGTGAGTGTGCAGTAATGATTATGTGTACAGTGATGAACAGTAATAATAGTAATGGGTTTTAATATGATTAGTAGTTGTGGTTTAATGTTGGAGAAGAGGCTGGGAGTTCTCTCTCTCTACTTACCTGTGTAATTAGGCTAAGGAAAGTAAGCATGAGTTTTGGTACTCCCAAGCAGCCCCAAAGCTTCTATTATCTGATCCTTAACATGTCTTATGAACACTTATAACCATCCATACCACAATCCACTTAACAAGCCTTGGGCATGTATGTGGTTTGGGCCCACTTAAGCGTGTCAGATGGTTTAGCATAGGAAAATGTATTAGTTTGCACATATTTAATATTTGCCTAGCATGGAATGTACACTATTCGAAGTTTTATAAAAATACCTTTATATTTATTTACTGAATTAATTCCCAAAAAATAGCTTGGATTAACGCATAGCCAACATTATACGTTATATTGGACTTTAAATATCATTGGGCTTCTCGTGACAATGCGGGCCTCAACATTAGTCACCTTGATTATTAGGGCCATAAAAGAGTATTGAAATGGTACGAATAATCAATTTTCAGCCCAAAATAAGTGGCAATGGCATCGTTTGTTTTTTCCAGTATTGACATCATCATAATGGTCTTTTAGCAGCCTTTAATATGCATCAAGTGTCCATACTTGCTTTCTTGGCCGTAGTCATTTTTTGAGTTTCTTATCTTTTTCTTGGCATGGAGATTAGCATGGTTTTGGCAATATCATTGTGAGGGCATGGTTTTGAGTGAATTTTTTTTTTTTTTATAAAGAGAGTACGAGTTTTCCTCGTACTTATAATTTGCTTGCTTGATTACAATTGAAACAAAATGTAATTGCTTGGTGTTTGGTAATGCATGTTTTACTTGGGTTACTTGCTTTGTCGCTTACTGAGTTGGATTTTGCATGTCATGCTTGTTTTGCTTGCAAGAAACCGAATTTGCAATTTGCATGAACTTGATATTGCATGGCATGGGTTGGCATGGGTTTGGATATGTAACAACCCGATCATAAATTAATTTTTAGTTATTAATTTATTTTGAGAAAAGATAATTTTGCCCCTATAATAAATTATTAGAGAAAATGGTGACTTCTTGACTGGGGAGACTTTGATAAAATTGTTACATCTCAGTCTAAAAAAGTGTTAAAAATAATTAAAGTAAGAATAAATTTAAATGAGGAATAAATTGAAATAAACATTAAAATAAAAGGATTTAAATTAATTAAGGTTTTTGAGAAATTAAAATATTATTTAATATTAAGAAGGGGCAAAAAGGTCATTTTAAGTTTGGAAGGAATTTAGACATTTCGATTGGACCATTGCGTAGAGCACGTCGAAACGAGTCCATAGACGCGTAGTTGACTCGAATTGGGATTGGAACGAAGAAATGACGATTAAAAGAAGTTCAGTGGCATAACCGTAAATAATTTGAAGTTCAGTTTTTTAAAAACCCAGATTTTCTGCAGTTTGGGAGCTCGACCAGCTGACTTCCAAAGGTGAAAATTTTGGGGAATGAATAAATTACAGGGGAAACTTTGCCGAATTTTTCGGCAGAAGATAATATTACTTTAAAAGTGGATTTTTAGTTAGAAGCGCAGTTTGGTCTTTGTGCCTGACATTAACCAGGTGTCAGATACTCACAGGGTTCGGCTTGGATTCCAAAGTAGAATTTGGGTCGAGTCCTGTCAGGATATGTGTCCAAATGGCTTGAACTTGAATAATTTTGATAGTTCATGATTGTTTGGACTGCTTTCTCGACATGTTGCAATTTTCTTGGCATGTGAATTGGGTTTGTAAATCTGCTTGGCACGGTGTAATTGGCTTGTAAGTTCCTTCGAGGCTTTGCATTGCTTTGATTTTCTTGATCAGTGAGCTTGGAGTGTTGGGAACTAATTGGTATTTTTTGCACATGTTAAGCTTGGGTAATTGCTGGATGAGAATTATTGCGAAGGTAGCGATGTATACAAGATGTGCATTTTGTACAAGGATCTGAAGAGGTTCTTGGAGTTTATTGTTTATGGCAATTTTCCTGAATTGCAGGGAAGTTGAATCAGTTGGAACTGTTCACAACAACTTTTCCGAAATTGCAGTTAAGTTTCTGAAAAGTTGGGATTGGATTGAAAAGAGATGAACTACGAGACATGGGTCGAGTTGAAATTTTTGAATGTTGACAAGAAGAGTTTGAAAAACATCAGATTCATAATTCAAGGGTTTGTGGTGTGGATCTCGAGAGTCGAGAGTGGTTTGGGAATCGAGAGATTCGTAACGGTGAATGGATGTTGGATTTTCCTTGTCTATTTAGGATGGCATTTACATGGCTTAGTTCATCCATATGAGTGGTGTGATAGTTTGAGTATACAATACAACTAAAGAAAGGGTTATCGTATTTCAGTTGCTGCAGTGAATCGTAAGCTGCAAGAGAAGAATGATAAGCTATCGAGAATGGTAGTAGGATACTCCAAGGAGATATAGGTAAAGCTGGATGCTCTGGAGAGTTGAAATAAGAGGGTTCAGGAGGACGATGAGAAGATTTTTAAAGATACCAAGAGAGCGTTGTTTGGGAAGCTGTTCAGGGAACCAAGTGTCGAGACCAGTGGCTGGAACCTATAGCAGCAGAGGGACAAAATTCGAGGCATGCTGAGGCCAACGTTGAGGCTCAGAGTTCTAAGCCTGTAGTGCTTGAGGTTGCAGGCTGAGAGTCTGAAGTCGGCTGTACCCAATGTAGAGTTTGGGCATTCGAAGTCTTTTTGAACTGAAGTCTGTTGGTGGGTCGGAGATGAAATTGATGTGGTGGAGTTTGTGTGAGAGTTGCTTTTGGAATTTTGTATTGTTTTTCTATTGTACAAGAATTGAAATGACATGAAGTGTTTGGTTTTGGATTTTCCCCCTTGCTTGGCTTTGGTTTGCTTGATCAGTTAGCTTGGTATTTTCTGAATTAAATTGCTGGGCAAGTTGTAAAATGAATTGATGATGCTTATTGCTTGGCATTATACATAGATTATGCTTGGATCATTGCATTATTGAGGGGCTCGTTGCATTATTCTTTCTCCAACATATCTTTTCTTGTGAATAGTGTGATTAAAAAATTGGCATGATACCGGTCCTTCAGTGATTACTTAAGTAACTGCTTGCTTGATTTGTCCGTAATTAGAGCGAGGATTTGATGTAGCAGTTGCATAAGCGTGAGACGAATAACTTATCGACAGCTTGGTACTAAAACATCTTTGCTTAGCTAAAACAATTTGATTATATTGTCTTAGCAGAGCTTTGAGATAGATCTGCATACTCATTGGTGACTTGGGGAACTTTCCTTCTTTTTCTTCTTTCCGGTAGCTACTAGCTTGGTCATATATGTTTAAGTGTAACGATAAGCATTGGAAAACATATTTGAAGCCCATTTAGCTCTCTCTCCCTCTCTCTCTCGCGTTTGCTTTTCACTCTAACCCTCTCAACTACCCATTCCACTTCCTTACTGTCTCTCTGTTAAAAATAGTTAGAAGTTTCACCCTCCTAGGTTTCAAGATTTAGGGTCTAAAGGCGATCTTATAAATTTCTGTTTAGGATTTGGGCATCCACAATTCCTTGGATTGATTTAGGGCTGAAAGTGCTTTTCCCTTTCTTAGGCATATTTGATTGTGTTGGTTGGGTCGAAGACCACTTCAGCAACATCCTTCGTATGGTGGAGGAATGCAGGCACAAATTTTGTTGGATATTCGTTTTCTTCTTTCAGTCTCTTTTCATTATCTTATTGGTGGTTTCAATTATCGACTGTTTGGTATTTGTTATGGTGAAAGCAAGGGACTTCGTTTTGCAAAGATGTTTTGATTGGCTTAGAGAGAAAGAGCAGCTTAGAGCATAGATGAAAGGTAGGAAGTTGGTTATTAGATTCCCTTCAACATACAAGTTTGAAGGGCACCGAGAAGGGATGCGTACTCATTTGATTATAACAGTCAATTTCTGTACATGTGTTAGCATATGTTCTCTTGGTTTTTTCCTTTGTTTTGTTTTGTTTTCTTTGTTTTTCCAGGTATCTTATGTCTTTCTCATCGCTTTCTTTTTCCTTTACAGAGAAGTGCAGAATCTCTGGACAGGGAGGGCTTATTCATGTGAACGATTTCTAAATGTTTTGCCTACTTGGTATATATTTGCTACCTTACACAATTAACTCATATGACTTTTCTAAACAGCCACCTAATTTTCAAAATTAATTCTTAACAAAATATGTGTCCCTTATATAATTGTATATACTTTGACATTTGACCAGCCTCGCTAAGATAGAAATTCCAATATCACTAATGAGGTTTTGTTTTGAGTATGTATACTTGTGACCAGACCTATGTTAATTGATTAAATCTGTGTGTTTCTTGCCAAAACTTAAGAAGTAATAAGAGAATTGTGTTTACTTTTTTTTTTTTTTTTGGTTGAGAGAAGATGGTATTTCATTAAACCCAAAGGAACATCCTTCGCACGGTTACCAAACTACACCGAGCCCAGCCTTACTAAAGAGTAATCAAATTAGCTTTTTTTCTAAAAATAATTTCATTTACAAGGGTAAGCTTATTGGCAGCATAAGTACTATTTCCTGCTGATTTCAAAATACGAAATTTCAAATAGGCGGGAGAATGTCTCTATAAAACAGAGAACCTTTAGTTTGATATGAACAGACATGAACCAGCTCCTCTACGAGACATTTTTTCTTCTTGTTGGTCGGTCTTTATGAAAGATCTAGTGAGGGACATCCCTAATTTATAATTATTAGGAGTCTATGTTTCAATTTTTTGTACACGAGATGTTTTAAAAAGTGGGTGACTTTCTTTGCATGCAAAAATATTGTACTTTACCTACATTCCAGATGGTTTGATTGTTCTTTCTATAAATTCTTCAATGTTTTTTTCTTTGTCTGAGGAGGGAATTGTGGCCATGACATTGAATCAGTGAGCCAATCTTTTTCGCTATTTTCTTCCAGAATATCTTCTTTTTCTTTGGGTTATCCCATCTTTCTCTCTATATATATCTATCCCCTATCTTGCACAATGAAAGAAAGCATATGCATTTTCTTTTTTAGGGCAAGACAAGACTAGATGAGGACCAAGCATCAAATATGGAGTGACTTGGATATGTTTTTGTTGTCGACTTTTGAAAGTGTTCATTGGACTATTCTCTTGAGTAGTCCAGATGAGAAGACCATTAATCTACAAAATAAAGTAGTTGGAAGAGAGCAGATGGGAACCAGCTACAATGGAACGTGTGCCTGAGTTTTCCAGATGATCAAACCTTGAGGAATTAAATATAGTACAATAAGTTGATAACCAGCCCCACAAATTGTATTTCACAATTACAGATTATTAAATAAAAATCAATATTCAAAGTGCATATTAATTTCAAATTTTAAAAGTAATATTAATGGACTGATGGCATACTGATATGAGATCATGATGGATATTGATCTGTATTGGTTCATCAGTATACAATTGCATACTGATATATCACGATGCCTCCCTGATAAGGTAGACACCATTTCAAATATCAGTAGGCAAGCCTTGGAGCCATTCAACTGGGCTTGACTTAATTGAAATGGCTTGGAAATTAGGTATTTGTTTAAGGGGAAATAGAGGACTGACTCCCTAAATAAGCAATAGCCGCACCAAACTAGGAAACTGATAAAACAATAGTGCTGCTAAACGAACCCTAAAATTAACTGAGTACACCTTATGATCTAAGTACACGCTAATATTTAAATCAAAATGTAAAATTAACTAAGTACACCCTATTTAACTACCAAAAATACCCATGATACACCCTAATACACTCTATCTCGCCAAAAAAAAAAACCAACAACATTCATCAATCTCCCTATGATCCCCTTTTCTCCATACTTTGATTCTCAAAAATTTTAACTATAAAATATGGACAATATTGTTCTTTTTGATATATCCTAAATCTAACTAATGATACAAAAATGTTCAACATAATTCTTTGATTTCTTTCCTCTTGATGCTTTCAAATTATGATTTTGCCTGCGAAAACTTCAAAGTCTTCTTTAGTTCTTTAATGTTTGAGTCTTTAACTCCAAATGGTAGAGCAAATAAACAAAGACTCAAAGAAATAATTAATTAGGATTGCAAACAAGGACTTCACTGTATAGATCAATTAGCCTTGTATTTATATATGCCTTCAATTTTCTTCGAAGAATGCTAGCCATTCATTGATGTGTGTCTCACAGCGAGTCCATCCGTCAATGGCTAACACAAACAAGCACTGCACTGTATTGAATCAGCCCCTGCATATTTCTTTTAATTCCTTCAAGTAAATTTATTCTTGGCAAAACGAAAATTTCAGCAACTGTATTGCTGAAATACACTTTGCTTTGCAAACATAAGAGCAGTTTTTAATATGTCTTCATATAAAATTGCATTTTCAAGATCTCATGTTCAGAGACTATACATTCATCATGAAAATTTGTAGAGAGCTAAGAAGAAACAACTACATTATGTGGTTTATTATAGCAATCAGTCAAGTCTTTGCATTTTTTTTTTTTTTTTTGAAACTGCTGCTCGGTATTGACCAAAAGAAAACTGCTCTTTATTCTTCCAGTTTGGTATTTTGTATGTTTTATATTGAGCAGAAGAGTGATTGAAAGAAGAAGAGGTTCTACTGAGCTTGGTTTTGAGAGATAAAAGAGTTCGGCTGTCCAAATGCTAAGATGGAGAAGAAGAGTAAGTGTAGGGAAAAATATGCTGTGTCATATTTTAGGTGGTTTTTAAAGAGTGCTGCTAAACAAATCCTAAAATTAACTGAGTACACCCTAAAAATATTTGGTGTTATGTTTCACAATTGAATATATCCGTTTTAGTCATTTTATATTAGAGTAAATTAGTAATTCAATAAATACTTTGATAGTAGGGTGTCCTTAGTTAATTTTAGGGTTCGTTTACCAGCACTCTAAGACAATGGTGGCTGCGTAGTCTCTATTGTTAGTGGAGACAATTTATTGTCCCAAAAATAAATTTAGGAGACAAATAAAAACTAGTACCTAGTGTGAGATTTTTTTAGTAGTGAAGCAAATAATCGGGAAGAAAATTCTTACAACATTTTAGTTTCTCAATTTGCCTAATCATCGGGAAGAAAATTCTGAGTAGATAAAGATTGGTGCAGCATATATATGGACTTTTGGAAAAAGAAAAAAAAGAAGTTAACCCCCTCTCTAGCTTTTTGTGTCGAAAGACATAGAAAGAATCTGAATCTACTTTCTTTTTACCTGTATAGCAAATTTGTCTAGTCACCGGAAAGAAGATTCTGAGTAGATAAAGATTGGTGCGGCATATCCCATTATGAACGAAGTTATCTTCTTTAGGTTTTTTTAAGTCACACAGAGATGCAATAAAAGTTATATTCCTCTCCAATGCTGTGATCAAAGAGTGGAATCACATTCTCTCTTTATTGGGGCTTGGGGTTGGGTGGATAGGTGGGCGCGTAGGCAGATGCAGGGCATGTGAGAGTGAGAGTGTGAATGTGACAGTCCTAAATTGGAAAACTAACAAACCTTGAAACGATTTACTGCTTATGAACGAAGTCATTTTCTTTCTTTTCATGGAAAATATATAACAGTATCAACTAAGTCACTTGTAATTTCCAAACAGCTGCTTAAGCAGGACAGAGATTGGAGTGGAATGACATAACCACATGGTAACAACGCAACGAAAAATAATACCAAAACCCTTCTCCTAATCCTGAGAGTTATATAGCAAGATAACGAGGTTGTCTTTTATTATATATGAAAGCTTTATAGAAGGTATAGTAATTAATGGTTGTTCGACGAAGAACCAAAAAAAAATGGGTGTCCAATTTAGAAAGACTTAGACCTTGTTTGTTAGGGAGGACTAGACTAGACTAGCAAAATGCCTATATTTATGTGCAATCAAGGCATATATAATATGGATATTGTTGTTTAACTTTGGAGGAAGAATGGGGACTATCTATAAGAGGTTGATGACTTGAACTTAGCCTCCCCTTGAAAATGGTGGGATTATGAGGGATAAGTTTTAGTCATCAACTTCTTATGAATAGTCCTTCTTCATACTCCAGGTTAGACAACAATATCCATATTATGCCTTGAATGCACAGGAAATGTATGCATTTTTCTAGTCTAGTTTAGTTCAGTCCTTCATATCAAACAAGCCCTTAATGTCAAAAGTGCCACATAGACATTTAACGGCTAGAAATAACATCTCACATCACTCCAATCGATGCGTCAAAGTTGATGTGGAATGAAGGCTGGAAGTTGAGATGTTATTTTTGATATCCCAAAAGCAAGATGTCAAATACATATTTTATTGTTATTTCTTTCTTTTCTTTTTAATTAAAAATAAATCAACACTAAAATTTAATAAAATAATAATTTAATTTGACATATCGGGTGGAGTGTAAAGCTATTTAAGATGTCAAATTGCCACATCAGCCATCAAATTTAAATTTGATGTTTGGTATTTGATATCTCCCTTGGAGATGCTAACTTGTCCTTTTAGTCCACAATCTTTCTTAGACTATTGCGTACTTGTGTTAATTTACAAAGATGATTGCTGATTTCCTCACAATTAGAAGAATATTAATAATTTTTAATAATTTTTTTAATACAAGCGATATTGAGAGAGGGGAGTTTTCTCACACATATTGCCAAGGTACCAAGTAGGTTCATACCTGAGACCATTACAAGTCAATGTCCTTTTTCACGTTGGAATTGTGAAGCAAAGTGAGTCATTTTTTTACTATTTAAATTGCGATGTGTGAACTCTGAAGCTCTCAAATTGAATTTAAATGAGGTGTGATGTACAGAGCATAAGTCAACTAGAGATTCAAGGAGAGGATAGTCATGGTGTAACCTCGCGTACCTCCTATGACTATGGCATTTGTTAAAGAATGTAACTCATGGTCAGCCTTTGCCTGTCATATTTCTTATGAGAGAAAAATAACAATTTAACAGTGTAAATTTCAATCTAAATGTAATGCCCATGATTTATATGTTTCTCTTGGTCAAAAAATATTTAGCTCTCTCATGGAAATCCCTGCTCATGGTTAGGTTATTTGTAACTGGTGGAGATTGCACAAAGGAGGCGATCTACAAATTAGTTAGCAGAAGTCAATTGCATGCATTCAGTCAACACTTCAAATCATTGATTCCTAATTAAGCATCGCTGATTCACAGAAGTTTCAAATTTCTCACAGTAGTGCAGAAAAACAAGCACTGTTTATAGTTTTCTTCATTGTTGTTGATAAGTTTGGTGATGAACAGCTCTTGAAAATAAATTGCAAGCCGTTTAATTTAGTCATTTTTGACAGGACCCGATCCGAATTTTTCTTTGGAATTCGCGTCAGACCCTGTGCGTGTCCGACACCTGGCGAATGTCGGGCACATATGACCTATTTGCCCTTCTAATTTCAACTTAAATTCAATTTAGTCTTGACTCCTACCGAAAATTCGGCAGAGTCTCCCCTGTAATTTGCTCAATCCCAAAATTTTCACCTGTCAAAACGAGCAATAATATCTACACAACCAACTGCCAGCATACTTAAGATACAATACCCAGTCCAGTTCTTAATCTATGGCAAATATCAGAGCTGTTCTAATAGTTTACAGATAAGTTAATCTTTTTACAAACCAACACTTTTGTAACAAGAAGGCGCGGAAGGCAAGATGGCCCGGTGGTGGATTTCCTATGCACGCTACAGCCTGGGGGCGCAAAACATTTGAAAGTGTGAGTGGACAAAAATAGAGTTCTCGAAAACAATATATGAACATAATAACCCCCACTGTAAAAAAAATAATTATGTAAAGCTGAATATGTAAACTGCATTTGAATTATGCTAAATTCCAAGCAATCACAAATTATATGCATATATACAATCACATTTAAAATCAATAAAACTTGCATGAAAGCACTGAAATCAAAACTTACATAAAAACACTGTAATCAAACTTGCATAAAAGCAATGTACTCAAACCTTGCATAAAAGCACTGTAATCAATTAAAACTACCACTCGGATATACCCCTGTAATTCCGTCAATTCCCCTGGCAGGTGTCGGCGACACACAGTCTATCCGAGCCGCAAACTGGCAGGATTCAGGGGACTATAGTCAGCCTGATCCGCTGGCAGGTCTCGGTGACACATAGTCAACCCAAGCCACAAACTGGCAAGATTCAGGGGACCGTAGTCAGCCTGATCTGCAAATCCTGGCAGGTCTCGGGACACCAAGTCAATCCGAACCGCAAATCCTGGCACTCACGGTCCGGGCATCCCTGAAACTCGTGAGGCAAATGTCAAGTGCACTGACAAAACTGAGGGTAAACTAGATGTCTGTAGACATCGGCATAACTAAAGGCAATAACTGTAACTGGGTACTCACGGTGGTTTAAAATAAAATATTTTTGAAAAGTCTGATAAATAACTGAAGTTTGTTAAATCTGAAACTATGCTGCTATTTTATCTGATATAAATCTCAAACTCTGCTTTCTATAACTCTTTAGCATATCAACTAAGCAGCATATAAATAAGATATTTAACTTCACCAAGCATGCTATAAAAAATCACAATTAATAAAACTTATTCAAGATCAAATAATGAAATTCATTTAGATAAAATTATTTATAAAAGAAAAGTCCACTCACTCCTGGTCCGAGCTAGCTAGACCTTCTGAAGGTCTCTCCTGCGGGTCTGCCTGGTCCCGAGTGCTTGATTAACCATCATGAATATTTAATTAATAAAACTGCTCGGTATAAGTTATGCAAGTAAAACCCTGACCCCGACTTCTAGACGTGCATGCACTAACTTTAAAAACTTTCTTCTGCCCAATTAAGTATTTCAGATGTTTAAAACTGGTTGAAAAGACTCGAGACTTCATTAAGCGATAAACTTCCGTATTGGTCGATACAGAACCCCGTGGGGTCCACGACATCCAATTACCAATCTGAGAGTTCCTTTAAGTTCCTCACATTTAAGGAACCATGTCCTGTAAGTTTGGTCTGAAACTGACGATCAGATTGACCACGATCGTGTAATCGTAAAATTTCTAAACCCTAACCCCAGGGTTCGCGATTTAGGAGTATCCGGGACTCCGATTCACAATCCGTTAAATCCTACACGGTTCTGAAATTATGTAGAATGACATATCTAAAATTGAATGAGATCCAACAGCTCGACAGTATTGAACTAGAAAATCGCACAATATGGAAAATCCGTTCGAGGCTCAAACGGTATCCAAATTGAGATCCGCGAAATCCTACGCGCTCGTGACAACACGAGGATCGCAAAAATATATAGTGTCACTGCACTACCCTCACCCACGCGCCGGCAGCGGTGGGTGTCCAAAGCGATAACACCCTGCCGGAAAAACTCAAAACCAAGGCTCCAAACTCCTATCCTAGGTGTAACACCACATTTGGAGCCATTTTTGTTCTTGGACCTACCCCAAAAACTGGCCGAAAACTGCCGATCACGGAGGCCGAAACTCGGCCAAATTTCAAATAGAAAACTGAGCAATCTACGGCTAAAATTGATGCAAACCTATCCAACCATCAGCTAGAGCACGAAAAATAGGTAAGAATCCATACCTTACTCGACAGATTTGGAGGAGAATTGAAGGAGAACGAAGGGTTGGAAGTTTAGCCAAAATCGGACGATTTTTCTCTTTTTCCGGCCAGCTCCGGTCGGTTCGTGGGCGGAGAACGGTCGGGCCGTGACGGCGAGAGTGAGGCGGTCAGGTTGGCACCGGCGCCGTGGCTTGGGGTGGCCGGTGGCGGCGGCTGGAGCGACTGGAAGGTGGAGCCGTGCGTGTGGGAGGGAGAGAGAGAGAGAGAGAGAGGAGAGAGAGAGAGAGAGAGAAGAGAGAGAGAGAGAAGTAATAAAAATCTTATTTTTGTCCAAATTACCGTTTTGCCTTCACGGTATTTTGATCGTATTTTCTTCGTTACAACTCCGATTCGAGTCCACTCCGTGTCTACGGACTCGTTTCGTCGTGCTCTACGCAAGGGTGTAAGTGGAATTGTCAAATTCTTTCTCGGTCAGAAAGTCAACTTTTTCCCCAATTAAATATGGTGAGGGCAAAATCGTCTTTCTTCAAAATAAATTATTCCTTAATTATGAATTTTAGGTTTGGGTTATTACAATTTTAGCACGGTTCTTGATTATAATACTTTATGATACTCTATTTGAATATGAGTATCCAACTCAAAATTGATTAGCAATGAGTGAGATTCACACTCTCAACAATCTTAAGTCTATTTTGCATCGAAGATCAATTAACGATGAGAGATAAATACTTTCTAAGGAACCAATACCTAGAGTTCGCCCGTAAAGATGAGCAAGAGCTTCCATGCAAGGGTGGAACCACACTAAGGGCTACAGTGGGCTATAGCCCAGCGTGGTTTTTTAAGAAAAAATTATATAAAAATTATATATTTAACTTATTTTCAATATTAGCCCTGTCAGTGGCGCTATACAGATTACCTTATTTCCATTTTCAACATTTAAGTAAACGAAGTAATATAAAAATAAATAAAAGTAAAATGACAAAGACATTTACTTAAGTTTACAATGTAAAGAAGGAAGTACCCCCCATTTGGATTCAAATAAAAATACTAGAAAATCACATTCCCACCAAATCAAAATATGAAAAATCAGTTTTAGTGCAAAATACGATTTAGGCTAAAAATGATGGCTCATTAAGTCAATATATACTTCATACTAAAATCTCATAAAATCAAGTTTTCTTATTTAATGTGTGAGGAATAAAAGCCGCCAAAAATTATTTTGAGGAAATGATTACTCCGAAAACCCATTTTTCATACTTAGTCAATATTTTTACATAAAACAACTTTTCATATATGATATGAATGCATGAAGGAACCTAAGGTCAATCTAGGTAAAAAGCCTTAGATGTTCAATCCACTATTGAGTTAAACCCTATTTGGTTTATGTTAAAACTTCTTGAAAATTAGTCTATGGAGCTATGAACTAGCTTGGTTTATATGATTTATTGTTTACTTTTATTTCTAGAAAGACTATAGAAATTGTAAGTACCAAAAAAAATAATTATTAAATTTTAAGCTAATAACTTTAGCTAGCCCACCCATTGAAAAATTCCTAATTCCGCCCTTACTTCCATGGGAGAGAAATTTGTTTTCAGCAATTGATGGAAATGGGAGAGAAAACATTAATGGACACGGACACGGGACCAAAACAACCCACCAATATTTTAAAGCCGGAAGGACCAAAATTTTCTGTGTCTATCCCCATACTTTAGCTTTACGAAATAGAAAGGACAAGGAAATAAACACCTTTATTTATTTATTATTTTCAATTGTAGAAGTTACGTACTCTCTCTATATAAAGCCTATGCAATATAGCAGGAAGAGCAAACCTAGCTCGATCACCAAAAACCCTCCACTCAGTTATGCAATTGCAATTCCGCTCTTTGCTCATGTGTGTGCTGCTGCTTCTCCTTGGCTTTGCATTGGCAAATACCAATGCTGCCAGGACAGATCCACCCGTTGTTTGTGCAACTCTCAACAGGACCAATTTTGATACTCTTTTTCCAGGGTTCACATTTGGCACCGCCACAGCAGCTTACCAAGTTAGTGCCTTCTGGGGGCTTAATTAATGTTACTCTATAATTTGTTTTAATTTTGTGTTTCATATAGTTACATAGGTTTAATTTGATTTCAACGTCAGATCATCTAGCATGAATATTGGCATCTTCACTATGTGCATCGTGTTATATAACTTATATCTGTA
The DNA here is from genome assembly GCF_902201215.1 of Prunus dulcis. Taxonomy (NCBI): domain Eukaryota; kingdom Viridiplantae; phylum Streptophyta; class Magnoliopsida; order Rosales; family Rosaceae; genus Prunus; species Prunus dulcis. The sequence continues at coordinate 10,876,849 of NC_047655.1, read as the reverse complement.
TGTACATTTCAGTTAGAAGGTGCTGCAAACATAGATGGTAGAGGACCAAGCGTATGGGATGCCTTCACCCACAACCATCCAGGTCTGTTGAATCAAACAATCAATTAGTTAACAATTCTTTTTTCTTTTTTATTTTTTTTATTTTTTTATTTTTATTTTTATTTTATTTTTTGTGAGTTGAAACTAAGACCTTACCCAACAAAGAGGAGATAACTCCACTAGACCAGAGAAGATCGTTAGAAAGTTGTAAAAATTTGAATAAGTCTATGCCATTTAATAAGGGTAATCATGGAAAATAAAATCAAAGGTTTTACTATATTAAAGACATTGTTTAAAATATGAGGGGAATAATACATCGCATGAAAAGAAGTGAGAAGTTCCAAAAAGAAGGTTAGAGTGAAGACTAGCATTCTCCTATTTAAATATCTAGATAGTTAAATTAATTTTTGTGTTTATTTCTAAATAACATTACATTTGGTTAATTGCAGAAAAAATCACCGATGGCAGTAATGGAGATGTTGCAATTGATCAATATCACCGATATAAGGTTTCAAAATCACATAATTTTATTATATAGACCTTCTAAATTTGAATTGAACACACGACACTGAAGATGAGATCCTTAATTTTTATCTTCTTTCTTATAATTATGTATATTTTTTGTGTCATTACAGGAAGATGTTGCAATTATGAAGGATATGGGGTTGGATGCTTATAGGTTCTCTATCTCATGGTCTAGATTGTTACCTAGTAAGTTGTTCATCCGCATCCACATATTTTATTGCCACCAATCACTTTATAATTTAACATCTTTTATTCAATTTAATTTCTATTTCTCAGTAGGTTTTGACTCATATTTTCTTTGTTTTGTTTTAATTATTAGATGGAACACTAAGTGGTGGAATTAACAAGAAAGGAATCGAATACTACAATAATCTCACCAATGAACTCATACGGAATGGTGATACAGCTATCAATCTCATAAATCCTCCTAATATATAATAAATATGTGCACGTGTTTAATCGAAATTTTATTTTTCGTTTACTGGTCATGCTATATATAGGTATAGAACCACTAGTGACACTCTTCCACTGGGATGTTCCCCAAGCCTTGGAAGAAGAATATGGTGGTGTGTTAAGCCCTCGTATTGTGTAAGTGAACAAAAGTTATCCTTTGTATAATATTGATCACTTAATTATATAAATACTAATGTATATTACAAATTTTATTTTTAAATGTGTACAGTGATGATTTTAAAGCATACGCAGAACTTTGTTATAAGGAATTTGGTGATCGAGTAAAGCATTGGACCACACTTAATGAGCCATATACCATTAGTAACCATGGTTATACAATCGGGATCCACGCACCAGGACGATGCTCTTCTTGGTATGACCCAACCTGCCTTGGTGGAGATTCGAGTACTGAACCATATTTGGTGACACACAACCTACTCCTTGCTCATGCAGCTGCTGTAAAATTATACAAAGAAAAATATCAGGTACTTTAGGGTCTGTTTGGTATCCTACTTGGATCCAATTTTATAAACTCAAGAACATATTTTAAGTCCAAAGCCACAAAAATCCGTTTGGTAAGACCATTTTTAAAAACTCAAACCTAAGAAAAACTCAAAAACACCCCCATTATTAAAAACAAAAAAAGTGAGGTTTTATAGTTCTCTCTCTCTCTCTCTCTCTCTCTTTCTCTCTGCCCTCTCCCGTCTCTTTCTCTCTTCTTCCTCTCTCGTCCCTATCTCTCCTCACTCTCCCGTCTCTTTCCCTCTCTCAACTTTTCTTTGTTAATTTCAATTTGGCAATCTAGGGTTCTTAATTTTCTGATTTTAATTTCAATTTTTTTAGATCTAAAAAATAGTTTGGAGTTCAATACCAAACAAGTTTTTAGATCTTAAAATCACTATTTCAAAACTCATGTTTTTAAAAAGAATGATAGTGTTTGAATTTAGTTTTTTATTTTTTTATTTTTAGTAGGATACGAAACAGGGCTAATTTTTTTCTTTTGGTTTGAATATTGGTGTCCTACAAATAACTAGTATTGAGTAACAACATAAGTGGGAATACTTTATATATTCAGATAAACAATGGTTGTAATATTTTTTTTTCCTCTAAATCTATTATAAAAAAAAAATTGATCTTTCTTGAGCAGGCATCTCAAGAAGGAGTGATAGGAATAACAGTTGTATCACATTGGTATGAGCCCGCTTCGGAGTCACAAAAAGATATAGATGCTTCAGTTCGAGCTTTGGATTTTATGTATGGATGGTAAGTATATTATATTATTTTATAAATCATCGCATTTAAATGCTTTACTTATGCATTATAACATTGGCAACCTAGCTAGTAGTACTTTATATAATACTTTAAGTTGACGCTTGGAATTGGCTTATTTTTATAGGTTTATGGACCCATTGACAAGAGGTGACTATCCGCAGAGCATGCGATCTATTGTTAAAGAAAGATTACCAAATTTCACTGAAGAACAATCCAAGTCACTTATTGGGTCATATGATTATATTGGAGTCAACTACTATTCTTCTAGATATGCAAGTGCTTACCCTGAGGGTTATTCTATAACTACGCCTCCAAGCTACCTCACAGATGCTTATGTTAATGTTACAAGTGAGTACAAATTGAAAACTTTAAGTAATTAATTAAGTTCTTCAAATACTACTATTCATATATTGGTGATACTAATATTCATATTCATATATATATATATATATATATATATATGTGTTGTGGCAGCTGAGCTTAATGGGGTCCCCATTGGTCCACAGGTACACATCAAATTATTTGCTTTAGTTATTGGCATTTTGAAAATTAATATCTATACATATATTTTGTTTTCCACATACATATATAACTCTTAAAAGTATCGCTAATCTTTAAATGGGATTGCAGGCTGCTTCAGACTGGTTATATGTTTACCCAAAAGGACTTTACGATCTTGTACTCTACACAAAAAAGAATTACAATGATCCAATTATATACATTACTGAGAATGGTAATTAATATCTTTAAACATTAATTTATTGCATTATCAATAATGTTTCATACATATGTATAATGGTGTAAAATTCAGTACGAAATGCATATGATACTGCATTATATTGCAGGCATGGACGAGTTCAATAATCCCAAAGTATCCCTTGAGCGAGCCCTTGATGATAGCAATAGAATTGACTACTACTATCGCCACCTATGTTACCTCCAAGAAGCAATTATGTAAGTTTTTGTCAACAAATAAATTTGGGCTATATATGTATCGTCTAGCCTTCTTACATTTCGGTTATTTAATCACTACATAGACTAGATTATGTTCCTTTTTTTTTTTGGTGTTTGCAGAGAGGGTGCTAATGTGCAAGGATACTTTGCATGGTCATTGCTAGACAACTTTGAATGGAGCGAAGGATACACTGTTCGGTTTGGTATCAACTATGTCGATTACGACAATGGACTGAAAAGACACTCAAAACTCTCGATGCACTGGTTCAAAAGTTTTCTCAAGAGATCCTCAATTAGTAAGGAAAAAATTCGAAGATGTGGGAACAATAATGCTAGGGCTCACAAATTTGTGTATCAAATTTGAATCCCAAATGATGGATAAAGTACAGTGGCTCCTCCATTGTCGTTATGCGAGTTGTTTGTGATGTTATAACTTTATGTTTGGCTCTTTCTGAGTTGGAATAAGTTGCAACAACTCATTATGAGTTAGTTGTCTCTCTAGTGAGAGTTTGGTTTAATTTTACTTTATGTTGTTGATGTGCTTGGTTTATCCAAGTTTTGTTGGCTTTATGCAGTGGAGGTGCTTCGCCTGTTTGTGGATGTGGTTGGAGGGATACCTTATTGTCTTGATGTATCCCTAGTGTGTTTATATTTGATCAGTGGCCTTTTATGGCTAAATTATGAATAAAAAATAAAAACTACAATAAATGAATGTTGAGCCATGACCAAAATATTTGCTACTGGGCCCACCCACTTCATTTATGCCTTCCCTTTTGTTGTAATTAAAAAAAGGGTATTTCATCGAATTGTCCCCTGAACTTGTACCTAATTATGAATTTACCCCTGACCTTTTTTTTAGAAAATTAAGGACTCGAACTAACTTTTATTCTCAATGTTCCCCCTACCGTCTAAATCATTAATATTTTATCCAATTTGCCGTTAAATATGAGGGCAAATTGGTCATTTCATATGTTAAAAATAATTAAATACTTTACAATAAAGTAATATGACCTAAAAAATGAAGAAAAATGTTGTAAATAATATAGGTGGAGCCCACATAAAGAGAAATGATCGTGTTGAGTATGGTAGTCAAAAGAGAAAATGATGGTGTTGGAAAAGGAAGGTTTGGAGATGCATTGTACATCCACGGGAGGCCATTGGATTGCCTATAAATAGGCTTCCCTTTCAGTTGAAAATGACAAAACCAATTAGAAGAGAAGAGAGTCAGAGTCAAAGAAGAAAAGAGAGAGTGAGTTTATCTGAGAAGAAATTATGTCAGTGTAAACACCACAAAGAGCAAATATAATTCTACTCCCAATATATAGTGGTACTTCTCATACTCTCTAATTATTCTATTTTATAACACGTTATCAATACGATAGTCTCTCCTTTTTATTTCTAAATTTTTCCCAGCTCAATACTATGTGGTTATTTCTCTGTCTCCTCTCTGTCATATGTCTCTTCTCACTTTACTACTACGACAACATGCAAACATTTTTTTTTTTTTTTGTGTTCTCACAATTTTTATGTTGTTTCATCCATGCTTGTTTAATTTACTTCTTTGTAACGTAATTTGGAATGGTGTGGTTTTATACCCCATCCTGTTATTTTATGGTGGTGTAATTTTTATTACCCATCTCGTTGTAACACAAATTATAGTAATAAAATGATGGTGTGATCTTAAAACCCATCTATTATATCTTGAACAGTGGCGTAGTTATATAGTCCACAATATATAATATGTTATATACTTCATATGTATTAGGAGGTGGTTTTATCCCCACATTTATTTTATTTACGGTACGGAGTAAGTCTATTACCTATATGGCAATATTTATTTAAAAGTGTGGCGCGGGTTTATCGTCCACACAACTATATTTACTTTTCTTTTAAAAGTATGGAGTAGAATTAGTGCTCATACGAATACGTTTACTTTATCACACATTTACTTTTACTTAAAGTATGATGTGGGATTAACCCTAATACTTTAGGAATTTACTTTATCGCACATTTACTTTTATTTAAAGTATGGTGCGGAATTAACATCCATACAACAAGCAAGTTACTTTATGAATTTATTTTACCGCACATTTACTTTTATTTAAAGTATGGTGCGGAATTAACGTCCATACAACAAGCAATTTATTTTATGAATTTACTTTACCGCATAAATACTTTTATTTAAAATATGGTGCGGAATTAACGTCCATACAACAAGCAATTTACTTTATGAATTTACTTTACCGCATATGTACTTTTATTTAAAGTATGGTGCAGAATTAACGTCCATACAACAAGCAATTTACTTTATGAATTTACTTTACCGCATATATAAGTGGAATTAACGTCCATACAACAAGCAATTTACTTTATGAATTTACTTTACCGCATAAATACTTTTATTTAAAATATGGTGCGGAATTAACGTCCATACAACAAGCAATTTACTTTATGAATTTACTTTACCGCATATATACTTTTATTTAAAATATGGTGTGGAATTAACGTCCATACAACAAGCAATTTACTTTATGAATTTACTTTACCGCACATTTTATACAACAAGCAATTTACTTTATGAATTTACTTTACCGCACATTTACTTTCATTTAAAGTATGATGCGGGTTTATCGTCATACTTGCAAATTTATAGCACTTTATTTTTATCATCAATTAATATACATGAATAATGAGGGCCTGAAGTTCCTTAAACATTTATAGGGCCTGAAGTTCCTATTAATAAATGGCTTAATGTCCCGGATTCCGAGCCTAAAGTTTCGGGTAAAATATGCAAGATATTTTGGCCTGAAGTTCAAAAATATATTAAGCCAGAAGATTATTGCAATTCTAATGCATCTTTTTTTTTTTTTTTTTTTTTAAGATTGCAAATTTGACAAAATTGGAGTTTGCTGCCTTGGACATTTCTAGGGACAACTATTTATCATGGGTCCTGGATGCCAAAATCCATCTATGTGCCAATGGCCGCAGAAAAACAATTGTAGATGAGAGCGATGCTTCACCTAAAGAAAATGCAAAAGCCATGATTTTTCTTCGTCGCCACATCCTTGAGGCACTAAAAAGCGAAAATGAGGTGGTTGATAAACCGTTGGTTCTATGGAATGCTCTAGGTGAAAGATATGATCACTAGAAGTTGGTGACCCTCTCAAGAGCTAGATACGAATGGACTCACTTGAGATTTCAAGATTTCAAGACAGTGGCCGAGTACAACTCAGCTATGCACAGAATTACCTCCTTGATGAGGCTATGTGGTGAAAGTATATCTGAGGAGGATATGCTCGAAAAAACTTTGAGCACTTTTCATGCTTCAAATGTCATCTTGCAGCAACAATACAGACATAGTGGTTTCAAGAAATACTCGGAACTTATATCTTGCCTCTTGCTAGCTGAGCAGAATAATGAGCTCTTATTGAAGAACCACTAATCTCGCCCAATGGGCTTTGCACCACTTCCTGAAGTAAATGTTGCATCTTAGGAAGTGAATGCCACTTCATATCGTGGCAGTGTCTACAAACGTGGGTGAGGAGGCAAGCGTGGTGGCTGGCAAGGGAGCAGGAAAGATCGTGGTGCTCACTCATATAGTTTGGGTCCAAGGGGCAATCCATCCACGAATGGAAAAAATGCATCCCGTAATAAAGGGAAGGCACAAACAAGCTATGCGCCAAGAAATGTTGAAAGCACTTGTCACAGATGTGGTGCAATGGGACATTGGGTGCGTACAAGTCGTACTCCGAAGAATTTGGCGGATCTTTATCAAGCTTCAATTAAGAACAAGAAAGTGGAGACAAATTACATTGATCATGCTATACCAAATCCGCAAGCCATAGATGGCTCATCAGAAATATCGCGTCAATATCTGGATGTTTCTGATTTTGTTACTGAAAGAGGAAATGAAGCTTATGGGTCTGAAATTAGATTAAATTTCTTAATGTACAATTTGTATTATCTGAAGTGTTGTTTTTAGTTTTCGTTTCAATCCAATAAAAGTGGCAATGTTTTCTTATTTATTGATTCAGCTTATTTTGTTTGTTTGAAGGCATGGATGTAAATTATGGATGCCCTCAAAACAAAAGCTATGGCAAAAGTATTTGTCTTGCAGACAACGCGACTACTCATACGATCCTTCAAGATCGAAAGTATTTCTCAAAATTAATGCTTACAAAAGCAAAGGTAACAACCATATCAGGTCCTTCAGATCTGATTGAAGGCTCAGGAATAGCCCAAATTATGTTACCAAATGGAACAATACTGTCCATTCCAGATGCTTTGTATTCATCTAACTCCAGAAGGAATCTGTTGAGTTTCAAAGATATACGTTTGAATGGCTACCATGTTGAAAAAAAGAAAGAGGAAAACATGGAATATCTTTGCATTACCTCCAGTGATACCCAAAAGCGAATACTGGAGAAGCTTTGTGCGCTCTCATCAGGGTTGTATTATACAACCATACGGACAATTGAGGCACATAGTGTCATGGACCAAGAGTCCATTGACTCAAATGCTTTTAAGCTTTGGCATGACAGGTTGGGTCATCCTGGATCCACCATGATGCGCAGGATCATCACCAACTCTAAAGGACATCCCTTGTTGACTAAACACATTATGTTATCAAGTGACATCTTTTGCCAAGCTTGTTCACAAGGGAAGTTGGTGATCAAACCATCACAACCAAAGGTTGATGTTGAGTCTCCATCATTTTTGCAGAGAATTCAAGGGGACATTTGTGGACCTATTCATCCCCCATGTGGACCATTTCGGTACTTTATGGTCTTGGTGGATGCATCTACCCGATGGTCACATGTTTGTCTTTTATCTACTCGGAATATGGCATTTGCTAGGCTTTTGGCTCAGATAATTAAATTACGAGCCCAATTCCCAGATTATCCCATTAAGTCAATCAGACTCGATAATGCTGGTGAATTTACATCTCAGACTTTTGATGACTACTGCATGTCACTAGGCATTGACAT